>NC_058415.1:78270714-78412341 GCF_002201575.2 Neomonachus schauinslandi | reverse complement strand
ATAGATAGATAGATAGATAGATAGATAGATAGATAGATAGATAGATAGAGACAGTGAGGGAGAGAGAGATTGAGAAAGGGAGAGGGAGTAAGAGGGAGGGAGAGGGAGAACGACAGAGAGAGGGAGAGAGGGAAGAAGAGAGTGTTGGGGTTGGGGGAGAGTCTGTGTATGTGTAGTTTGGAAAAAGTATATGAGATTGCCATTTTTTGGTTTATTTACAGCCTCTGTTAAATTTTAGTTCTTTTCATTCTTTTCTCATGGCAGAAGTACTTACTTTGAAATCTGCAGTGATATTAAAGAAGATGGTAAGATTTTTATTTGTAACCAAGGGGAACAGGGATTGCGGGAAGATCGAGAGACGCTGTTATAAGGCAGCATTCCCATCTTTGCTCCCGACCCGCAGCTTCACCTGGTTGTGTGCTTCTCCCCTGCCCCTTAGCCTTCACAGAATTCTGTGCCCAGGGATGGGCCCCTCGAACCTGATAAAGCAAACTGCTTGTGGTATCAATGACATCTTCAGGTCTTTCTGAGCTTATGTCTTGGCTCTTGACTGTTTCAGGTACTGGTGTTTGGAATGAGTGAGGATGACAGTCACAGAGGCAGTAACAATCCAATACAGGTGATTCCCAAGCAACCACACCAGTACTTATCTTCCCTGAGCTTTGTAAAAAATCCAGAATTTCACATCCTATCAGACCTATCATTCTGCATGTGGCCTATTATCCCTCCAGACAGATCTTTTTATTTGAAAAATGACTCATGAGGCAGTTCTCAGGTTGGATGAGAAATTGGCCTAACTTCCATTTGGTTTCTCATCATCTGTGTAAAGTCTTATGTGGGCTAATGTGACAAAGATGCACTATTTGCATAATCTCCTGGGATGAGCTGCAGGTATTTTTGTCCACCTGTGTAAAGTGTAAATGCATACATTTGTCCTAAGATGATCTTTTTCAACATTTTTATTCATTTTCAAGTGAGCCAGGAATGGGGAATATTATGAAATATATTCTACTTATATTTTCTAGTAGAGCTTAAATTATCCCTTCTACAAAAGTTCTGTGATTGTCATACATTTGCTGCCATATGGAAATAAATATCATTTCTCCCAAGTTGAGAGCACCTCTTAAGTTTCATCTGTAAATATACATTATATCATTAATGCACATTTCTTTTACTGGATTTAAAGTTCTTTGAGGGCAAAGAACTGGTTGCTAACTTCTTGTACTTATTTCCTGATCACAAGCCATGTGCAACAATGGGTCTCATTGTTGGTTCTCAAATGATGATGATTACACTGATCTTATTCACACCTTGCACGGTCTTATTAATTTGACTTTTATCCTTCCCTTGCTCTTCTCAAGCTACAGAAACCATATTTGCTTTCTGGATCAGGAAGGTAGGGGTGAAAGAAATTAATATGACATATTAGCTAAGCCCAGTGAACCATGCAACATGCTTGCTGTCACACTATTTCTTGGGACAAGTAAAGTGGAATTGTCAAAACAGGCTTTGGAGCCTCACTGCCTGGGTTTGAAGTTAATCCAACCGGGTATTAGATGTGTGGCCTTGTCAAATTATCTAGCCTGTCTGTGCTTCACTCTTCCCATTTGTAAAATGAGAACAATAATAATGCCTACTTCATTAGTAGTTAAAAGGATTAAAGGAAAACAATTATGTAAATTGGTTGGAATTGGTGCTGGGCATACCAAAAATACTAAATAAATATTAGCTAGTGTTATTTTGTCCTACTGAAACACTGTGAGTTAAATGTTTACATATTAATACTATCTACAAATGATACAGCTAAAACTCAAGCACATGAAAGAATGTAGTTAATAAGTGGTAGAACCAGTGCTTAAACTCAGTTCTCCAGGTTGGTAATAAGTATGATGAAGAAGGAATTGAGAATAACCACATGATTCACTGGGTGTTCAGTATGTGCCCAGTGATGTGCTAAATGCTCTACAGACCTTATCTCACATAACTTACAACAACAAAATGAGGTAGTTTCCATCATTGTCCAAGTTTTATAAATGGTGACCTCTTGCCTCAGAAAGGAGACATAACCTGTCAAGTAAGTGGTAGAGCAGGAACTAAAGCAGATGTGTCCGATTCCATAGCCACATACTTTGCTTCAACTCTACCAAAGTGCTGGAAATCCATTTCTTGTTCTAAAAAACAAGGGGTTCAAATGATAGTGTGTACGTCTGGGGGTGGGGCTGGCAAAAGATGACTATAGACAGCATTTTGAAACAGAGTCATTTATAAGCAATATTACAGAATCTGTTTGAAGATTCTCCCAGAGGACACGTTAAAAAGATGACTTGCACGCAACTTAATGAGAGGTTAGATGAAATGCACCGGGCTCTGTGTAGGCGGGATGCACACCGAAAATTAAATCCACGTTGGAAATGTTAATAAATGCAGACACATGTTCTTGTTTGTTATGTGCTTCTTGTTTTTCTCATTTTCTCCATGTTAGAACAGTGAGGGCATCTCTGTTGGGTCTCCTGGGGCCTTTTTTTTTTTTTTTTTGCCCCCTCTCTGGTTGTTTTGCTTTCTCTCTGTATCTCTCCCCACCCCACCTCTATGCCCTCAAAATGTGATTTCATAGTTGAGATGTCCAGGACCCAAGGGTGTGACTATGCACAGGAAATGAAGAATAAGGAGAGAATACTCATGGGGCTTCCAGACCATGCATCACATGGTAGCCATAGTGATGTTAAAACCAATAGCATCGCATCACTCTTTCAAAGATTTCTCAGGATTTCCTTTGGTGATCCATACAATGAAGTCCAGACACTTCCGTAAGATGTTTAGGGCTCTAGTGTGTTGGCCACCCTCCGGGCCCACCTGGCCATTGTGACGCTTCATGCCCCCTAACTTTTACCTGACATGTCCTCTTCCACTGGAAACCTTCATTCATTTTTCCATATCTAATTCAAATGTGATCTTCTTTAAGAAGTCTTTCCCTGCAATTCCCCAAGGAAATTCAGTGGCCCTGACCTCTTGGTTTCTCTAGCACTTTACATTTATCCTTTCTGCCCCATTAATATTAGCAATAACAAGTTGAATGCTTAACATATAAGGAACTGTATAAACATCTTACATGATGTTTAGTTTAATTCGCTGAATAAATATGTTAGACACATTTTAGCTCCATCTAAAAACGAGGACTCTGAGATTCAGAGACAACTAGAAAATGGTTCGGTGCATGCCAAAAGGTGTTAGAGCCAGAATTCATGCTCTGATCCCTCCATCTTCAACACCCATACAATTAACAATTACCCTTGACCATCATTTTACGTTCATCCATAATGGTTACATATGGGACTCACTTCACTACTACTTCCTGGTAGATCTGAAGGCAGAAATGTTTTCTTAGTCTTCTGAAGAAGGCAGGGTAGTGTAGTGAAGAGAACACCTATTTAGAGCTACACAGACCTGGTTGAAATCCTAGCTCATCTGTTATTGAATCACTCTGAAAACCCATCTCTACTTCTTTATAATGGGCACAGTAATGTCTAGTCAATGGAGCTGTAAAGAAAGCAGGTTACCTATCAGTAATACTGAAGACTACGGCCACTCAGTATGGGATGGTTCCTTTTTCTTTTCTTTCTGTATGTCTGCCCAAGATCCTGGCCCAGAGTGAAAATCCAATAAAGGACTTATTTTGTTTTGTTTTCTTGTAAAGGAAATAAGATAAAATAAAAGGTGATTTTAATCTCAAGGCCATGTCAAGGAAAAAAATATGGCCTATCCTCATGACAACTGATTTATTAACTGAGTTTTCAAAAAGCCCTGACAGTTGACAGCTTTGTATTCAAGGAAGAGGGTAGAGAGGGATAGGAAATGGGAATATTTTGAATACGGAATCTGGAAAGAGCTCAGCACAGATGGGAAGGAAGGCAGACAGAATACTCCTCAGGGAAAGGAGAAAAGAATTAAACATGTACACAGAAAGCAATTCCTGGGGTTCAGTGCCAAGAGTTTGGTCCAAAAGACTTGTGGAATTAAGATTAACGTACTGGCATGTCATCATCATGTGAAAGGTGACCAGGAAGAGGGGAAAGTATACACTAGCTTTCTACAACTGCAATGAGATAGAGTGGAAAGTAGAATCTTTAGGTCCTGGATGACAACCCTTATTCTGCCACTCTCCAGCTTCAGGACTTGACACCAATCTTTCCCCCAGAAAATGGAAGAAATAATATCTACCTTGCCAGAGTCAAATAAAAAAAACCAAACAAACCTATCAAAATGTTTTTATCATAGGACTTAAATACAATGAGCACCTACTGAATAGATATTTATTTGGTTTGGTTGGGTTTGATTTTTCCTCCATACCTCACTTCCTTTCTGTATTGGTCACATGCATGGGTAGAAAGAAGACATAAATGCACTTGTTCTATCTAAATTTTATCCAGTTGCAAAAATGCTTTCTACCGTCATGTCTCAGTGCAAAGCTTTCAGGAGCTGTGGACAATGTCAAGTTGCCACTCTCCTACCAGACGACAAAAGGGGCCAGCCCAGCTTGTCTCTCTCCTCACCATTTCCTTTATTCATCACCCAAATCCAAGCCCTTTAGGTCTTCAGCCAGGATCACTCACAGCAGATAACCAGAGGCAAGGATAAAGAGACTGATCCCTTGGCATTGTGACATATGCTAATACTTATCTCATCATTCTTTCGTTCAGCCATGGTTCCTGCTCAATGAAAGGCTGTGCTGAAGACTGTGGAGGAACTTTTGCTCCAAATAAAATGTCTCTTGTTCTTGGCACAATTAACCATACCTGGCTTGAAACCCTTCTCTCAGCTTCAGAAATACCCTCCTCTTTCTGGCTCTATGTGCCTCGTTTTCTCTCATTTGTAAAATGGGGAGAAATACAGGTACGATGTGAAGATTAGATGAAATAAATCTCAAGAAGTTGGCACAGCTGCTGGCACACAGAAATATTTAATAACACCAGTTAAAATAGTAGCAGTGATGACAATCACAACAGCGATACCAGGAGCTGTTCTAGTGGTAAAATACATTGTCATTATTATTCTCCCAATGTCTATTGCTAATTTTCCTAAGTCCTCTTTCTGGAAGTACTAAGGAGGCAAGTACTGCTGCTTAATAACAGCACAGAGGAGGGGCAAAACACTTCTCCATTTCTCATTGTCAAGTCCACAGCCCACTTGCTTCTGTATGTCCGCCCAAGATCCTGGCCCAGAGTGAAAATCCAATAGGGGCATTTTCCCCTATCAAACACCAGCCCGTCTACATGAGTGCAGATCATATCCCCTCTCATGTGTTCAAGGGCTTTTCCTATTTTCCTATACATACTCCCTCTTCCCTCTCTTCTACAACATCAATATCCCTGTCTACTGCCTCATTCTCCGTGGTATACATACTATGGCATTGCCCATTAGATGAAAGAAACCCTCTCATGACCTCAAGTTCCCCTCCAGCTGCTATCTTGTTTCTCCCCGCCTCCAACATTATTCATTTGCTAGCTCAGATTCCTCATCTTCCATTCATGGTTCAACTCACTCCATTTAGGTTTCTATCGCCATCATGCTAGAATATACACGGTCAAAGTCACCAATAACCTCATGTTTAAGACCAATGGATATATTTTGCCCTCAGCCTCCTTAGCACCTTTTAACACAGTCATTGACTCTCTCCTTTATACACACTAACCCTCCCCCCATTTCCAAAACTGAATCCATTTTCTCCCCTTTTTTTCCCCTCAACTATCCTCTTTTTGGCAAATGAGTCCAATATAGAGCTGGATTCTCAAGCCAGAAACAGAATCTCTGTGATTTTCATCCCCTTCTCACTTGCTCACTCTTTATTCATCTTTCTATTTCACTTGTATCACTCATATCCAATCCACTATCAATCCATCATTAAGTATAGTATCTCTTCCAAATGAATCCTGGATCTATTATTATTACTATTATTATACTATGATTTTGGCTGGCACTGTCCTCATCTAGGCACCCTGCAGCTCCCATGGGAATACTGCAACACTTTCTAACTGTCCTCCCTCCTCTTCGCTAGTCTCTTCCCATAATTTACCTACTTCAATTCAAATCTATATAAGCATGACTGGCTCTTCTCTTCGCTTCATACCATTTAAAGGCCACCCATTAGCCAGAATTCAAGTCCCAGCTCTTTAGAATGACATAGATGGCTATCCATAACCTGTCCCCTTGGCTATCTCTTCAATTTCTTCTCCTGATACCCTCCATTCCCTACTTTATGTTCAGGCAACATGGGTAGCTTAGGGTTCTTGAAGTGTCCTCCCCTCTTCGTCATTAAATCAAACTTAGCTCCCATCCCAAGAAATCCCATGAGATCCTCTTCCAAAGGAGAGTTCATCACTTTTTTTTTGGTCTCTGCTACCTCTGTATCTTGTGCACATTTCTATTATTGATCATTTATTTATATACTCATATCCTTTAATATAGGTATTCTACAAGTTAGCTACACAGTGGAATTACCTGGAATTTTAGAAACCCAACCAAAAGCTACTGCCTCGGTCCCTCATTCAGGGCTTCTGACTTAACTGGTATGGAACACTGCCTGGGCATCAGGAATTTTTAAAAATCTCTCAAAGATTCTAATGTGCAGTCAAGTTGGAGACTCCTCCTTGAGGCTAGAGATGTTCTGTTTTTATTTTTAATTCTTGTTTTTTAGGTGTTCTACCATCCTGTCTGGCACATAGTTGGAAGTCAATTTATGTTGTTAAAAATGCATTTACCATAAATGAAAAGCTTATGATACAATATGATACACAATTTCCAAATGAAACAGGTAAAACTAAATTAAGGAAGGTGAATTTTCAGCAAGATTTGGAAAATGCAAGATATGGAAGATTTTGGAAAATGCCTGGAATAGACTTGCAACAGCCTAGTAGTGTTAACATCTGAAACAGGCAAATAAAAGTAAATGGGATGCATAAATAAGGATATTCATAATTGGGAATGGAGAATCCTGAGGCCATTTGCAAAGTGAATAGAAGAAAAAGGAGAGCAAGAATTTCATGGTGACACTTTAAAAGTATGGGAATAATAACAAGAGGTCAAGCTAGATACCCGTGGTAGTCTTCTTAGAGAGGGTGGCACTGAAGTGACATGAGGATTTAGGAGAAAGAGACATTCAAATTGTGCAGCCCACTTTTCTAACTACCACCAGTTAGTGGTATTTGCATTCAAATGCACAGAGTACTTTTGTTACCAACTGTTACTGATGGTCATGATAATACCACAGCTGAATAAGGTGGGATTCTGTCCTAGTAGCAAACATGAACTTTGGAGCACCATTACATGGTTTTGCCGGTTAATAGCTGTATGGCTTTTGGCAAGTCACTTAACCTCCATGACTCAAGTTTTCACATAGGTAAAATGGGGATAATAATTATGCCTTTCTCATGGAATTATAGTGACAAACAAATGTATTAATTTATGTAAGTGCTTAGAAGAGCCCAGCACAGGGTAAGGAACAATAAATGTTAATTCTACCGTTATAGATGTAGGAGACTGCCCACTATTTGGACAAAGCCAAGGCTTCCATACGAGAGTGTTAAAAAGGAAAAGTGAGATTGTGTTCATTTGAGTTACAAATACAAAAATAGATTTCCATTTTAGAACTAAATCTACAGATATGTGTAAGATATGTTTGATCTCACTCTCTTTTAGACACATACACACCACCTTACAATTGTACTAAAATTATCAAATTAGTGAACATTTAAAATGATTCTCTTTAAACCCTTAATTATTATCAAATTTATATATAATCTCTACATAGGCTAACCAACTGCCACCTGGGAGAGGTCATTAAGGCTCCACTGATTAGATAAGGATAATTTGCAATTAGCTTAGAAATTGTGAGCATGAAAATGGGCCCATCTAAATTTCTTGAGTGTTCTTGAAACTACTGTTCTCTTAGGCAGTCCAAACACTCATATAATCCTATTGATAGGGCTAATTAATTTGATCAGAATATTTTAATTTCCCAAGTTTTTTATATCAGAACTGCTCTATCCAAATGATCACAAATTATTTCTAACACAAACCAAACTTATAGTCAGGTTTAAACTTTTCTATAAGCCTCAACATTTCACTAAGTATAACAAATTATCAGAAGCAACATATGTATTTATTGTTACTGAAGTCCCTCCTGTTGACGCTTGCTTTATACATCTCTGAAACTCTGCCTCAAGGCTGCTGAACAGACATCTATTTCCCCGTGATGCTCAGGAGCTGCTTTTCTTCCGTGGAGCCTCAGAAACACTCACAGTCTGACTCATACCCCTCAACTTACAGAAAGAAATAACGGACCCTAATTCTAGTCCATGCGTCAGACCTTTGGTGAAATCCTTCTTGGTCATCTGTTTGATCCTAAGCAAGTTAATGGAATTCTCTTTGAACCACTGATGCCCGCCATCCTAAAATGGAAATGATAAGAGCTCCTACATGGAAGCTTCTTGTGAGGGTCACCCGAGATCATGCATGGCATAGATGACAGCCCCAATATATGATAGCCATTATTAGCTTTTAGCATACACTTGTTGATTTTCTACCATATAAACTTTGTTTCCTCTGTTATATTGTAGTCTCTTAGAGGGAAGAACAAGTTTCTTCTGACTTAGGGTCTCCTCTCTCATTTTCATGGTTCCTAGCATGAAGCATATGGTTGACAAACATTCTTAGTTCTACTAAAGCCTCCAGTCCAAACAATTTCCAGTAGGTAATGCTCAACATAATAATCATTGTATATTTTATGTAGTATATGTAGGAAATGTGTGTGTGTATGTGTGGTGCTAATATAACTGTATCTATATAAAATCACATATATATTCAGTAACGTACCTATAAAGCAAAATTATGCATGAAATGAATGAAACATACTCATTTGTATATAAGCCACATATGTAGCTTCTATACATACACAGATGTATATACCTATCATAGATTTTGTAAACAGACACACAGATGAAATACAAAGAGACACTTTAACTTAGCTAAGTGTTAAGGTCTAAACCTTAGAGTACCTGTTTCACGACTGTGTAAGTATGATTTGTAATTAGTATATACACATAATGTAGACAGGTGTATGTATAGTAATACTCTGGGTTAAAATAAATGGATATTCTCAATTTATCCTTGTAGACTCTCCTACCTACAAGTTTGTCCCCATTTTTTGCCCTCTCCCCCTCCCAATTTAGTGAGCTAACACATAGCCTCACTACTTAAGTCAGAAGGGAGAAGGACTTGGTGTGCTACAGTCAGTTTGAACCAGCTCACCCACATAATTGCAGATTTTTTGGAATTTTGCAAGCCAGCTGTTAAACAGAATCGTTAATAAAAATTAAATTATATCAACTTGCAATTAAATAAATGATATTAAAAGAAAGCTAATACATCCTCAAAATTCAACACTTACTAATTATTTTCTCTACAGTTTGCTATCATCTATGTTCTTGACCTTGTTTATGTCTATTCTATCTGTGTGGCATTTATCTGGTGCAAATACTGTATAAGCCATGCTGGAGTGCATTTCTTCCCACTTGTGTTCCATGATGTCTTCTTGGTAGCTTGCAATGAGTATTTATACCACAGAAATTGGCCAATTCTTAAGTCGGTGCCTTTTCTTTTTCCTGGAGAGTCAGAAGTTAAACATTTGCCATCACAACCCTAGATGAGCCTTTTTGCCTGTATGCTGCATATTCCTCTTGGAGACTTGAGGATTAGTAGCTAAATAAGGTAGTTGTGAAAGAAAAGCAGTATTGGTATATAGATATATATGGGGAAACAAACCCCATATAAACATAGTTAAATTACATCCAATAAAGAAAGTACAGAGAGTGGAAGGGGGAAGATTTCCCTGGAAACTGTCACAGAACACACACACATGCTTTTGAATAATGAATTTAATTTCCAAGCTTCACAGAAAGCTCTTTCCTGCCTTGGCTCTCCCTTAACCTTCTTCCTACTGCCTTTCCCTCACTCCTCTACCTGAAGTTCTTAAAGAGCTGCAATTCTAACCTGTTCCCTCCCTCTCTATTATTCCACTAATCTGTCTCCGCCCACATAATTAAGGCAATCACCTCCTCCTGCCTCCTGAGGAGCCGCTTTAATCACCCCTCTGTACTCTGGCACAGCGACCTTCAGCCTACATGATCTGGGTAACAATCTTAGGGGCCCTTCCCACACTGTCCCTGAGCCTGCCCACCTCTCTCTCTTCCCTCCAGCCCACCGCCAGGCCAGGTCTGCTGCTAAGAAACCATTCTCCAACCTCTTAGCTGGTCTCCACCCACTAACATGTTTATCACCTTTGGTCAGAAAATCAAATTTCTTTCCACCTCTGTTTTTCTCTAATTGCTTTCTCCCATCCTCTTCCAGGCTCCCAGGAGGCTGAATTAAACTCCTCAAAAATCATTTGAGGAAACACTGAAGGAGTTATGGGTGTTAGCACATGGAAAGCAATCTAATTCTTCAATATCCTCGAGAAAGGGAGCAAATGTGCTCTGTGATATCCACGAAGATAGAACCGGGACCATAGATAAAAAAGCAAAGAATATGACTTCAGGTCAAGGTAAGAACGGACATGCCACCCTGAGCTAACCGTCAGTCCAGGCTGCTGCCAAGACAGTGAACTCTAAGACCGGGGATTATTTAAGAGCCATCACAAAAGAGACGCCAGGACTGAGCAGGGGATTGGATTAAAGGTCCTGTAAAGTCCTTTTCAGTCTAAAATCATCTTGTTCCATGAATCTCTGAGTTGTAGCCTAAAACACCAGCCATGGGACCAATATTTTTGACTTACATTCATCTCTCACTTCTTAACCCCGCCCCTGCTTTGTATAATTCACAGCACAATTTTGTGTCCCTGCTTGAAAACAAAGTGGGGCTTCTTCATTACCATATCCCCCACTGGATTTGGGTTGGTTCTTCTTTGAAGTAACCCTGCATTGCTTTCTTTCTTCTGGTGAAACGAAAGGGTAAATTGTCCCCAGTGATATAGTGAAGTATTTCCCAAAGTAGAAAAAAAAAAGACAAAAGTAAAATAGTGTAAAAGAGCCTTAATCAAGCATTTCAGAGACAGAGGATAAAACAGAAAAGGAAGGATAGGGACTTGAAATGCAGAGATAACAGCTGTTCTTACCATGCCTTTTATCCCAGGCTCTTAAACATCATGTGAAGCAACATTATTGCCCTCATTGTTCATCTCATTATTATTTAGCATTTATATTTGCAAGGAGTTTAGGGTTCATTTTTATTAGCAACCCTTCATAATCTCATGGTGGGGAAGGCAGAGATGGGGGCCCCCTCTGGCTCTGATGAGATAAATGAGCCCAGGCAAATTAGAGGCTTTGATCCACTCTGTCAGTGGATTGGGGGCCAAGTGGAGATTCAAGCACTTGACCACAGTGTTTTGAGCAGGGGACATGCAGGCCATACACATGGAAGGAAGCAGTGTATCTTGGAAAGAGCACTGCCTTTGGAATCTAATGCTGTGATTGTCCTTAGGATTTTTTTTTTCCTCACTGAATCTTGGTTGTGTCTTTAGTAATATACAGAAGAAATAAATCCTACATCACTAAATAGAGTCATTTTGAGAATACATTAATGTAGGACATTTGAAGCAGGAGTTGGTATTCTGTAAAATTTAGTTCTCTTTTCCATTTCTTTTGATGTGGGCTTAGGCTGTGATTGTAATTCTACCAGCATGAAGACTGAACCCCAAGCAGTATGATAAGTGGAAAGTGCTGGGGAAGCAGAGATGCATACAGCCAGGTCCTGGCTCCACAGATCCAGATAGAGAACATTAAAGGTGGGTACAAATTCTGTGCTTCTCATCCCACTGAGAGGTAGAGTCTGATAGCATTCATGACTTGCTTGACCAGCAGAGAATGGTGAAAGTGACACTCTGCCACTTCCAGACTGGCCTTTAAGAGGACTGGCAGCTTCTAGCTTGCCTCTTAGAATCCTGACCTCAGAGACATCGTCTGTATGTGTACACACTCTGACGGTCCCAGCTGCGCCCACTCTTATAATTCAAACAGGAGTAAAGCCATCTTGGATCTTCCAGAACAGCCCATCTGTCAATCAAATGCAACCAAGTATCCTTTGTTGGTACCATGTAGAGTAGACAACTCAACCAACTGAGCAGTGACCAATTTCCTGCCCCACAAAACTATATGACACAAGAAAAGGGTGGGTGTGTTAAGCCATTATGCTTTGAGCAGTTTGTTCAGACAGCAGTGGCTAACTGGAACACCAACTAAATTCCTACTGTCAAACTGGAAACCACAACAATGCAAAACTGGAACTCCAGTCTTAGCCACTCTCGGCATTTCCAACCTAATTTCCCTGAATACTTTGTATACCTTATGCTTTTCCAGAAAAGGTTCCTCTGTCTGGAAGGTACATCTACACATCATCCTGGCCCCGTGGAAGTCTTATTTCTTCACTGAGTATTTTTTGATAACTTCTGTTAGTTAGGATAAGGAATGTTGTCTGTTCTAACATGTAATACAAAAATCTCAGTGACAGAGCTCAATAAAGGCTTATTCTCTCTCATGTCAGAGACTGATATGGACTAGAATTTTCTCTTGGGTGGCTCCCCTCCAGGATGTAGGACAGGATTCCAAGCTTACCTCCAATAGTTCCACTATCCTTTAGGACCTCCTTGGTGTTCCCCGCTGAATCCCCTACATCAGGCCAGATGCAAGAAAATCATGCGTAAGCCAAGAGTCTCATGGGAAAATGTAGAGGCCATCATTGACAGTGACATATAGATTTCCCCCATATGCCATTATCTAGAATTAGTCACATGGCCCCAATTAACGGCACTGGCAGCTAGAAAATATAGGCTTCCTGTGGGCCTAGAAAAATAAAAAAGACCAGTAGGAATCCACTCAGTCTCTGCTACACCACTGCTGTCAGAGGTAATCCATTCTTCATCCTGCCAATGGTGTCCAATTGGAGTATGAGTGTTTAAATCAATCTTGATTTTAGAGTTGTGCCACGCTACTTTTCTAGCTGTGTGACCTGAACAGATCACTTAACTTCTCTGAGTTTCAGTTTCAGTTGTAATGAAGTTAATGTCCATGCTGAGCAACACAAGTAAAATAAAGGCATCATAAAAATACTCAAAAGTACACTTCATTCTTTCTTTAAACATGCCTTCTAAAACACTCTCTGTACCCAAGATGGACAATCTCTTCTTCTGTATTGTAGGCAGGCATTGTTAATCAGTTATGACACTTTATTTTCTACTCATTCTGTTATTGGCCTCAGAATTCTTCCTAGTATGACTTTCCAGGCAGCCAAAACTGATGTATCAGGGTTAGTTTTTAAAACAAAGCCTCACTTGTGATTTTTCATCCAACACATTCATTAGGCAGAAAATCTTGTTCTTTGGTTTCCATCATGGTGTTTTTATATAGGTGTGTTTGCTTCTCCAATGAGTGGTTAACTCTTTGAAGACAGAGATCCTGCCTTTATTATCTGTCTTTCCTTTATGGCACCCAACACAGTACATAGCACTTAACAGAGCACCTGTCTCTGAACTGGATATATAGTATTGGAAATAATAAATATTGTTTATTGAGAGTATATGATTGTCAAATGCTTTACATGCATGACTTTATTTAATATGAATTTAAAACATTATAAAGAAAGAACTATTACTATGCTGATTTTGATGATAAAAAACTGGGCGTTAGGAAGGTTAAGTAACTTGACCAAAGCTATTTAGCTAATGAATGAGAGAATGTGACTTCGAAACCCAGAGCTCCTGGGCTCCAAAGCCCATGACACTGACCACAGTGCTACCTCATCATCATGGCTCACTACATGCTTGCCTACTTCTTTTGAGGTCACTCGTGGTTATGGAGAGAGAAGAACTGCTTCAGGGGACAAGAAAGGAAATGAGAAACATGGTGGAAATAGACTGCTCAGAGAAAATGAGGGAATGAGTGAGGGTCAAAAAGATAAGAGCATTGTGAACAAGCGGAGGGAGGTTCAGATGGAGCAAAGGTAGAACCGAAGAGGAGACTGAGAGACAGGTTCTTTGATTAAAGTGTGGGGCTGGCCCAATTTGCCTTTAGAATCCTAAAAATTAATTTCTTAAAAAAGAAGGAAAAATGTTATAGATGAATGTTTATTAACAAAGTCAAACTTGAGTCCTTTACTTGGAAAAGGCTTTCTGCCACCATAATTTCTTTACCAGACATTTCTTCTTTGTACTTGCAAAACACAGACAAGAAACTAAAGCAATTTTCTGAGTGTTAAGTGTCAGACACAGAGCTAGATGCTGTTGCGTATTTGTTTATTTAATTTTCAATAAAACCCCGAAGGGTTGTTGGTAGTATCCAATTCCGCAAATGAACAAATAAAACTGAAGCTTGAAGAAGGGATTCATTCACGCAATACCCATAGCTAGTAAGTGGGAGATCCATGCTCTGAGACTAAAGGCTGTTTTTTTCCCCCATAAATGACAGTTTTCTCTAATACCTATTATTTATAGCCATTATATGATCATACATTACTTGTTCACTTGCTTAGTTTGTATTCACAGAAAGAGGACTTCGTCTAGAACACTCTCTGCCTATAAAACAGTTCCTGGCATTCAGTAGGGATATAATGTTGAATTGAGTGAATACAACACCTGGACATAAATAGCTCAATTCCTTTTTTTATGCATAGATGAAGGGATACCTGCAAACTACCACCTGCTGTTGGATCTGAAGATGATGGTGGGGCTTGCACAGGTAGTAGGCAGTGGAGTGAAACTTCCTGGCGTTGGCAGTTTCTAACTGTCCTTTATCAGTCAGTCCGTAGTGTAAGTTCTCACTAACCCCACGTACTGCCGTAGGACCTTTTGAGTCCAGTGCCTCCGCACTGTTCAGAAATGGAAGGGCAGTGCAGTGGGAAATGATCGAAGGGCTGAAAAAGGAAGCTCGGGATGAGAGATTAAAAAAAGTCACCTTTGTTTAAGGTGACCATGTTCACATCAGAAAAGAAAAAGTGGGCTTAGATTACAGCTCCAAAGACTTACAGGGGAATTAATGAAGAACTGCCTGGCTACAGGTCCTCAGACACAAAAGCAAGCTACATGGAGGAGGCTGTCTTCTTTCCTGTTAGAAAGAATCATTACGTGAACAGACATTCCCCGGCCTGGTATTGGGCGTGGTGGTGACTTGGAAAGAATTCAGTCATTACTTGTGCCTCTACCCTTTGCCAATTGTTGTGACACATCGTGATAGGCGTTTTCTTGCTATCCGCTCAGAAAGGAAGAGTCGTTTCTATTTTTACAGACAAAGAGCTGAGACTTGGAAGCAGAGAGGAATATTCCCTAATAAAAGTGACAGGGTCAGGACTGACAACCACGTCTGTCCGGCTTTAAGGCACAATGGCGGCAACGACAACAAGGGTAACAACAATTAACATTCACAGATGACTTCCTAGGTGACAGGTACACTGTGTTGTGCATTATGTCATTTTAACCTCCTGACAGCCTTATTTAGAAAGATTTTATATCCATAATTTTCAAGTAAGGAAGCACTGCAGAGTGGCGATGTCATCTGTCCAAGGTAATATTATCTCGTAAGTCAAGAGCCTGGATTCAAACTCAGATCTTTCTTGTTCTTGAGACCCTACTCTTTCTCTAACATGCCCCTTCCCCCAAGCTTATATATGAATAGATTTAAGAGTCTCCGGTATCAGTACCTGATATATAACAGAGAGAGAAATAATATCATATAGGAAGGAGAGAAGACTGTTTTCTGGAACAGACGTGATAGGATAACCAGAGAGAGAGAGAGAGCACATCATCGAAAATGTGACATTATAATGGAGCATTTTAGGATGGGTGAGATTTCCTCTCAGACACAGGGAAGGAAAGGACATGGATTAAGAAAGAAGTGAAATTGTGCAAAATTAACAATACTGAAATAGTTGACGGAACATAAATGTGTTGAGTTGGAGCAGGTCAGGTAATTTTGGGGACAAAGAACAAAGAGCTTCGAAGTGACTAGTATGAATGAGACAGTGGTATATACTCTACTTTCCTCCTAGGCATGGAGAAAGACCACATTCCCCAGCCCTCTTTGTGTCTAGTAGGACAGTATAACTGAGCCCTGGCCAGTGGAATGTGGAAAGAAGTACTGTGTGCCCCTTCTAGATCTGTCCATGGGATGGCTCGGCAACTTTCCAGCTCTGGGCTTTCTCTCCCAGTCACGTGGTTAGAAGGGAAGGCCTTTAAGATACCAGAGCCACTGGGTAAAAGGAGCGTGATTCTCTGAGTTCACAGACTACTGGTAACCTCCCTGGGAGAATCCACCGAACAAGAACTTTCGTGAAAGAGAAATCAGCCATTGAGATATTGGTGTTGGTAGTGAAGGAAGTATACCTAGGTTGGGACTTTATATTTTAGACTGGCATTTTCCAAAATGCTTTTGTTTGCCATAACATTCATCACAGAAATGCTCCATTCTAAATGACTTCTTTCTGTTAAATATATTTGAATATTCTATACATTACATCCCTTCTTAGAGACTCATAATGCATACCAGTGTATCAAGAACTCTGTGAAGTCCTGAAATAAAGAAGTCCGGTAAACTGTTTAAATCAGTACTTTGCAAACATATTTTCCCCCACAGAATCCTTTTTTGAAAGTAATGACTATGATATCTTGTGAAATTCATATTTTATGGAGCACAGCATGGGGAGTATTGCTCTGGCCAATGTGGGCCCATTGCCCAGGTGTGGGAAATAATTATAACGTTGCAGAGAAGCTAATATTATATTCCTTCTCCCTAAGCCATGTAACTTCAGCCTGTGATCATCTTCTCTTAACTTGCCAATTTTCCTCTACGGAAAGAGAAATTGCTAATTTGATTCAAAATTCAAAACTTTGTTTGAGCCATGCTTCCTTGTAGGAAGGGTCACTGTGTATTCAAGTCTGCACGGATAGTCTCTTCCAGTATAATTCTTGCTTCCTACACTTAACGTGATAAACAGCTCTGAAAGAGCTGGGTAGACTTCTGGGTCAAGGGTGTTCTTTCTCTCCTCTCTCTCATTCTGAATAAGAATTCCAAGAATTTCAGAGAATTCCAAGATTTGTATTTTGAAGGAAGGGGAGTGGACAAAAGTAGAAAGTACTTTCCAGTTGAGATCCAGGGAGATAAATGATTTCCCTAAAGGCATTAGAGAAGTTGGTGACCTCCATCATCCCCACTCCGATCCCCTAAAGTTTCCTCTGAGGCAACCACCATAACTTCGTTTTTTGTTTTTTTTTTTAAGATTTCTTTATTTATTTGACACAGAGAAAGACACAGCTAGAGAGGGAACACAAGCAGAGGGAGTGGGAGAAGGAGAAGCAGGGTCCCCACAGAGCAGGGAGCCTGACGCGGGGCTTGATCCCAGGACCCTGGGACATGACCTGAGCCGAAGGCAGACGCTTAACGACTGAGCCATCCAGGTGCCCCTGTTTCATTCTTTTTAAATATAAATGATTAATGCCCAATTATGAAACAGGTCCATATATTAGTAGAGGCTGGACTACACAATGATAATAGTTTACATTTGCAAATCATTTTTGGATACATTGTCTCCTCTGAGCCTCAGATTAACCTGTGAAACAGAAAGGGCAAGGGATCATTCCTTTTTCTGCAGATAAGAAAAATCAATAGATTGGCAGATACAATGATTTTCCCAGGGTCACAAAGCCAGTAAGATGTTGAGCAAAACCTACAGTCAAGCCTCTTCTTAGATTCATGCTCTTAATTCCCCATCATGGCTTTCATGTGGTGAGCGCAGTGGAGCAGAGTCCAGCCTTTGGTGTACACTAAGTTGAGGTGGAGAGTCTCTGGTTCCATCTGTATTACTTCTGTGCCCTAGGGGAAGTCACTTCCCCTCTCTGAGCCTCTATTCACTGAACTGTAAAATCAGAAAAACAAAAACAAAAACAAAAACCCTTTGTTTCCAGTATTAAATGAGACATCATGTGTCAAATGTTTGGCATACAAAAAGTTCTCAGCACATATTAGTTCTCTCAAAATAGCATGAGTTTAGGATTGTCCTTGAGAGAATTCTGATTTTAATTTTAAGGGGAAATAAGCTTCATTCTCTCTAGTCAGCTCTAGGAGGACAGAGGTATTGTGTTGCTTAAAATCTTTCTCCTTTGCCAGGTACTGAGCATGGTGCATAGAAGGTGCTAAGCACATTATTATTTTTAAAGACTGAACTGGGGAGCGCCTGGGTGGCTCAGTCGTTAAGCATCTGCCTTCGGCTCAGGTCATGATCCCAGGGTCCTGGGATCGAGCCCCGCATCGGACTCCCTGCTCAGCGGGAAGCCTGCTTCTCCCTCTCCCACTCCCCCTGCTTGTGTTCCCTCTCTCGCTGTGTCTCTCTCTAATAAATAAATAAAATCTTTAAAAAAAAGAAAAAGAAGACTGAATTGGGAATATGGGGGTAATGTCTTCTTCAGTGTTTGCTTAGCCTCATTATGGTGAAACTGTCCAAAGAGCTATGGAGCCAAAAAGGTCCAAAACAAGGTCCTTGGCCTCAGGGCCAAACCAGGAAACACATGATGAATTGCAAGTGTAAGTATATCGGCTCTTAAAGGCATATGATGAAACTGACCCAACAGGAACCCAGAGCATGACAATTCAGCCATCTCTGTTCTTGGAAGCACCTGCAGAATCTACTTTTCAAGAGGCCTCATCTGTCAAGCTCCCTGGCCTATCCTTCTGGCAGCTATATCTCTGGAACCTTATTCCAAAAGCAAATCCAAGGATCTCAGCCTTCCAATCCTTGATAAATAAACCCCTCTCTGAGAGCTTCAGTGACAGATAAATCTGTCCACCCAAGGACATTTCCTAAGCAGGACGGGCTGTTGAAACTCCTTACCAGATTGCAGCTGGCACCCACCACGTCGATGTTCCCCTCTCCTTATAATCATAATGGGATCTCAGCAATAAAGATGGATTTGTTAATTTCCATCCCCTTCTCACTTTCTCTTTTAATCACTGTCGAGCATAAATTAATTTCAGCTTAAAGAGCTTTCAACAAGATTCCGTCATTGTCTAGGGCAGTAAAGGTCAAAAAACAGGAGCCTCTGAAAATACTCATCAGCTGTTTGCCAGGAATAAACTTTAGTTATTGACACTTAATTATTTCTATTTTGTCCATGGCAAGCTGGAGTCAGTGAAAGAAAGGCAGGGAGGGAGGGAGGGAGGGAAAGAGAGGGAGGGGGGACAGGGAGTGTGGGAGGAGAAAAGGAGAGGAAGGAAAGAGAGAGAAGGGTGCAGGGAGAGAGAGGGGAAACAGAAAGAGAGACAAAGAGAGACAGAGAGATAAAGAGAGACGCTATCCAATTTGATCACCCACCTGCTGGTATGTGGAGTGTTACATTTTCTCCCGAATTTTTGATAAAATGAACTAAAGTTTCAATACCAGTCTTGATATTGTTTGTCCATTTCTTCAGGGTAAGATATAGTTAAGTATTAGGTCATCAGCCTGTTTAAATCCAAATTCTGCTATATATCAGCAGGACTGACTGTGGAAAATACTTAATCTCTGAATTTTTACCTGTTAAAATGCAATAATGGCACCATTGTACAGAATCATCCTGTGGAATGGATGAAAGAAAACCTGTAAATGTCTAAGTACTAAGCCTGGAACGTCAGGTATCCCACAAAGTGTAGCTATACTTAGTGGTATTTCCTTTATAGGTCTGTCACTTTAGAGTCTACTATGTGAGCCATGGACTGTGTTAAAAGGCAACAAACTATGGAAATATATAGGACCATAAGGGAATGGATATTTTTTTTCCCACCATGGGCAGAAGAGAGTCAGGGGGGGGCAGTATATAAAAAAAAAAAAGCCTTCTTTAAGGATCTGTAAATACAATCTTCCATGCTCTTTAGTGAGATATTGGAGTGAATTTTGGAGTTACTGAGATCAGGATTAACCCCCATTTCTGACACTAAGTATGTGGGAACTTGGCAAGTTAATTATGCCTACGAGCCAAGCCTTAGTTCCCTCAACTGTATAACAGGAAAAATACCTCCCACATTTGATTGCCGATGAGGATTAAATGACATGATATATGGAATCAATGAACTTAAGACATAGTTAGGACACTGATAAATGTGTTTTATAATCAACATGTAAGTAAACAATAAAAATGATACAATTATTAATACTAATAATTAATGCATATAGCATGTTCTATGTGCTGGGGACTTCTCTGGCACTTACATATAAGAACTCATTGAACCCTTACTAAAAATCCTAGAGTGGATGTATCAGTATTATTCTCATTTTACACATGAATAAACTGAGGAGGTCAGAAACGTTATTTAACTTGCTCAACATGATATATAAATGGTCGTGGAGCTAGGACTGAAAACCCATGCAACTGGATCCAGAGTCTAGGCTCTTCATCATTTTACTACCCTGTTTTGATGGGGGCAAAGGAAGGAGATGGTAGGCCACCTTTCCTAATAAAGTGGTATGTTAATTCTCTCTCTCTCTCTCTCTCTCTCACACACACACACACACACACACACACACACACACACACACACACTCATATCCAGATCATGGCCAGGAACTTCAGGGATGGAAATATAATAAAAAAGCACGGATTGGGAACTTCTAGAGCATGGCCATATGGCAATGCAATGCTCTACGCAAGCCTCTAATAACTGCAGGTAAGGAACTCTGTGATTTAATTCTCATGACAACCCTGGGAGGCAAGTATTTTGCCTATAAGGAAACCACTACTTAGAAAGTTAAGTCACTTGTATAAGAACATACACAGGAAGTGCTGATGCTGGATTTTGGACTGAAGTCTGTCAACGCAGGACCTGGGAATTTTAAGGCCCTGGCTATACAACTTCTCATTTAATTGCAGCATTTATTTAAACAAAAGTAGCAGAGAGGGAGGATACTATTAAAATCATGGTCCTTAAGCCTTTAAAAATAAATTCTGTCTTTCTACACTTTTGTATCCTTTCTCTCCTCAACCTCAGCACCATTCCAACTACTGCACACACCCACGATTCAGAGATTCCAGAATAAGCAGTTTCAAAACTATTTCTAACTGTGCTCCAACTCAACAGCACCAGGCGTATGTGTGATTTCTCTCAAGGGTCTGTAAATAAGGATGCAAGGGGTGGAATATATTACCAGGGAGCTGATGAGTCTGGGGAGATCTATGGGAAGTGAGATAAGAGCTTCACAAATAAATTTAACTAGTATTTGCTAATTGGGAGGGGTGGTGATTTGGTTTTGGATCTATCTGGACCTCGGCTGGTTTTATTGAATCAGAGTCCACAAGAAAGACTATTAATGTTTTTATTGCATATTATAGCAATCACATTTGGCTCAGACTATGGAGTCCAGGATTCTAGACCAGTTTTTTTTTTTTTAAGATTTTATTTATTTGAGAGAGAGAATGAGATAGAGAGAGAGAGCATGAGACGGGGGAGGTCAGAGGGAGAAGCAGACTCCCTGCCGAGCAGGGAGCCAGATGAGAGACTTGATCCTGGGACTCCAGGATCATGACCTGAGTCGAAGGCAGTCGCTTAACCAACTGAGCCACTCAGGCGCCCTCTAGACCAGTTTTTTAAGGAGAATTTGGGTAATGGCCATATTCTACACTTCTATATATGACAAGGACTGGTAACTGTTTTTAGAGGTTAAAACTTGTGTTCACGTGCATTATCTCATCTTAGTTCATCCTTACAACAACCTTTGTGTTTTCTCATTATTATCCCCACGTTGTCAACAAGGAATGATAAAATTGAGATAATGGGCTTTCCCCCCACCCAAAATACACTGTGTTGAACATTAGACATTGAGCTAAACCACTCCAAGGGTCACTAAGAAAGAAGAAGAGGAGATGACTGGAAATCTCCCACTCCATTCGCAACCAGAATAACCCTGCTTTAAGTTTCAAGCAATATTTATTGAGTGTCTACTCTATGGCAGACACTTTGTGGGATGCTGAGGATAGAATTTTAACTAAGAATTGTGGGCCATTTCTTCTCAGAGTTTATTTGCAGTGGGGAGTCAGATAAATGTACTATCCATTATTTAGTTATATTTCTAACAGGTGTTATGAAGAAAAAGATTGAATTGTAATAGGAGCTGATCTGTCCAGGGGAAGGGCATGGGTCATTAATGAGCTTGGGCTTCAACTCTTGGGCTTTGAGTCTTTAAATACTTTGAAAGCCACTAGATTAAAAACAAAACAAAACAAAACAAAACAAAACAAACCAACTCCACATTTAATGAGACATCCTGAATTACTTTCAATGATATCTAAGCCTTTCTGAATCTTCATTTTAGTTTCCATCTTAAATTATCTCAATTTGGGGGGAAATAACTCTGCAAGATATTTTCCCCCCTATCCTTATCATATTACTTCCAAGGTAGTTTATGTCATTCACAACAGCCTGCACATCATCCCCACTTCTGACCACACAGTATTCACTGTCTGAAATTCTATTCCATCCCTTTTGTTGACAACATTTGATTACTTTTTCATGACCCATTCTTGCAAAAATCTCTTTACTCCACCTACCCATGTCATTCTCATTTCTCAGAACTCCTGTTGTTCTTACTATCCAAACTACTCATTTACCTATTTTTATATACTTCCTTGAGTTGCTGGTTATTTTTTTCTTTTCTTTTTCATAGATGCCCCATCTCCCAAACACGAGAGTGGTGTCTTAACATTTGATGACTTTCAAAGCTCCTGACATCGGATTGGCTTCATAGCTCTTTCATCTCATCTTATCAAACCCTATCTTGTGGCATCCCATCTCATTCCATTTCTTTCTAATCAATGACTACTGACTAATTACTGGGCACTATGCTGGATTGTTTCACCTTAACTTTAAGGAACTTAAATTTTGAAGTAAAGGTGGGGAGTTGGTATAGAGGCAGGAAGAGAGCAATGAGAGACGACTATATGCAAAGAAAAAAACACCTTTTGAAAAAAAAACCTTTTTACTGGATATTAAAAAAATTAGAGAAATATGGTGGGAGGAGGGTTTGCATAGAAGTTGGGATACCCTCCAGCTTTCTGAGAGACTTCAGAGGGATGTGGGATGTAAAGGAGGACATTCTAGACAGGGAAACCAGAGTGGGCAGAGATACCGAGGCTTATCTAGGAAACAGTGCATAGGGGACAAAAATGTGGGTTGTGGGTTAAAGATTTGGGACTTTACCAGAAAATGATATTTTAGTTTTTCATGAAGTTATGTAAGGTATCTATGAGAATTCTTTTTAAAAGTATTTGTGTCCAATTCAATGATAAATATAGTTTGAATCATTTATGTAACCATCTTATAACCAAGTGCCACCACTCTATTTCAATGCCTGTATCTTACTGTCCCATTTGTGCAAAGTTAGGAGTAAATGATGATATGACATGGTGTAGAAAAACAGAACTCTGGATATTTTGAAAAGAGAAACAAGGCAAGGTAAAATTGAGTTATCCCATTGTGCAAGGTAGTCATCATACTGAATTAAAAAGGTTTGCTCAGGGGCGCCTGGGTGGCTCAGTTGGTTAAGCGACTGCCTTCGGCTCAGGTCATGATCCTGGAGTCCCGGGATTGAGTCCCGCATCGGGCTCCCTGCTCGGCAGGGAGTCTGCTTCTCCCTCTGACCCTCCTCCCTCTCATGCTCTCTGTCTCTCATTCTCTCTGTCTCAAATAAATAAAAATAAAAAAAATCTTAAAAAAAAAAAAAAAAGGTTTGCTCAGAATGATGGTCACATTTTCAAAGGCTGTATAATCAGAACTTCTCTTTATATGTATTTCATTAAAAGTAATATAGTAAGTGTGAAATATGATTTTCTTCCTTAAGCTTGATTAATTGTATAAATATTCTGTGGGAAACCTATTACCTTGATTTGATCAATCAATATGACTATTGAAAATAATATTAGGATTAAAAAGGAAAAAAAAAGTCTAACAATAATGACAAAGATTCAAATGATGGTCTACTCTATCAAAATTTAAAAAATAAAATTTGTTTGGATAAAGTAGAAGTTATCAGACAAACATCCTTCTACTGATAAATCATATATATATCATATATATATAAAGAGTTATTTATTGTAGAGAGAGAGAGAGAGAGAGAGTGTACTGGGGGAGGGGCAGAGGAGAGAAAGTCTTAAGCAGACTCTGAGCATACAGCCTCACGTAGGACTCAATCTCACAACCCTGATATCACGACCTCAGTCAAAACCAAGACTCAAATGCTTAAACAACTGCACCACCCAGGCGCCCTGAGGTAAACAGATACAATTTCAGAGAAACAATGATCATATTTGACATTTGTTTTTCTTTTTGGTTTCACTATGTTGTATTTGATTTGGTGGTAAAACTGCAGAAGTACTATTATTTTAAGAAGTATATGTCTAGACTTATGCCTGAGTTCCATTATGATGAAAATAATTGAAACCTTCATTGGTGGTCCACAAAAATATTCTTTACTCTCTAAATAAGAACTAGATATTACCTTAATTTATGGTTGAGAAGAGGGCAAAATAAGATCTGTGCTTTAAAATACATATTCCAGCCAATACAGAGAATGGATTGAAGGGGAGCAGGGAGACCAGAGAGAAGTAATTATATTGTCTGGGCCAGAAAATATAGGGCCTGAATCAAGACAGTCGTGGTTGGAATGGAGAAGTAGACAGATTCTAGGAGACAATTTAGTGCAATAATAAACTATTGTTACTACTAATGATGATGATCATTTAGCAGCAGAGAAGTTGCACCTCTGTGCCAAATGCTTGTAGGGTCTCTAGAATTCAGGCCAGAAATTAGTAAAGGGGCAGTTTGTCAAGCTTATTGCCTTGTAATAGTTATCCTCAATGGGTATTTGTTGATTTGGTTTGATTACTTTGTGTGGAATACAAACCAATTAAACCCAAGCCATATCTTCACAGAGAGGCAGATCTATGTAGACAACAGAACAAGGGAAATTTTCAAAATATCTCTACCTCATCCTCATAATCCAGGACAAGAAGCCTGACTCAGAAGACAGTGGTCAGGAGGGCAGTAGAGAAGACTGGTGAGTGATGGAAAGATAATCAGCCAGAATTTTATTTCTCCAAGTACTGTAGGTCTTGAGATCTACAGTGTGAGAGAAATCACCAAAGGGAAAGGTTGTTCCCTCTTCACAAATATGAATAAGTAAATGGCAATTCCTGTTCATTAAAATTCTATGGAGATAAAGAATGAAAATTTGTAGATAATTAGCCGATTTCTCTATTTGCAGAACTCGGCTGAGCATAAATAAAGAATGGGCTTGCTATCAATGCATGTGGTCATCATCTACAAATGGAAAAATCTGCTCATCACCATTAAAGAGGATTTTTCATGTCATTTGCTTTGAAGCATTAACAAAAGGAAATATACAATTAGAAGGAAGGATACTGCTTCTCTATTCACTGCCACTGACTTCACCTCAGACACAGCATAATCAGAAAAGATACTATTGTCTCCAATTTTGAAAACAGAGTAGCAAGAGTACAGAGACCCCACCTTGATAACTTCTCAACATCATGTCTTTATTAGTAGGTCCCAGGATGACCCCAAAATGAAAAGGTGGTGCCTAAAATCAATCTTAATCTAATCTCAAATTTGTAAAATACCATGCACTTTTCCAGTCATACCATACTTACGTCATGTATCATAATTAAAACTTCACAAGCAAAGGGGAGCCTTTGCTAATTCTGTGAGAGCCCACACTCTTAAAGTCTTGTTTTTATTCTTACTCTAGCCATGAATGACTCACAAATCTATACGGGGCTCCTCAGTCTTCAACCTTGGCCACATCAAAATGATGTATTTTATCCGAAGCCACCTCTGATATATATATGTCTGTTGGAGTCAATCATTGCTTTCTCTGCCCTCTCAAAATTCACAAGTTATTACAGACTCCTTCTAATTTATTGTTATTTTTATTAATCTTGGCTGATAAGAAAGTGAAGGTAGTGACTGTACCTTGCCATTTTTCTTGGATTCTTCCAGGGCACTGAGCAAAGCCAGGCTCCAAAAACTCAACAAGTTTTCCAGCTAAAAGAGATATTCTGTATATGTTTTGCTTCATTTGATTCTTTCAGAAAATCTGTGGTACACCAGGTCAGCTATGATTTACTCTAATGTAATAAGATATAGAAGTCTCAAAGTAGTGTTACAAAGACCCCAAATCACATCGTTTATAGGTGATATGGTAAAAACCCATCAAGTTTATCTGATGTCAAGCTACCAGTACTCTCTCCTTTACACCATTTGGGCAAACTTGGAAACATGAATATCAATGACATCACAGGTTTGGGCCTTGGTTTATATTTTCTCAAGTCTTTTCCAGTTCCATTACTCAGAAAGTTCAAGAGATCTTGTTGTTATTGCTGTTTTATAATAGAACACATTTCATCTTTGTATGCTTACAACACTTTCATTTTCTTCAAGAGGTGGCGTGTATTTAAAAAAAAATAAGACAATTTTATTGTAAAATTAAGATGGATCAGTTAAGATAAGTAAAGACCTCTCAAGTGCTTATAGAATCAGGTCTGAGAATCACGATCCTAATATCCATTGTATTACATAGGATAGACAGAAGTGAAGATATTCCAAAAGACAGTGTTTGAAATGAGTTATCATTTCTTTCTCAAAGAAAGTTCAGAGATCAACAGAACATGCCATAGTAGCCTTCCAAATTCCAACTTACAATTCCAAATGTTGTGGTAGTTATTGCCACTGAGCCTGTACTGGACATGTGGTGATGTGTAAGTCCTCATCTATACAAGGGAGAATACCCACATCATAAAGATGCTTTGAGAATCAACTGGGATAACATTGGTAAAATACTTTTTTGGTGTCTGACACATAGTGGGCACTTGATAAAGCTTATTGTTTAGTCTCAGTGTTTTTATTTGTTATAGTAATGATGGTGGTCATATCTTCCTCTTTTCCCTATTTATTTTTATACCTCTCACTTCTTAAGACCCAATTAGATAATATACTTTCTTGGATAAGGGTTTTAACATCAAAGACAGAGTTAGGCATTCAACCAAGTGTTCAAGAAATTCTTAGTCAACTTTTACCTGAGATTCCCACCAGCAATAATTTCCACCCCTCCACCTCATAATAAGGCACTACCCAATATGTCCAGAGCCTTAGTAATTATTATCATAATTATACCCAGTGGGTTAGATTCTGCCACTTTTACTAGAATCATTCTTATACCAGCTCTTTAATCAGTGTAAAAAAAAAAAATCAACGTCAGGTGCAAGGTATGGAGAAAGTCAATTATACCTTCTTCAATTACATACTGTTCGCTCCTCCAATGTATAAGTTCTTAATGCTAAGTTCTTCTTCCTTCCCTATATAAACCTATCACCAAAAAACTTTTTTTTAAGTTTAAATTAACTTGGTGTCTTTTGTTTCATAGTTTTATCTATTCTTCCTAAGAATGCAAATTCTGACCTGTATCCATACCGTTTTCTCTAGATTTCTCCTTTATTCCCTTCTAGTTAAGACTAGATTAAAACATAATGATATGCTTTCTTAGAATGAGCCACTTCTCTATTCTTTTTCTTCAAAACAGTTGTCAATAACTGCAGTGTCATGGAATCTTGAGCAAAATTTAGGTTAAGGGAAAGAGGATTAGAATCTTACTCTAGTATTTGGAGTCTGAGACCCATGAATTTCCAGGGACACTATAAGTGATTTCTTTTGAGAACTATCTTTTTTTTTTTGGCCAACAGACACATGAAAAGGTGCTCAACATTGCTCGGCATCAGGGATATCCAAATCAAAACCTCAATGAGAGTCAGAATGGCTAAAATTAACAAGTCAGGAAATGACAGATGTTGGCAGGGATGTGGAGAAAGGGGAACCCTCCTACATTATTGGTGGGAATGGAAGCTGGTGCAGCCACTCTGGAAAACAGTATGGAGGTTCCTCAAAAAGTTGAAAATAGAGCTACCATATGATCCAGCAATTGCACTACTGGGTATTTACCCCAAAGATACAAAAGTAGGGACCCGAAAGGGTACGTGCACCCCGATGTTTATAGCAGCAATGTCCACAATAGCCAAACTGTGGAAAGAGCCAAGATGTCCATCGACAGATGAATGGATACAGAAGATGTGGTATATATATACACAATGGAATATTATACAGCCATCAAAAGGAATAAAATCTTGCCATTTGCAACGACATGGATGGAACTGGAGGGTATTATGCTGAGAACTATCCATTTTTAAATATTCATTTCTTCTGAGCCACTTTCCCTATGCCATATGTCAGGTGTCATTTATCTCAGACTATGAGATAGATAACAGTTTGCCATGTGATACTTAAGTGGTTTTGTTCCATGAACCCCATATGTCAAAAGAAGGTATCTTCTTGGTTAATTTTTATCTCTCATAATCTATAGGAAAACAACTGATAAATATTAAGTGTCTAATAAAAGTCTCATAATGAAAGTGTTAAATGGTAGACAAGGGAATCAATAAACTATTGGCCCCCCTGGTTCTCTAGCAGTGGTATGGGCAATCTCATGATTTAATGATGTCCCATGAAGAGGTTTTCAAGTTGAGATTAGAGAACCATTCTAAGAAAAAAAAACCAAACCCATATGATCTCATTATATCTGCCATTCTAAATTATTCATGGGCTAAAAAAGTACTTTCAGTGAGCTGTGAACTGTGAACTGAAATAAAAAATCATGTCCATCCAATACTTCAAGGTGAATGATGAACAATTCCGTATTTTTCCAAGGTTTACTTATGAATTACATTCTAAGAAAACAATGATGGTCACCAACACTTGATCTTAATGAATTAAAAGTACCTTGCTAAAACTGAGTGACCCCCTCTTTATTTTCTATGCCTGACCTTCCAGTCAGTTTTCCTAGAGTTGGCTTTCCTTAGAAAAGGAACGAAAAAACCTGACCAAACATAAGTAGACCATAATCAAGTATAACTTGATTGAAAGTATCAAGAGATACTTTCTCTATCATTAGACATTCAGCTTCCTCGAAGCAGTCACAGATCTATTTCTTGCTGCTTCCTTGGAGTTAGAAGAGTGTTCAGCACATAGTAGATGTTCAGTAAATATTTATGAAATAAACTAATACATACAAATAGAGTCATAAAAAGAGATACAGGTACCTATTTAAATATATTTTAAAAATCTGTATATTATTACATAATTTTCACAGTCAAAAATTATTCCAATCCTCACAACAAACTTACATAGTTAGAAGAGGCAGCTAATGTTATGATTATGTACATTTGCAGATGATGAAAATGAGGGCTGAAAATATTTCCCTGAGATTAAGAATCTATTTACTAGCAGAACTGAGACTCCAACTCAGATTTCCCTAGTCTTCTTCTGGTGACTCTTTTCACTAGCTTCCTCCCACCTCTCAGATTTGGTCATTTGAAGTGGAACCCAGGATGGCATCCTGGATCAGTTTGACCACACTTTGCTCTCTCTGATCCCTTCCAGAGACATCCTGAGCCACCCTGAGCTTTCTCCAACCAGAGCATCCTTAAGTGCTGAAAAACACAGCACTGCTGAGCCTACTCATCAGCCAGTTGGCACTTTTTCAAATGAGCCACTGAATGGCAAATGCACAGATAACACTGGGATAAAATGAGCTCCTCTTATTGATTTTCCAAACCAATATGGCATGGGTGCTCCCTCTTTGTGCCATCTCCTCCCTCTGCCTGGAGGCATTCTCCACCCGTTCATCATTTTAATTAGACGTTACACCTGGCACAAATGCTGAGTTGATTAACCTTAAAGGAGCTGAATAGGTTCTGTGATCGTTAGCACGGGGCCCCTGACATATTATAACTCATGTTAACATGTGCTGTTGCACAAACTCACAGCTTCTTCAGCCCACTTTCCAAAGCTGCCGTGCAGGGTAATAGCATCTACAGAGAGCGCTTCACGAAGTGTGCTCCCATAATAACACCATGAAAAGCAAGATTTAAAAGATGGATTGGTGTGGGCTCTGCAGATACCACTTTTTAATGTTTATAGAAATGCACCTTCTGTGTCAAGGGGGGGATTGAAGGGATGGTCCTTTGTGTTGCAGTATTGAAAAGGAAGGAATACTGCTTTTGGAGGTGGAAAACATGGGGTTTCATCCTGTGCTGACTGTGATCTATGAATAGTCTCTTAATTTCTCCGGGTCTCAAACTCACATGGGAAATGGGAGATTGAACATGAAAGTTTCCCTGCATCGTCTATAACTGGGGCCCATCAGCATACCTCTCATCTAGGGTGGGGATCCTAGAGACAGTATATAGAGAACACTAGCCAATCCTTATTCTTTAATCCGGGTTAAGTGGGTTTTGCCTTAAATAATTGATCCTTGCTGGTAAGACAGTATGCCATAAAGATGTCAGGAGCCCCCTTTCTTCTCCCTGACAAACCACACACATCAGCCCTTTAACATCCTGTCCTGACTTAAAGCCCTCACCTCTCCAAAACTAAAGCATCTCCCTAATAGAAGTCATACCTGAACCTCACCTCCTGTTATATTAGGATGGAAAGGTAGACAAGAAAAAAGTCCACGAGGAGGAAGAAGGGAATTTTTAAAGATCCTTTCATGCTCTCAAGAAAGCTACCTCCTTTTAGTCTAAGAAAAGGATCACTTTTCTCGGGCAGGTGTGGGGTTCAAGTTATAGATCCATTCCTCTGGTTTGCTCTGAGGATCAAAATAACTGGTAAGTTAGATTGAGTTTCAGGATAATAAGGGCTGTTTTTAACCGATTTATTGGTATCTCTAATGCCAAGAGCAATGTCACATACACAATAGACACAAAATATGCATTGATTGAATTGCTTAAAATAGTTGGGATTTCAAGCACAAGCAAAGACTGATGAAAAATACATTCATGTCTGAATATTTTTATTTCTCAAATAGCATTATTTTGGTGGCAAACTATTCTAATTTACCTTTGACCAAGTATTCTACTTATAACTATTTTTGGATAGGGGAAGGAACTCCTATCTGTGAAAGGCAATCTATCTCACTTGTTAGGCCTGTGCGCTGGTATTAAATCTGGGTTTTCTTAGCTGTGTGACTTTGGTCAGGTTACTTGTCTTCTCTGAACCTTATTTTCTTCCTTATTAAGTTTTTGCGAGAATTAATTGAGCTAATATGTGTAAAGCCCTTGGGACAGTGGAACCCAGGATGGCAGACTAAGTAAATAGCACTTCATTTTAACATTAAAGTGAGAAAAAGAAAAAAATGAAGTAAAGAGAATTCTGTGAGTCACTGTCCATCAATGACATAAATAAGCAGAGGGTAGGAAAAAGTTAAGTTTCCTTGCTTTGCCTTAAAATATAGGGAGAAATCAGTCTCTTTGGAAACTCCTGGAAATGAGAATTTGTGCTCTGACACAATTATCTTATTTCGTATATTCTTGTCTGAGAATCAAAGGCAGGGCCCAGAAGATAGGCCTATGAGCACCTCTTTTTATCTGTCGAAACTTAAGGACTTCAAAGATGGCCCACTTAAACAAAATCCCTGACCTCTAATCCTTGTCCATTTCTGTAGAAAGGTCAACCTCTCTCTGGCTTATGGCTCGTGGCAAGCGGAGAAACATCCAGCCTTGCAGAGAAGCTTCACAGATTGGTGCCTGCACTATGCTCAGTTAATAGGCTTCATCTTAGTGGAGTAAAGAAACTGGGATCACTCAAAGAGCTCTCATCATGCTACCACCCTTGCTAAAGAAATGTCCATTTTTTCCTTGACTGCCACAGTGCATACCCAGGACCACAGCTCCAGTGTCACCAAAATGCTTCAGTGTCCTCCAGTGCATACCATACATTTCTGTTAACACCTGCCATCTGGCTATGATCATCTAGCTAATCCCTGCATCCCTGATTTGACTGTAAGTTGCTTTATCCATACTTTATTATCTTTGCCTTGCTAGCACCAAGCATGGTGCTTGACATGGGAAACTTTCAAAGAAAGACTTTTTTTTGAATAACCAAAGAAACGAACAAATTAACCAATAAAACAAGATGGTACATTGGGAAAGATGTACTTTCCACTGAAGAAAAGCTGAGTTCACACACTGGCTCTTCCACCAACTGACTGTGTGACCTGTCCAAACTATCCAGTCTCTCTAAATCATAGCTTTATTCTTTGTAAAATAAGGATAAATACACAAACTATATGAGTTATTAAGCTATGGACTCTCAGCTCCAACCTACCATTCTTTACTGTGGAAAATATTTATTTTCTTTGCCATCTGGAGGGGGAGATGCTGGGAGAGGCATCAAAACAAGAGGTGGAAGAGAAGACATAATCCATCCTACGTAGTTCTTATTCCTGCCAGTCTCACTCAGCACCCCTCACTCCCTCTGGCTTCAGTAAGGTGTTCCTGCAGCAGAACTTGGTTTTGGCTTGTAGTTTCCCAACAACCTCAGAAGCAGCCTCACCACATGTCCAGAGCTACCAGCCCCTGCCGGTCAGTGGCTCCTCCTCAGTGGTCTGAATCCCAGCTTAGTGGAGCCCTTCTGTCAAGCTTTTTAATTTTAATAATTCTGACTTTTTTACTTTGGCCCCCGCCCCAGAAGAGATACCTCAATCCTATTTAATTTCCCATCCCCCTTTGCTCTCTTCAGTTCTCCATAACATGACAAACAATTTTTCATATTAAATTCTCTCTGTTTAAGTAACTGGCATGGTTTCTAATTGGCCTGACTGAACCATGACCGATAACCCCACCTTGTAGGATTGTGGTATGTGTGAAATATATCACCATCATCAGGCATTCAACACAATGCTCTACTTGCAGAAGTGACTTGTAGAAGTGGCTTAATAAACTGCTCTAAATTATTATTAGTTATAATGTAAAATTTACCATTTTAACCATTTTTCAGTGTACAACTCAGTGGCACTAAGTGCACTGACATTGTATAACCATCATTGCCATCCATCTCAAGAACTTTTCATCTTCCCAAACTGAAACTCTGTACCCATTCCCTCCTCTCCTCAGACCCTGGTAACCGCTGTTCTACATTCTTTCTCTGCAAATTTGACTATTCTAGGTACCCCATAGAAATGGAATCATTGTGTCTCAATTCAATGAGCACAATGTTTTCAAGGTCCCTCCATGCTGTAGAATGCATCAGTGTGTAATTAACTTTTTTAAAGATTTTATTTATTTGAGCGAGAGAGCGAGCACAAGCAGGGGGAGCAGCAGAGGGACAGGGAGAAGAAGACTCCCCACTGAGCAGAGAGCCCGATGCGGGGCTCGATCCCAGGACCCTGAGATCATGACCCAAGCCAAAGGCAGATGCTTAACTGAGTCACTCAGGCGCCCCAAGAATGTAATTATTTTTTTAAGAACAAATGATACTCCTCTGTAGGTATATACTGCATTTTGTTTCTTTATTCATACATCAATGGATATCCCGGTTGTGTCTACCCTTAGGCTATTGTGAATAATGTTGCTACGAACATAGGTGTACAAGTATCTGTTCAAGTCCTTCTTTTCATTTCTTTCACAGAAGTGGTATTGCTGAATCATAAGGTAATTCTATGTTTAACTTTCTGAGGAACCACCATACTCTACAGAGGTTGCATGATTTTTCACTCCCACCAACAATGCCCAAGGCTTCTAATTTCTCCACATCCTTGCCAACACTCGTTCTCTTCTGGGTTTTTTTGGGATAACAACCATTCTAATACATGTGAAGTAGTATTTGACTGTGATTATTGTTTTTGTTGTTCTGTTTCTAACTCACAAACACCTTGAAAAGAAAAAGCCTCCCATATTAAAACTGCATAGATGCTGTCACTTCAGAACTGGAAAGACTAGGTGAAGAGGAATAGCTTAATTGATGGTATCACCACTCTAATTCTGACATACCCACCTCTATTATGTTTGCTAGGAATGCATAAAATCTTTTTTTGTTTGTTTGTTTCCTTTACAAAACATAGGTAAGCCAGAGTGGAAAATTCTCTGATAAATTTGGAGGGAGAGCATAAGAAATTAACCAAAAATATAAGAGACAAAAAAAATAATCATCTAACTCTCATTTGATTTTACAGCTTTATCTTACTTGGTTAAAATTCAGTTTGACTTGATAAAAGTTACCAAGCATCCAATAATACACCAGATTCTATATTATATACAGACTCAATCAGACAGGAACTTGCCCCCCACCCCCTGCAAGAGATCACCACCACCTAATATCAGACAGAAAATTTTGACTATTGACATATGTCTAGGATACGCCATTACGAGACTCACAGGAAATGCTCCACTCACTGACTCTACGAATTCTAGCCTTACAACCTGTCTCGGTATGCTGGGGTACCGCTTGCCATCCTGCCTCCATATGTGAGGAGCACGTTACTTAATCTGGGCCTTGGGGGCATGACCAGGGAAATGAAACGATATTTTTATTTTTTAGGATCTTATTTATTTTAGAGAGAGAGAGCATGAGTAGAGGGAGAAGTAAAGGGGGAGGGAGATGAGGAGGGAAAGAAACTCAAGCAGACTGCGTTAAGCATGGAGCCTGATGCAGGGCTCAAGGTCATGACCCTGAGATCATGACCTGAGCAGAAACCAAGAGTCGGACGCTTAACCAAGTCACCCAGGTGCCCCATCAATATTTTTAAAAGTAGCATTTGAAATCCTTTTAGAGTGAAGACTAAAATAGGAAAATATCCTGGAAATCTTCCTGGGGTGGTTGATACTGTCTTAAAGATATAGGGTGTTACGAGCCTAGGAAACTAAGAAGTAGCTAAACTAATTTGGACAGAAACTATGAGGTGAAAGTAAAAATGGAAAATAAAGAAGAGAGGAGTACAGAGAGGAAATGAGACAAAGGGCAACCAAGAAATGTGCTATGAGGATGAACACTGACAAGCAGAAACAAGTGGACTTTCAGAAACAGAATAATTCAATTTTTAAGGTTTGTGTGTGTGTGTGTGTGCTGAAATAGAAATTCCTTTCATGACTTGATTCTTCAATAATCTACCCATATACAAGCCTGTCTTGAGATTTTTGTTTCATTCCTCTTTTTAAAAATCAAAGAAAGGGAAAAAATTGGCTTCCACATCTAAATCGATCCATTGCAGAACAGGGAGAGATCATAGTACAGGATGAGAAAATATTCCCTAAGCCGTTTTGGTAGAAGCAGAAGTTCACAGCCAAAGGGGGAGTCAAGATAAAGGAAGAGCCCAGGAAATTCACACACACACAAATAGTGGAGAAACCATTAGAATAGCTACAACTATGGCATATATATTTGAATTATTATTGCCTTGTTTTTTTTTAAGACAAGGTGACTATGTGCAACTGGAATATCTAAGAACATCTGAGATTCCAATATAATATGTTGTGTAAGGTAATGATTAGAATCACACAATTTAGGTTCAGTAAGAATCAAGTTAATTTCTTATTTTTGCCTCAGGGTTTTTGGGCACGTTAATTCTCTGAGCTTCAGTTTCCTCACCAGCTACACCAATAATAATGTCAACCTTCTGAGGTGTTTTGAAAATTCAATAAAATGATGCAAATCAAACCCAGAGGTGAATTTTGACTTTACCAATAAATCACAGATGTTGTTTCTGACTCTTTTTGGCTTATTCACCATAGGATTTATGTTACAGTCCTACTGACTCTCATCCTTCCAGGAAGATGAACACCTACTAAATAAAGCAAGTTCTCTCTGCACACTTTTGCTAATATATGGCAAACATTTTCTTAAGTACTTGCCTCCCTACAGGACTGTGAGCTCCCGGGGAGATGGCAGTGCCTAATACATCTGTGTGCCATCAGTAGTTGTCAGAGTCTATTGGCTATAATAGATGCCCACAGCAGATATGCTGACTAGATGGATGGATGAAGAAACGAATGAATCCTGACAGACGATGAGTTATAATCCATGTTCACCTGGTGTTGGCATTTCAGAGGAATTCCAGGAATGTATAGACTGACCCAGAGACTTTTAAGCATGGACTTCAAAGTCCTTTATGTGCTGACCCTGCCTGCTCCTGAGTTTCATCTCCCATCACCTTTCTCCAGGGTTCCCCATCAATTTTGACTGTAGTGGAAATAATAAGCATCTTTACCTGCCTTGTCAGCTTCCATTTCTCCCCTCCTCATTAGCCCCAGTTTCCATGATTGGTTCCCTGTAGTTCTGGGCCATAGTTCTTGTTTTGTAGTTGGGCATAAGACCTAAGATTGTCACTGCAGAGTGAATCTTAGGACTTCACTTGCAAAGGTAGAAGAGAAAACAGATTCTTTGTCTCTGGACTCTATAATTTGCAGATGTGAGGCCTGGAGGTGCCATGGTCAGTCTTGCTAGCATGAGGAAAGCCAGGTTAAAGAAAGACAAAAGACAAGGAAAAACTCTGGCATCACATGGAGAAATGGTGCCAAATCCCAGATAGCATCATGAATCTCCAATTCAAACTATTCTGAGGTCAACAACATATCTCATTTATTAAGTGACGTGATAAAACAAACTTTGGTTATAGTTCATTTATCATATAAATCAGCTGGAGATGGGCATTCTGTTGGTTGAAACTGGAAAATTAACTGACAGAGAGAGGCTATTGTTTTTAATCCCTGCCAGTCTTTCTTCCAACCTATTTTCTCTGGTGATATGACACCTATTTTCATTTTGGAAACTATTCCTTCTCCCTAATGGTCTTGTGAATTTTTCTCCACCTCCCCCACAGCAAATCAGAGCTCTGAGGGTGAGAAGGTCATCCTGGAGTTAGCTAACTGGGGACACAATGAAGGCTTGAAGCTTCCCCATGGAACTCTGCAGGACAAGAAGAGAACCCATGTAATAATTAAGCTTACAAACTAAAAGTTGCATTTAATGTAGATGAATAGGGTCTTGATGACATCATTGGACACCTAGCTCCAATTATTTCTAAAATTAGATCTGCCCCTTGCAAGCACCAGCTATGAGAGCCAATAAATTCCTTTACTGGCTCAAACTAGCTTGAATTGAGTTTTCATCATTTGTAGCTAGAATGACGTTAATGAGGACATTAAACCTCTCATAGATACTTGAAGTTCTCTTGATGGATTCCTGCCTCAGTGCTCTTCTTATGCTATCCCCACCCTCTGGAAGGTGGTATCTAAATATTTAGTTTCTGTAGCTTAACAAAACCTTCCAAAATTTAGTGGTTTGAACCAACACTCATTTATTTGCTTCATGATTCTATGTTAGAAATTTGGAATAAGCCAACCTGGATGGCCCTTCTGGTCTTGGGTTGAATCACTAATGCAACTCTGCAGCTAGGTTCTCTGCTTCTAGGTTTGGCTGGCTATTATCTCGAGTGACTGAAATGGCTAAGCCACATGGCTTTTACAATCCAGTAAGCTAGTCTACACTTATTTGTATGGTGGCCTCAGAATTCCAAAGAGAAAATGGAAGCTTGCAAGGTATCTTGAGGTTGAAACTAAGAACTGGCACAACATTGCTTCTTCTATATTCTCTTGGCCAAAGCGAATTCTAAGGGAGCCACCCTAGATTCATGGAGGGAGGGAAGAGGAAGGAACAAGGTAGACATTACTGCTTTATGAGAAGAGATACAGCATCTGATTTCCAAGAGTCTTGGATATAGGGAAAGGAACGATTGCCACCACTGTTGCCAATTATCTACCATAAGGTTTAACTAGTAAAGTTCTCTTCACCCTTTAAAACACTGCTCAGGTGTGACTCTGTCTTCAAAGTATTTCCTGACCCCATATCTGAGAAAAACTCATTTTACATGACACATTGTTAGCACTCATGAAATATTTAGCGAATAAATGAATGAGTGAATGAATTTCTTCTCTGAAAACTTATTCATACTCTTATTATTACACATATTACCCTTCATTGCAATCGTCTGTATTTCCTTTGGAGTGGAGAGCTTTTTGATGAAAAAGGCCATCATATCTGTTTCATCTTGCTTTTCCCCAGGGCCTAGTACTGTTGTGGGTGGAGTAGGCCTGTAATTGTGTCAATGAATCCATCTCTGCCTACACTGAACTCTAGTTTACCTTCTTTCTCACCAAAAATGACCTGCTGATGTGGCCAGAGACTGTTCACTGACAAATCTGATTACATTAGTGGTTCAGAACCACAAAAAGTATAAAACTCACAGTAGACAGTTAATCATAATGAAATTAGCTCAATGAGTCTCCATCTAAATCAAATCAAATATCCGTTTTAAAAGCTTATGAACAGATACAATCATTCTTGCAACCCAAAGAGAGCTAGGGAGAGAGTGAGTGCCAGCGAGGATGTGAATGGGCTGATGTATCTTTATGTGTCACCAGGGGCTGAGAGGTAAAAATAAATAAATAAATAAATAAAGGCTCACGTAAATGAATTGCAGTGGTTTGGTATAACGTAATCAATTTGTGACTGGGTGGATGATGGAATTCAGTAGGCTGTGCCAGAGAGTGGACAGAAATAAATAAATTCTTTCATTTCAGATGGAGAAATTATCAGAGATATATGAAATCTGACGAGAGACTCAGCCAACAATCTGTAGCCCTGAATTTTCTGTGTTAGCTTATTCTTTGTCATATATATGTGTATATATATACTTACACACATAATTCTGAAATATATATTTATAGGCTTTTAAATTAAGCCCCTATTTTGGCATTTAACCGACATAAAAAAGATGCTTAAAAGAGTGCCTCCATCTTTGTTCATATGTGTGGGTAAATGGCAGGGCAGAAGTTGAAAGTGGGGCAAAGAAGGGGAAAATAAAAGTTGAAAGGCTGAAGAATTCTTGCACAGGAAGATAGAGGTGATTTCAGATATCAATGTCCTCGGTAAAGGTAATTTATTTAGTACTCACTGTGTGCTGCACACTGTTTAGAACCAAGGATACTCAATAAATCTTATCTCATTTCTTTCAGATTTGAAGATTATGCTACCATGGTCACCATTTTGTAGCAGACTGCCAACAGAGAAATGTGGGGCAACAGTGCTAATGTTCGTAGTTCCTCAACTTTTATTACCCACACTGGCCTTTGTAATGATTGTAGTATCCTAATGATAATACTAGGATCCTCACTTCTATGGCTTATACAATTTTTTCATAAATGTTATTGTACTTTAATACTCACTACTGGGCTATGCTGAAATCAATATACCCATTCTATAGATCAGGAAAAAAACTAGGCTAATTAACATGGCCAAGATCACAAAGCTACATTTATGTACATAACTGATCCATACCACAAGTTGCTTTAATTGCTTTAGGTAGCCATGTTAAGCACAGTAAGTATTAGAAAAAAAGAGTTGATTAGGATATTAAAACATATGTCTCAGCAAATATTTTTTAATAATTTTTTCTATCAGCTTAATTCAGCGAAATATAATTCAAATAAAATTTTATAAATATAGATTGATTTCCTTCTACCATCTCTTAACGCCCTCTATAATTCATTTCTCCTCCCTGATTAAAAATATCCAATGGCGGGCGCCTGGGTGGCTCAGTTGGTTAAGCGACTGCCTTCGGCTCAGGTCATGATCCTGGAGTCCCGGGATCGAGTCCCGCATCGGGCTCCCTGCTCGGCGGGGGGTCTGCTTCGTCCTCTGACCCTATCCCCTCTCATGTGTTCTCTCTCTCTCATTCTCTCTCTCTCAAATAAATAAATAAAATCTTAAAAAATATATATATATCCAATGGCTTCCTTGGGTACCTAGATGGCTCAGTTAAGTGTCCAACTTTTGGTTTTGGCTCAGGTCATGACCTCAGGGTTGTGAGACCAAGCCCCAGCTTGGGTTCTGTGCTCAGTGGGGAGTCTGCTTGAAGATGCTCTCTCTCTGCTCCTCCCCCCACTCTCATGCATGTGCACTCTCTAATAAATAAATCTTAAAAAAAAAAAATCCAGTAGCTTCCAATTTATTTTCTAGAGTTTAACAATTCCATCTCCCTAGCAGAGCATTTATATCTCATAATTATTTCCTATTTCTAAACTAGCCATGCTGTTGCTCAATTCCTTGATTTTTAGAAGCTCCTCTCTCTCGTCCACTGGGCATATGTCTAAGCTTCTTTCAGGTTTCTACTTGAAAATTATATTCATGTACTCAGTCATTAAGTCAGTCACATGCTTCATTACCCCTTCCTTCATTGACCCCTTCATTCATTAAACTAATGTTTATTGAATACCAACTATGTACCAAGCACCAACATATACAGACACTAGAGATGTAGTGATAAAATGGAAAGACAGAGGCTGTGATACTGGAGAACTCCCCATTCAAGCCATGCTCGATTCCTGCTAGCCACAATTACTTCAGTCTCTCTGGTCTTATAACTCCCTCTTTTGAGCACCACAAATCTATTATTAAGATGTTTTACCATACAGCAGATACTTTGTGTAAATATATTTCTTTGACTTCAGATTGTTAGCAATTCAAAAGATGAGATTCGTCTGTTAAACTACCTCACTGCCTAGCATTGGGCCTTGCATATATTAGGAGTTATATAAATATTCATTCAGTGAATTAATTATAAAATTGACTCTGTCTTCATATGTCCAGTTCTTCTAGTGAGCACCATATGGCTAAAGGCTGAAGTTTTCAACTGAGGCCTCATGGGTTCAAATACTGGCTCATCCATATACTAGTTGTACGACCTTTACTATGTTATTGAGCCAATGTAAGCCTTACCAATGTAAGTATTTTTTATGTATACAGCAGGGAAAGTAGCACCTCCTCATAATTATTTTATGCGGATTAAGTAACTATCCAATATATGATTTTTTTATCAGTACAGCTGATATACAACATGCATTAGCTAAATGGTACCTAATATTATCAAAGAAAAGGAGGCATTTATGCATTGTCACAAGACAGATTTTAAAATAGCAGTTGCTAAATATCAAGCTCGTGGGTGAGTAGAAAATTCCAGATTTTAGATTTTCACACAAGCAAGAGTTTTGTTTTTTTCCCCTCACACATGTGATCTGGCTTTGTTTATCTACTTCTTAAGATTGAGAACTCTTAGTAGAGCTGGGAGTCCCCCACATTGCCCTCCTACTGCGCCACCCTCACTTCTGTTTTAAGAGGTCCATCGTCAGTGCCATGAGACAGGCTGCAGAGTGATGGAAGTAGGTCTCATTAGCAGAACGGTCCAATTATGTCCAGCCTTCCCCACACCGTAAAAGCAGTGGCGCCTGTTTCACGGGCAGCACAAGAGATGTAGGGGGTTTCAGGATTACAATAAAGATATTTATGTTCAGGGTCATTGCAAGAGTCTTTAAATGGAAAATATCAAAAGAAGAGAGATCTGTGAGCGGCATCCTTGGGCTCCTGCTAAATGATGACTCTGTGTAATTAAAATGAACAAAGTGTGCGACGATGTTCCGTCTCCGCAGTCCCAGCACCTTCTCTCTCCCCCTTTGTTTAACTGCTTTGTTCAACTGAAACTGGTGTTAAAAAAAAAGAAAAGAAAAAACAGAAATAGAAGTTGAACGTATTCCTACAGGGCTGTATTTTTAGGAGCTCATCACTCCGTGGAAGGGGCCTGGAGGTTGCAGAGTCTAATTATGAACCGAGAAGGTGGTGTTGGGGAGAAGAGGAGTGGGGGTGAGAAGGGTGCTGGGCAGGTGTCAGGGGGTGGGCTGCTTCCTGCTAAACTCCAGCCAGAACCAACCACCAGCTCCTGGGAGTGGTGGATTAAATGAGACCAGGAAAAAGGAGATGCTCTCCGGTTAAATAACACTAGTGCAAGTTTTTGATGGACAAGTTCCCTAACTGTACATAGGAGGAAAAGCATCCTCTCTTCTATGCCTCCCCGAAAATGATAGCCCATAGTGAAGTGCTTCCAGAAGGAGATGAATCAAATGAAAGCAGATTATCAGGGAGACAGTAAACAGAATGATGAGGGATGGTGCAGACAACCACATACAGGTGCTCAGAGGGTAACCACAGACAGGGTGTTGGGGATGAACTTTTTATATCTTTATTGATGATCACGAAGAATTAAATAGCACTTGAACACAATTTATTATTGGTATTGATTTATGAGTTAGCATGTATATTTACAGCTCTTTTATATCTGCCAAGTTCTTCCCCATCATCATTTTTAGTATTTTATGCCTCAAAGACACTGCAAGGAAAGTATTCTGGCAGGTGGTGATTGGTGGGTGCCATTCATCATGTTAGAACTCTGTCTAAGGGTAAACTGAGGCATTTGAGTAGTGATAAGACAGGTCACAGGGAGATTCTGAATTAAGAACTGGGACAGAAATAAGTGGGTCAAATGAAAGAAAAGTAAAAAAAAAAAAGTTAGCTGTATTGATCTAAGTCTAAGAGGACAGAAATAGGCACTGGGAAATGTGCAAGGGATGCAGCAAAATGAACCAAATTACAGCCAGACAAAAGATGAAGAAACCCAGGTATTGAGTTGGGGAGCAGGGTTTTGGTCAGAACAGCTAAGACTTGATAAACTCAGCAAGTGCTTTTTAATGCTAGATGACAAAAGTGCTTTATTCTAAAGAATGCACCACTGTCCTACTCTCTCTAGCTGATTCCATAGTAAACAGATGCCTTATTATAATAGACCATATTTTAAAGCCCCTAATTAATATTTCTGGCTTGGTTTATTTCACATACAGGCTCAGAGTAGGCATTTATCAGATGATTATTGAATGAATGAAGGAAGGAAGGATGCAAAAAGCTACAGTTAACAGGCAACATGGAAGAAAATAGGTATTTTCGCTATTGTTTTCTTTTAAAAAAAGATTATTTATTTATTTGAGAGAGAAAGAGAGAGAGCGCAAGAGTGGGGTGGAGGAGCAGAGGGAGAGGAAGAAGCAGACTCGCTGCTGAGTTGGGAGCTGGACATGGGGCTGGATGCCAGGACCCCAGGATCATGACCTGAGCTGAAGGTAGACATTTAACCGACTAAGCCACCCACGCGCACTTCGCTATTGCTTTCTTGATGTCTAGCTTACCTATTGTTGCATAACAAGGCACTCTAAGAAAATTAACGACTTAATCAACCACCATTTAATATTATTCATGAGTATACGCATTGATTGATTCTGGTTCTGTTGGTCCAGGTAAGCTGACTGTTTTCAGCAGGGCTTGCTCATGTGTCTATGGTCATCTGGCAGCTTGGCTAGAGAGGGACTGGTCTAGGGCCTCACACACATGTTTGACAGTGGTTGACTGTTGGCTGGTGTTACAGGGGTGACTGAGCCACATGATTCTTATCCCACAAGCTATCCCAGGTTGTTCACAGGGTAGAGGACTAAGAGAGAGTGAAAGTATGCAAGGTCTCTCGATGCTTAGGCTCAGAACTGGTGCAATATCATTTCCGCTACATTAATTGCCCACATAAAGTCACAAAGCTAGCTCAAATTCAAGGGAAGTGCAAAGAGACTCCACTTCTTCATAGAAAATGCTGCAAAATCACCTGGCAAAAGGATGTGGAGAGAAATAACTACTGTCTTTTTGCAAATAATCTATCACACCTGGATTGAATTTCTTGACTCTTAAGTGCCCATTAAGATTATATCTGTATGTGGCACAGAGATTCAACTGAGCCAAATTATGCATCAATTGAATTATAAAATGACTGAATACATATACTTTAACATGAACTATATGATTAAATACAATTGAGGCAGAATATGCAAGGTTACAGTATTTGTAGACTTACAGCTTAATTTGGTTTTCTTACTTTACCACTCACTACCTCTTACTTATCCTAATTCTCAATTTCCTAATCTAAAAATGATATTCATACCAGTACCTATCATATGGGGCTACCATGGAGTGTTACATGAGATAACCCAGTATGCTTTAAACCTAGTGAGTTAGAGTAAATAGTCAACATGTATTAGCTATTGTTACTGTCTTTAAAGATCGTAAGAGTGATGTTCTTATAGGCACTGATAGGAGTAAGGTCCATTTCTTCATCATTATGATTTTATTTACCTTAGTGGTTTACACATCAAGCAAGATAAAACTTCTCTAGATATTTCCAAAGTAAACAACACCCAAAATCACGTTTCTCCTATATTGACCCAAACTGATAAGACTGATGTGCACTCTTTATCAATCTAGCCAAATTGATAAGGTCCTGGAAAAAGCAAAGTTGTCCCTTTCAAAGATTGTGATGGTGCTTTCCCATCCCAGACTGGAGATTATCCTGATTATAAGGAAGAATGAGAGTGTGTAGGATTTCATAGACCTAAATCAACTCCCCTCAAGCTTCTGAACTATTTAAATGCTTTACTTGGTGTGACTTCATGTCTGTCTACACAAGTAACAGCAGGCACACTGAGGGGGCTCAGATCCCATCTTCCCACAAGGCAAGTGACAGAAAACAAAACAAAACAAAATAAAACAGAAGGGGAGGGAATTATCAAGGATTTGAACCATAATGAGTGACAATGTTTTCCAATTTGTTCCCATGTCACCTATGATTCCAGGACACACAAACATTCTGAAAACAGTAACAACAACAACTCCTACCCCCTGAAGAAACAACACTGAATTTTCTGTCTCAATAAGTATAACTCAATTATTTAACAAAAATAGGATCTGAGGCTCTGTTATGTTAAGTAACTTGTCAAAGAAAATATACCAAATCTTTGGCAGAACCAAGCTCCACAAATCTAGAGCCTCAACTTCAATCAGTGTGAACACAAAATTAGGAAAAACCGGCGTGAAAGAAATTTGTCTTTTTATTTCCTTATCATTGCAAAGCTTTTACAAACACTTCGCATGATTTCCTTTATCTTACTTTATATATGTATGCATGTGTGTGTGTACATGTGTGAGTGTGTTAGAGAGAGAGAAATTTTCTAACCATGTAACCATGTAGTATAATTGAAAGTACATGACTTGAGAGTCTGAAAATCTGGCTCTGTAACTTACAAGATTCACCATTTTAGGTCATTACCTTGACCACTCTTATCTTTATATTATTCCTTTTTGGGTGGAGATGACCTGGGTAGGTAGATTAAAATTGTTTAAATTTATATACATTCTATCTTCTTACCTTGCAAGGTTGCTATAACTATCATTATTATTTATTTTTGGAAAAATGAACGTACATGGAGATTTTGTGTATACTACAGAAGCCAACCCAAAGGCAAATGGTGATTTGGGTCTATACTCTCAAGACTAAAAGTGTAGCCTGTGGATTTCAGTATCATCTGGGGCTTTTAGTAATGTAGATCCTTAGGCCTACTGAATTATAATATGTTCATTTTCACAAGATTCTCTACTAGTTAGTATGCACAAGAAAGGAGGCACTGGTGTTTACTGCATGGATGAGATTTATGGTGCTCTAAATGAACCCCTGAAAGTGTGCAGAGCTCCCTGGTACATGCATATAGGCACTCTTCCTGGCTAGAAGGCCTATTGTATTCATATGATTGCAGGGAGGTCTGGGAAGCAAAAATATTTAAGAAAAATAGTCTATTGCTTTTTAATTGTATGGAGATTTTCTCAATGCCAGAGAAATTTCAAATTTGCTCAATATTTAATGGGGATTTTTGCCACATAAAAGCAACAAAGAAGGAAGAGGACGAGGAGGAGTGAGAAGAGAAGAAAGAGGGGGAAGAAGAGAAGGAAGAGAGGGGAAGGGAGGAGAAGAAGAAAGGTGAGGAGGGAGAGGAAAAAGGGAAAGGAGAAGAGGAAAAGAAGAAGGAGAGCCCAAATAATCCACCCTTAGACCTTGGTGAAGGTGATGGAATTTAGTTGAAAGGATACAGGAAGGAGAAGCTGAAAGCCCATCTTTGCATCTTAACTCTAAGCAATAATCTCTATGTGACCTTGAAAAAGTCACCTCCCTATCCTGAATCTCAATCTCTGCTTCTGTGAGATAGAGATGCTTACATTATTTCAAAGATTCTTTTCAGTTTTAAGATTCTGTGCATGATTTCTGCTCTCACTAAGCTGTGAGCCAAATCTCTAATCCAGAAGCCAAAGGTTTAGCCCCTCTCACTGCTTAGACCAGAGGGAGAAAGACAGATTGTTTCTCTCAGAATTTGATTGCGGGGTTAGAGTGGCTATATTTTAAATACAGATTAGATATCATAATATGTTTTTTGTAGAGTAGAAAGTTAAATGTGGGCCATATATATATGTATGTATATATACATACATACAATGGGATATTACTCAGTAATAAAAAAGAAGGAAATTCTACTATTTGTGACAACATGGATGGAACTTAAGGGCGTTATGCTAAGTGAAATAAGTCAGAGAAAAACAACAACCATATAATCACACTTACATGTGGAATCTAAAAACAAAAACAAAAAGGAGGGATGCCTGGGTGACTCAGTCGGTTAAGCATCTGCTTTCAGCTTAGGTCATGATCTCAGGGCCCTGGGGTCGAGTCCCACATCGGGCTCCCTGCTCAGTGGGGAAAGCCTGCTTCTCCCCATGCTTGTGCATTCCCTCTCTCTCTCTCTCTGACAAATAAATAAAATCTCAAAAAATTAAAAATGAAAACAAAAGAAGAAACTAACCAATAGATACAAGGAACAGATTGGCTGTTGCCAAAGATAGGGGGTAGGGGAGGAATGGGTGAAGGTAGTTGAAAGGTACAGACTTCTAGTTATAAAATAAATAAATCCTGGGGGTGTAATATACAGCATGGTGACTATAGTTAACAATACTTTTCTGCATATTTGAAAGTTGCTAAAAGAGTAGATCTTAAAAGTTCTTATTAGAAAAAAAGTTGGAAATATGCGTGGTGATGGATGTTAAGCAGAGTTAGTGTGGTGATTACTATATGTATATCGAATTTTACTATATATACTATATATTTTTTACTATATATATGTATATATAAATATCAAATCATATAGTGTATGCCTGAAACTAATATAATGTTATATGTCAATTATATCTCAATAAAAAAAAGTTATAGACTTGAAAATGAAATAGTTTAAATCTTCTAGATTAAGAGAAAGAAATGGAGAAAGATTATAGTCTTACTCATTCAACTGTGGCAGGAGAGAATGATAAAATTTCTCCTTGAGATGTTGTTAGGTTGGGACAAGAAGAAAGGTCAAGAGGAGGAGGTTACCAAAGTACATCCTAAAGAACAGAACAGCAAATCAGTAAGTGTTTGATAAAACAAGATTTTTATACTTAAATTTCCAGAAAATTGGTTTTCAAACCATGTAAATAACTTCTTTTTCTGCAGGATTTCAGAAACTTTGCTGTGCTTACGTGTGACATCACTTGTTAAAAACGTAAATGATGCTCGTCTTTGTAAATTGGCTTGACCATGAGCACTTTTTATTCATTGATGTTGTGCCCAAGCAGAACTTACTTTGAGAAATGTTACGTGACTTTATGGAAGTCACTTCTCTTGGTGCCATTTTCTCCTGTACAAATGTGGGGGTTTTATTACTAATATTCCATTGTATGTATGTATATATACATACATATATATATGCCCCACATTTAACTTTCTACTCTACAAAAAACATATTATGATATCTAATCTGTATTCTATAAAATGCTAGAGTTAAATAACGCCTAAAAAATATCATTTTGAATTTGGAAACAATGATGAGTCAGCGCAAGATACAGAACAGGATAATAAGGCTGCCAGTTTGTGTGGTACAGATGATCAATGCTAGGGAAGATCAGGAAGGCTAGATTTCAATGTGGGCTCAAGCTGTTAGAACAGACTGGGCCACCAAGCAAAGGAAGAGAGGTAGGGGTATTTTAAGAATCTCTCCCTTTGAATTGAGGTGTGGGGAAAGGGAAAATTTCAGTATCAGGATACTCTTGGTCCCCAGAGAAAGGATCCAACTTGAACTAGCTCAGGAAAAAAAAGGGGGGGGGGCAGAATTTATCAGAATGGTGGAGAATATGCCAAGTGACTAGGGAAAGGGTAGAGAGCAGAAGACCTCAGGGACAATTAGAACTAGGAACTGAATCACCACCAGAAGGTTTATTCTGTTCTCTGTACATCTGCTCTATATTTTCTTTTGCATATCTCCTTCCTCTACTCAGCAGGAGCTCCTAAACCTCACATTTTCTCACTACCAGGAAAATACCGTCTCCCTTTATTTCCAAGTCAGATTCTCTAGGGGAATGCTTCTATTTGGTCTACTTGGCTCAGGTAACTGGATGAATTATTTGTGGGCAGAGGAACAGAGTTATCTAACACAGACATGGCAGCTCATGCCTCTGATTCTCACAGATGAGAAAAATCAGTGTGAGCTGGGAAGTGATCCTAATGCTCATTAAAACACTGAAGAGATGGCCAGAACTTTGCCTAAGATGTGTCCAGGCAGCCAGTGTGGGTAAGGTAAAGCAAGTCAGTTGAGTGCCTATCTGGAAGGGTTTTTAATGCTCAGACAAGGGGATCTTATTTGCTCTATTTATTGTTGTTATTATTATTATTATTATTATTATTATTATTATTTTGTCCAGTGGTTTTGAAAGTCAGGTCAGTGTCCTGCTGCAGACACAAGAATTACTTGGGGGAGTGGGGGTATGCTTACTAAAATACTGAGCCCAGGGCCCATCCCCAATTACTATGATTTAGCAGATTGGGCTGGAACATGAAAACTGGTGCTTATTAAAAATTCTCTAGGTGATGCTAGTGATTAGCCAGTTTAAGGACTTACTGGTCAATCTGATATAACTTTATTGTGGACCTATTAAGCATAATATTTTTTGCTAGTTTCTGAAAGAAAGAATCTGCTTGTTTTAGAGACATATTCACAAGACATTTATCCTTTTCTTAAGAAATCTGGTTCTATTAGGGAACATATAGCTTGTATATAAATAGACATAAAAGATCAAGTATCATTTGGAAGATTAGAGGAATGATTAGAACTGGAGGTGGTGTGGAGTTAGCAAAGACTTGGTGGAGGAGGTAACATTTCAGTTCTTAAATGTCTGAGTTCTTAAATAATGGATTAATTTTTGAATCTTCAGAGGAGGAAGTTTATTCCAGTTGGAAAGAAGAGTATAAAAAAGCACCTGAAGGAGAAAAATCTAGAGCAGGGTTTCTTAATCTCATATCCAAAGATACCCCAAGGGATCAGTAAATTTGTATGGAAAAATACTTCTTTATTTTCACTATCATCTAGTGGAAATTATAAGTCCTTTAATATGACAGCAAACAACAGTGGACTTAGTAATACTTGCAAATTTTTTACCATTAAAAATTACATACAGGGGTGCCTCCGTGTCTGAGTCGGTTGAGCATTTGGCTCTTGATTTTGGCTCAGGGTCATGAGAGCAAGTCCCACATTGGGCTCTGCACTGGGTGTGGTCCTGCTTAAGATCCTCCCTCTCGCTCTGCCCCTCCCCACATGTGCATGCTCTAAGAAAAAAAAATGAAATTACATATATATTACACATACACACACACATATATGTATATATATACTTTTTTAAAGTAGGCTCCACACCCAGCATGGAGCCCAACACAGGGCTTGAACTCATGACCCTGAGATCAAGACCTGAGCTAAGATTAAGAGTCAAATGCTCAACCAAATGAGTCACCCAGGTACCCCCATATTTCTATATTTGATTAAAATTGTAGCAGATAATTTGCACTCTCAATTTTTTGCTTTCATTGACTCAAAATTAGAATAGCTATAGATAGATCTACTACCAGTTCTTATTAAGGACTCAACAATAAATAAGTTTAGTGATTTAAAATCAAATTCTTTTAAAGAGTATTTTATAACCATTTGATACTAGTTTTCTTTATAATTTTGTTAAGTTTTATTTCATGCATTTAAAAAGATTACTCTGCAAATCTGTTCTGGCTAGCTACAACTGTGTAACAAATTATCCTAAAATTTATCCACATACAATAACCATTTTATTTTCTCATGATTTTGTGGATCAGGAATTTGAAAAGGGTCCAGGTAAGCAGATGTCATCCGTGATCTCTCAGGTGGTTACAGCTCACTGTTGGCTAGGGTTGCAGTCATCAGCAGGCTCAGCTGGGCTAGACCTAAGATGGTTGGAAGTTCAAATGGGGTGGCCTACCCATCCCCCTCACCTGGTAACATGGGCTTCTCACATCTTAGTGGCTGAGTTCTGAAAGGGAAGCATCTCTAGAGGTAGTATTCAATAAGAGAGTAGTCCATGAGAATAAAACAGAAGAAACAAGATTTCTGACCTGGCTTTTCATGTCATGCAATGTCACCTCACCTCCTTTCTCTTGGTTACTCATGAACCATTAAGGCCAACTCAGATTTGAAGGAAGACAAACCCCTAGTCATTTTGGGAAAAGTGTCAAAAAACTGTGGCCATCTTTAATCTGCTACAGAAGGATTCCATAGACTTCGGTAGACTGTCAAAGCTCTTCATGGCATAAAAAATGTTGATAATATCTCCTCTAGCATACATGCTTAAGTAAGGACTGTATTTAGTAAAAGAATTAATTAATATTAGTTTTAGAGGGTATTCAAAGGTAGCCAGTAGCTAGCTACTGAGCCATATGTACGAATTTTCCAAGTTATATTGTTCCAATGTCTGTTAGAAACAAACAAAAAAGAAATAAATAAAAAAATTCTAGTTAACCTTGATGGGTCAAAAATGACAGAACTGAGCTTTGCCTCAAACCAGAAGAGCAAGCAAATAGTTTCATACTGGTGAAAGCATCTTGCTTATGGGGAGATAAGACTTGTCTTCTTCTGTTGAATGTAATTAAAAGAGATGGGAAAGAAATGTGACGAGGCCCCTGTATTTCCTCTCAAACATGCTGCAGTGATGAATCAAAGAGATGGAAACTGACACCTTCCATCTCTGGGACACCCAGAGTAGAAATACAGTCAATAAGATGGCATGTTCATTGATGTGCAAGGCCTCTTCCCTATCAGGAGGAGAAAGATGAAACCTGACACTTCTCCCCTCAGTAATTCCTCACCTCTTTCCACCACTGGCTACAGGTGGAAGAAGCCTTTGGTGAGAAAGTTGAAGTTTGTGTCTATGGGATCTTTGGGTGGGATTTTTATCTAGGTCTTTAGCCAAAGGTCTCAGCATCTTCATTTACAGGCTTTAGCTGAAAGATGGTTAGGGGAGTTATTAATATGTGAGAGAAGCAGATCTACTTAGGTTTGGAGACTCGCAGGCATATGAATCTGATGTATCTTAACTGCTTCATTTAGGAGATGTCTTCTTAATGGATCACAGTCTACTGGGGGTTGGAAGAACACATGGTTCAGGATTTTTATATGTGCTTGGGGATATCAAGTATTTTAGGTTCTGAATTATAACTGAAAACTCCTTAAAGTCAAAGACAATTTTGCATTCCTAGTATTTATCAGTGCTTGGTTGACAGTAAATCTTTAAATAAATGATTTATAAAAGAATAAATGATGGTTGAATGAAACTATATAGAGGTCGGAAGAACACTACCCAGATCCCAAAGAATAAAATACAAGTATTTAGCTGATCTGTAAAACCCTGCATTACCTGGCTTCTGACTAGTTGTCTAGCCCAATCTCTAATTACTACCCTCTCTTCCTTTGGTCACCAAACTAAGGAAGCACAAAAAATCTTATATGTCTTAGCAGATTTACCCATGCTGATTCAGCTCCCAAAAGGTAAAAAAGGCTAACTTTGATTAGGTGGTCAGAGAAATTTCTCTGTGAGAAGACAATGCTTGAGTAGAGATCCAAAAGATAAGACTGAACCAGCCCCATGAAGATCTGGGAGTGGGGGTGGAAAGCACAATCCAGATGGAGAGGAAAGCAAGTAAAAAGGCACTACTGGGTATTTACCCCAAAGATACAAATGTAGGGATCTGAAGGGGTATGTGCACCCCAACGTTTATACCAGCAATGTCCAAAATATCCAAACTATGGACAGAGCCAAGATGTCCATCGACAGATGAATGGATAAAGAAGATGTATATATATATACAATGGAATATTATGCAGCCATCAAAAAAACCCGAAATCTTGCCACTAGCAACAACGTGGATGGAACTAGAGGGAATTATGCTAAGTGAAATAAGTCAATCAGAGAAAGACATGTATCATATGATCTCACTGATATGAGGAATTCTTAATCTCAGGAAACAAACTGAGGGTTGCTGGAGTGGTGGGGGGTGGGAGGGATAGGGTGGCTGGGTGATAGACATTGGGGAGGGTATGGGCTATGGTGAGCACTGTGAATTGTGTAAGACTGTTGAATCACAGACCTGTAGCTCTGAAACAAATAATACATTATATGTTAAAAAAAAAAAAAAGAAGAAGAAGATAGTAGGAAGGGAAAAATGAAGGGGGGGTAATCAGGGGGAGAGGAACCATGAGAGACTTTGGACTCTGAGAAACAAACTGAGGGTTCTAGAGGGGAGGGGGGTGGGGGGATGGGTTAGCCTGGTGATGGGTATTAAAGAGGGCACGTATTGAATGGAGCACTGGGTGTTATGTGCAAACAATGGATCATGGAACACTACATCAAAAACTAATGATGTAATGCATGGTGATTAACATAACATAATAAAATAAAAAAAGATAAAAAGGCACTAATCAGGGGCTTGACATTATTATTTTTTTTTTCTTCAACAGAAAGAGAGCTGGTGCAGCAGAAGGATAGGGAATGAAGGGGTAGAGCCATAAAGATGAGGTCAGAGAAGAGAGAGTTAGGGAGGGTCCTGGTCACTTAGAACCTCTAAGTCTGTGGTACAGGGTTTGGATTGTACTCTAAGTGGATTGGGAAGCCATTCAACTGTAGTAAGCAAGAGTGGGCATTATCTGATTTGTCTTTGGAGAAGAGAATCCCTTGCAGGAAGACAAGTGTGGATGCAGGTAGCCTGAAGAGAAGGTGATTTCAGCAATTATGTGAAGTAGTGGTTCAGATCAAGGTGATAGCAGTGAAGCAGGAGAGCAGTAAAGAGATTTAGTCCATATTTCGGAATCAAAGCTAACAAGATTGTCTGATGGGACAGAAGGATGAAATTTAAATAATCAACTAATGAGAAAAATGTTTACATTTATTTACAGGCTAACAAAAAGAAATACACATAAATACAACAACTCTGAAATGGCATTTTTTCTCCTATTAAATTGACATGCTTTTAAAAAAATGGTAAAACCCTAAAATACATGAATTTGAAACCCAACCTAATTATCCAACAATCGAGGATCAGTTAAATAAATCGTAGGACATGCACATGTTTAAATGCTCCATGGCCAATAAAAATGATGTTGTGGAAGAACACTTAATGACACAAAAAATGTTCACAGTAAGTTTTATCTGCTCAACAACCAGCTGTCAGGGTCCCATGCTTCTTGTTAAGTACCATATGGATTTGTAGTGAAGGGAAATGTTAGTATCTTTAAAATTTGCTATAGAACTTCCCTAAAGTTTGGGACTTTTTTTTTTTTTTTTAATGTGCCTGGCAAACTTCCTGGGGGTGAGGCCCAAGTGAAAGTGAGACTCTCAGGACATGTAACATCATGATGCAAGATTAACAGAAATAGAATCGTTGGAAAAAAGAGAAATACTTTGGGCCAGTGGCTTTTAGTATGGAGTTTGAAAAAAATCGCTGTATTATTTTTGGTCTGTGGCAGTGCAGGATGGACCAGAATCTGTGAATGCAGGATGGCAAGGTAGGTAGGACATAAACTTAATCAGGCTCTCTTAATGGCCATGAGAACAAAGTTCTTTCCTATTTCATACTCCATCTTCCTTAGGGATTTGCAGAAAACCTGGCAAGGACTTTCAATTTCCATGGTATGTGGCATGGTATTTTAAACTGATTTTTCTTTTTTTTTTTTAATTATGTTATGTTAATCACCATACATTACATTATTAGTTTTTGATGTAGGATTCCATGATTCATTATTTGAGTATAACACCCAGTGCTCCATTCAGTACATGCCCTCTTTAATACCCATCACCAGGCTAACCCATCCCCCCACCCCCCTCCCCTCTAGAACCCTCAGTTTGTTTCTCGGAGTCCATAGTCTCTCATGGTTCATCTCCCCCTCCGATTTCCCCCCTTCATTTTTCCCTTCCTGCTATCTTCTTCTTCTTCTTCTTCTTTTTTTTTTTTTAACAAATAATGTATTATTTGTTTCAGAGGTACAAAAGGCAAAGAAATTTCAACTCAGTCATTAAAAAACAGTATCCCAGGTTAGAAAATTTAATTATTTTGTAATGACAAAGACCTAGAATGTAACCAGTGCAGAAGGAAGGGTCTTTAAAGAACATGTAATGGATCTTATTGTTAGTAAAGGATAAACCGAGGTTCCCATAAAGATATAATGCAAAAATTACCCATAGATGTATGTCCACAGGTTAATTTGAAGCATGAAAGGTATGAAAGTTGGCTCTAAATGCAAATTAAAGTTGATTCCAAAGTGCAATGGAGTATCTACCACTCAGTGTTCAGGCTTATCGTTGCTAACAGACAGTAGAAAACTTATTACTCACTCCCCATGTGTACATGGCTTTTGCAAACTTGTGTAAGAGCTAGGGAATTTGTTCTCAATTTGCTGTTTTCATTCTCTGTATTGCCTGTGGTTCCAGGCAGCCCTTAAACAGAAAGCCCATGGCTCAGCTAGTATTTCATTTTGGAGATACCATCATGTGCTGGTATTGTGCCATCACTAAAAGATTAATATCAATGCTGGCTTGTCATTTCTTGTTAGCATGCTTGAGGAAAGCAGCCCTGTTGCACGGAAACACACTGGACCAGCCCAGCACTAGAAGGCAAAAGCATGCCTCCGTCACTTTGAGTCCGGTAAACTTGGGCAAAGCAGGCAGAATCACATGTCTTAGTTTCTTCATCTGAAAATTGGGATAGTAAATTTGTCCAACTTGTATTTGATAAGAAAATAAGTGTGAGGGACACCTGGGTGGCTCAGTCAGTTAAGCATCCAACTCTTGGTTTTGGCTCAGGTCATGATCTCAGAGTTCTGAGATGGAGCCCCGTGTAGGGCTCTGTGCTCAGCGGGGAGTCTGCTTGAGATTCTCTGCCTCCCTGGCCCTCTGCCCCTCCCCCTGCACTCTTTCTCTCTGTATCTCAAACATAAATAATTTAAAGAAAAAGAAAGTGTGAAAACTCCTTGTGAACTTTAAACACCTCTTCAAGTATAAAATAATGATATTCTTTTTTTTTTATTTTTTTAAGATTTTATTTATTTGAGAGAGAGAGAGCACACAAGCAGGGGGAGCAGTAGAGGGAGAGGGAGAAGTAGGCTCCCTGCCTAAGCAGGGAGCTTGATGCAGGGCTTGATCCCAGGACCCTGGGATCATGGGCCGAGCTGAAGGCAGATGCTTAACCGACTGAGCTACCCAGGGGCCCCTCAAGCACTGTTTTAAATAATAGAATCGAGGTACAAAATAGTTCATTCTGTAGCCAGGACAATCTCAACTATTTTTTTTTTTAGAGGAATCAATGTGTTTTACTTATTTTTTTTTATTATTATGTTAATCACCATACATTACATCATTAGTTTTTGATGTAGTGTTCCATGGTTCATTGTTTGTGTATAACACCCAGTGCTCCATGCAGAACGTGCCCTCTTCAATACCCATCACCAGGCTAACCCATCCCCTCACCCTCCTCCCCTCTAGAATCCTCAGTTTGTTTTTCACAGTCCAGTCTCTCATGGTTCATCTCCCCCTCCGATTTCCCCCCCTTCATTCTTCCCCTCCTGCTATCTTCTTCTTTTTCTTTTTTTAACATATAATGTATTATTTGTTTCAGAGGTACAGATCTGTGATTCAACAGTCTTGCACAATTCACAGCGCTCACCATAGCACATACCCTCCCAAATGTCTATCACCCAGCCACCCCATCCCTCCCATTGCCCAGCACTCCAGCAACCCTCAGTTTGTTTCATGAGATTAAGAATTCCTCATATCAGTGAGGTCATATGATACATGTCTTTCTCTGATTGACTTATTTCGCTCAGCATAACACTCTCCAGTTCTATCCACGTCGTTGCAAATGGCAAGATTTCATTCTTTTTGATGGCTGTATAATATTCCATTGTATACATATATACTACATCTTCTTTATCCATTCATTTGTTGATGGACATTTTGGCTTTTTCCACAGTTTGGCTATTGTGGACATTGCTGCTATAAATATCGGGGTGCACGTACCCCTTCGGATCCATACATTTGTATCTTTGGAGTAAATACCCAGTAGTGCAATTGCTGGATCGTATGGTAGCTCTATTTTCAACTTTTTGAAGAACCTCCATACTGTTTTCCAGAGTGGCTGCACCAGCTTGCATTCCCACCAACAGTGTAGGAGGGTTCCCCTTTCTCCGCATCCCCGCCAACATCTATCGTTTCCTGACTTGTTAATTTTAGCCATTCTGACTGGTGTGAGGTGATATGTCATTGAGGTTTTTTTATTGTTATGTTAATCACCATAAACTACATCATTAGTTTTTGATGTAGTGTTCCGTGATTCATTGTTTGTGCATAACACCCAATGCTCCATGCAGAACATGCCCTCTTTAATACCCATCACCAGGCTAACCCATCCTCCCACCCCCCTCCCCTTTAGAACCCTCAGTTTGTTTTTCAGAGTCCATCATCTCTCATGGTTCCTCTCCCCCTCCAATTTCCCCCACTTCATTCTTCCCCTCCTGCTATCTTTTTTTTTTCTTAACATATATTGCATTATTTGTTTCAGAGGTACAGATCTGTGATTCAACAGTCTTGCACAATTCACAGCGCTCACCATAGCACATACCCTCCCCAGTGTCTATCACCCAGCCACCCCATCCCTCCCACCCCACCCCCCCACTCCAGCAACCCTGTTTGTTTCCTGAGATTAAGAATTCCTCATATCAGTGAGGTCATATGATACATGTCTTTCTCTGATTGACTTATTTTGATTTGGATTTCCCTGATGCCGAGCGATGTTTAGCACTTTTTCATGTGTCTGTTGGCCATTTGGATGTCTTCTCTGGAAAAATGTCTGTTCATGTCTTCTGCCCATTTCTTGATTAGATCATTTGTTCTTTGGGTGTTGAGTTTAAGAAGTTCTTTATAGATTTTGGATACTAGCCCTTTACCTGATATGTCATTTGCAAATATCTTCTCCCATTCTGTCGTTTGTCTTTTGGTTTTGTTGACTGTTTCTTTTGCTGTGCAAAAGCTTTTTATCTTGATGAGGTCCCAATAGTTTATTTTTGCCCTTGCTTCCCTTGCCTTTGGCGATGTGTCTAGGAAGAAGTTGCTGCGGCTGAGGTCGAAGAGGTTGCTGCCTGTGTTCTCCTCACGGATTCTGATGGATTCCTATCTCACATTTAGGTCTTTCAATCATTTTGAGTCCCATTTTTGTGTGTGGTGTAAGGAAATGGCCCAGTTTCATTCTTCTGCATGTGGCTGTCCAATTTTCCCAACACCATTTGTTGAAGAGACTGTCTTTTTTCCATTGGACATTCTTTCCTGCTTTGTCAAAGATTAGTTGACCATAGAGTTGAGGGTCCATTTCTGGGCTCTCTATTCTGTTCCATTGATCTATGTGTCTGTTTTTGTGCCAGTACCATGCTGTCTTGATGATGACAGCTCTGTAATAGAGCTTGAAGTCCGGAATTGTGATGCCGCCAGCTTTTCTTTTCTTTTTCAACATTCCCCTGGCTATTTGAGGTCTTTTCTGGTTCCATACAAATTTTAGGATTATTTGTTCCATTCCTTTGAAAAAAGTGGATGGTATTTTGATGGGGATTGCATTGAATGTGTAGATTGCTCTAGGTAGCATTGACATCTTCATAATATTTGTTCTTCCAATCCATGAGCATGGAACGTTTTTCCATTTCTTTGTGTCTTCCTCTATTTCTTTCATGAGTATTTTATAGTTTTCTGAGTACAGATCCTTTGCCTCTTTGGTTAGATTTCTTCCTAGGTATCTTACGGTTTTGGGTGCAATTGTAAATGGGATCGACTCCTTAATTTCTCTTTCTTCTGTCTTGTTGTTGGTGTATAGGAATGCCACTGATTTCTGTGCATTGATTTTATATCCTGCCACTTTACTGAATTCCTGTATGAGTTCTAGCAGTTTTGGGGTGGAGTCTTTGGGGTTTTCCACATAAAGTATCATATCATCTGCAAACAGTGAGAGTTTGACTTCTTCTTTGCCGATTTGGTTGCCTTTTATTTCTTTTTTGTTGTCTGATTGCTGTGGCTAGGACTTCTAATACTATATTAATAGCAGTGGTGATAGTGGACATCCCTGTCGTGTTCCTGATCTTAGGGGGAAAGCTCTCAGTTTTTCCCCTTTGAGAATGATATTCGCTGTGGATTTTTCATAGATGGCTTTTATGATATTGAGGTATGTACCCTCTTAAAATAATGATGTTCTTAAGCCTAGGGTGTTCTATCCTTTAAATTGCTAGTCTCTGCCATGAAAATTCCTGCATGCTCCTGTTGCCCATCACTGCAACACTAACTCCCTTCAGTCTGAATCTCTAATTATAATGTCTATTTCCTCCTGTCTTTGTGCACTGAGCCTAGCATATCCCACTTACCCCCTTAATTGTGTAAGTGGGGTCTTGTTTGCCCTCTGATTCCCAAGCCACATTATCTGAATGTCTTCTTGAAGTCAGCATTTGGCAAAATGTGTCATGGTTACGTATCATGGGCATAGCCGCCAGGCACTGGACTGGGCTTCACACACATTATTATCTCATATAATTCTCAACTGCTTTAGCAGGCAGATATCACATGCTTTCTTTAGTTAGATTGTAGTTCTATGAATACAGGGTGAATATGCAATTCATTTTGTATCTTCAACATGACCAAAACTGAACTCAATAGATGTATTATTACTAGAATTATCATTACTATTGTTATTACTTACTATTGATTATTAATATATGATTATGTATTATTATTACTATTGCCACTGTTACTATTTATTGGGTTCTTACTTATGAGGTTCTTAGAACCTAGAATTCAAAGAGGAAAAGCTACTTTTAGAAGGGTACTACTGACAAAATTGGGATTCATATCTAAGTTCAACTGACTTCAAAACAAGTGCTTTCAATTGCCACTCTTCACTGTCTCCTTTGGGAGGATCTGGGCAGAATCTTGGACCATCTTCATCTAATGGAATGATCTTGGTCCAAATTAATCCATCGGGGAGTCTTATTAAGATACTGTTTCCTCCACAGTATCTACTTGTGACACCACCAAATCACAGAGTAAGTCTACTTTGTAACACCACCAAATCATTTTGCTCTTTGCACTACATGTTCTGAAATTCTCAGACTGCCACCATCTGCCAAATGCCCTGTCTGAAGGTTTATTTGGGAGGAAGAAATGCAAAAAGTAAATTCATCCATTCCACTACAGAGAAGAATCAAGTAAATAAAAACTCTTATTCATCTGCCAATAACCTCATTGCTGGTACAATTTCAAATACACTTAAAAGAACCCATGGATATTTCAGTTGTTCACAGAAATGGCATGCTCCTGACCACTGGCTTTGAAGGGGGTGGCACATGGCAGTGGTCAGGCTGAAGCTTCCTGGTTCTAACACTGATTACAAATGAAAGACAGCCCAGCATTAGCCTGATGATACATCTTCACTGCCATTAAATACCTCCAGGGAGAAAAAAGAATCTATGTACCCTTCAGATGAGCCCAGAAACCCTGGTAAGGAAAAGAGGTCTCACTGTAGCAGAAACCAGAAAAAAGGTTCATCAGAAACACAGAGAAACTAATGAAAAAAAAAAAAAAACCAGGACAGAAGTATTACATTATCTAGGAGGAACGATTTCCTAAGTTTGATACCATTGGCTATATGTGATATGAAATAAAACTAATGTAGGAAAGCGATTATTTTTTCATGTATAAAGACCTTTTAATTGTGCTGTTCAAAATTCTTCATGTTGCATAGATAGGAGGGATAACACTTTTGCCCAACAAGAAATAGAAGCATCACAGACCTGCTCACTCAGTCATTCATTCACCAACTCATTGAATTACTCATTAACATGTTCTTTCATTATATCACTCATTTCTACAGAGAAGTGGGGCAGCTTATAGTAGAAAACCTATATTTAATAAAATCAAATTTCAAAAGGAAATAAATATGAGCCAGTAAATAAAGGATATAGGTCCAGATTTACACAAAACTTGCCAAGTTCTTGACCAGGAGCCAGGGAAGAGATGGAGTTGGCAATGCCAGAGTCACCTGGGAAGTAATTTTCTAAAGATACATGTTCCTCTATCAAGGAAAGAACACTCCTTTGCTGAGAAATATAACAAAATCATTGAAGGAACGAATAGAAATTCCAAAATGATTCCAGTATTTGTCTTCATGAAAAACAGTGGGCTAAGGTAAAGGTACTGCAATGATACATAATGCTTGCTTACATTGGAGCTTCCTAGAAGTGACAGTAAAAAGGGAAACCAGTATACAATAATGGGAATTTTAAAATTTCATTTATGCTGCTTTGAATTTTGAAAGAAATTGATTACTGAAGCATTTATACAAGCTGTTCTAAAGGACATACAATAGTCTTAGAGAAAAGATACCTGTTCTTTGAATTTTTAAATTTTATTTTTCACCCTAGCAAAAAATATCAGAGAGGAAAGTATAACCAATGTCCATATAACCACCATCCAGGTTTAATAATTAACATTTTGTCATATTTAACTTGTATGGTTTTTGCTTAAACGTATTAATGTATAATAAATACAATATTATGCCATTTTACCCCTAATATTTCAGAATGCATTTCTTAAAAAAGAACATTTCCTGTAAAACCTGAGTACTATTATCATATATAATATAATAGAAATAATTTCTAATTATCATCAAATATCATATCTGTTTTTAGACTCAGTCATTGTTCCCCAAAATGATATAGTTGGTGTATTCAAAATTCAATCCAGAATCATATCAAGTACCATCGCTATGGTTGAATTCATAATCTCTGGGGTTACTGAAATACCAGGACCTTGGGAAACAGGAATGATTATCATGTGTGGACATCTCCTAATCTGATAATTATGGCAAGATTGATTAGACCTTTCTAAAGGAAGTTGTAGGAAGACTGGTGAGAAATACAATCTTGGCTCTTTTGTCCTTAAAAAACATTAAGTAATACAATTTTTGTCCTTTTTTAATATAGATGTAAATTTTAAATAAAATAAATATATAATTCAATAGATTTTGAGAAAAATATAGTCCCTTGTTACCACTACTGTGAAAATTCCCTCCTATTCCTTTGGAGTCATCCCCCACCCAGTCTGCACAAGTCATTTCCACAATCACCACCATAGAAAGATCTGTCTATTCTTTAAATTCATAACACATGGTATCATGGAGCGTGTATATTTTGGTATCTGGCTTTTTGTTTATTTAACTCAGCATAACACTTTTGAGATTTTTCCATTTTTTTGCATGATCAATAGTTTGTTCTACTTTATTGCTCTGTACTATTCTATTGTATGAATATATCAGAATTTGTGCTTCTCATTGACAGGCATTTCGGGCTGTTATGAGTCTTTTTGCTTTTATGAATAAAGCTATGAATATCCTAATATAAATAGTTTTGGAGATGGAGATTTTCATCTACCTTGGTAAAATGTCAAGTAATGGAACAATTGGGTTAATGTTTAACTTTACAAGGAACTGCAAAATTTTTTTTCCCAAAGAGACTGAAATGATTTTACATTCCACCTATAAGTGGAAATCCACTAATTCCACATCATTATCTACATTTGGTAGTACTAGTTATTTTGATTTTAGCCATTTTAGTGGGTGTGTTATGGTATCTCAGTGGTGTAGTTGAGCATATTTTCACTTAATTTTTTTAATTCATAAAGTCTTGTGCCCATTTTATTGGGTTATTCGTGTCTTATTACTGAGCTAAGGAGTTATTTATATATTATAAGTCCTTTAAAACTAGTATTTTCTCCTAGATTGTGGCTTGAAATTTTATGTTTAAAAGTGATATCTCTTAAGACCCAAACAGTTTTAATTTAATGAAATTCAATTTGTCTTTTTGTGATTAATGCTTTTGATATCCAGGAAATATTTGCCTACCTAAGATCATGAAGATATTCTCTTTTTATTCTCTAGAAGTTTTACAGTTTTAGATTTTATATTTAGGTTTATGATTTATCTCAAAATAATAATTTTTATGTGGTATGTGGTAAGAGTCAAGGCTTATTTTTTTTTTCCAAATTGATATACTATTGTTCTGGTATCATTTTTTAAAAGAAATGTTTTCCTACTGAATTATCTACATGACTTGGATGCTTAGTCTTCCTAAAAAGTCAATCGACCATATATGTGCAGATTATGTCTAGACTCTCCCCTCTGTTCTAGCAATTCATTTATCTATTAGTAATAAAACAGTATCTTTATTACTGTAGATTTGTAGTAAATCTTAAAACCAGTTCTCCAAATACGTTCTTCAAGATTGTGTTGGCTATACCAGGTTGTCTTTCTAATTTTTAAAAGGATCTTGTCAGTTTCTACAGGGAAGTGCTACTGGAAGTGTGACTGGTAGGACAGTGAATCTATAGATCTTTTTATGGAGAATGGATGTCTTAAGAACATTACATCTTTAAATTAATTGCTATGATGTATCTCTTCATTTATTAGGCTGTTCATTATTTCTCCCTGCAGCCTGTTTTGATTTTCACTGTAGAGGTCTTCCAGTTTTCATTACATTTATTCCTAATTATTTTATATTTTGATGCTAATTATAAGTAATATTTTAAAATTCACTTCCCCAATGATTTGTTGCTAGTATTTAGAAATGCATCCTTTTGTACACTGGACCTGTATTCTGCAAAACTGCCTAATTCATATATTAGTTCTGGTAGCTTATTAATAAATTCCTTAAAATTTGCTATGTTAATATCATATCCTCAGTGAACAAAAATACTTTCATGTTTTCTTTCTAAATTTTATGCCTTTTATTTCTTTTCCATGCCTTAAGTCACTGCAGAGGATCTCCAGTACAAGTTTAAATAGAAGTGGTGAAAACAGATATTTTTGACATGCTCCCAAACTTTGGGAGGGAATATACAACATTTGACCATTAAGTATGATGTTAGCTCTTTGATTTTAACAATCCAGTTGAAATGTTTGTTTTTTTATTTCTCCTTTAGTGAAAATTGTTATCAAAGTCATAGGTTCTCCTTAAATTTTGCCAAAAGATTTCTCATGCATTCATGAGATAAACATATGTACTTTTTGCTCTTTTCCTCTTTTGATGTGAAAAATTCCATTGATTCATTTTTCTATTGAACCAAACTTATATTCTTAGGGAAACACCACTTAGTCATGATGTGTTATCCTTTTTGTATATCATTAGGTTAAGTTTGATAATATATTTTTAAAAGATTTTCTTTATTTATCTGAGAGAGAGAGCACAAGCAGGGGAGGTGGCAGGCAGAGGGAGAGGGAGAAGCAGGCTCCCCGCTGAGCAGGGAGCCAGAAGTGGGGCTCAATCCCGGGACCCTCAGGTCATGACTTGAGCTGAAGGCAGATGTTTAACCAAGTGAACCACCCAGGTGTCCCAAGTTTTATAATATTTTTTTTCCAAGTTTTATAATATTTTAAATAGACTTTGTTTTTTAGAGTAGTTTTAGGTTCATAGTAAAATTGAGCTTAAGGTAAAGAGATTTCCCATATCCCCACTGCCCCCAAACATGGCTAGCCTCCCCATTATAAAAATCTCCAACCAGAATGGTATATTTGTTACAGTTGATGAACCTGCACTGACACATCATTGTCATTCAAAGTCCATAGCTTACATTATATTATGGTTCACTCTTGGTGTTGTATATTCTGTGAGTTCAGACATGTATAATGACATGTATCCATCACTATAGTATCATACAGTGTAGTTTTACAGCCAGAAAAATCCTCTGTAATCTGCTTATTTATCCTTCCCTCACTTCTAACACCTGGCAACCACTGTCTTTAATGTCTTTATAGTTACACCTCTTAGGGAATGTCACATAGTTGGAATTATACAGTATATAGCCTTTTCAGATTGTTTTGCTTCACTTAATAATATGCATTTAAGATCCTCCCTGCCTTTTAATGGCTTGATAGCTCATTTTTCTTTAGCACTGAATAATATCCCATTGTCTGAATGTACCACAGCTTATACCTGATACAAACATCTGTATGCAAGTTCTTATGTGAACAAAAGTTTTCAACTCCTTTGGGCAAATACCAAGGAGCACGATTGCTGGGACATATGGAAAGAGTATGTTTTGCTTTATAAGAAATTGTCAAACTGTCTTCCAAAGTGGCTGTACTGTTTTGCATTCCCACCAGCAATCAATGAGACTTCTATTTCTCTACATCCTTACTTGCATTGGGTGTTTGCAGTGTTCTGGACTTTGGCCAATTTGATAGGTGTGTAGTGATATCTCATTGTTCTAATTTGTATTTCACTAATGACATGTTATGGGGAGTGTATTTTTGTATGCTTATTTGCCAACTGTATATCTTTTTGCTGAGATGTCTGTTAAGGTCTTTGGTCCATTCCTTTTTAATTTTAATTCCATTGTAGTTAACATACAGCTATATTTAGGTGTACCACATAGTGATTCAATAATTCCATACATTACTCAGTGCTCGTCAAGATAAGGTACTATTAATCCCCTAAACAATTTCACCTATTTCCCAACCCACTGCCCCTCTGGTAACCATCTGTTTCTTCTCTATAGTTAAGAGCCTATTTTTTTTTTAATATTTTATTTATTTATTTGAGAGAGAGAGAATGAGAGACAGAGAGCATGAGAGGGAGGAGGGTCAGAGGGAGAAGCAGACTCCCCGCTGAGCAGGGAGCCCGATGCGGGACTCGATCCCGGGACTCCAGGATCATGACCTGAGCCGAAGGCAGTCGCTTAACCAACTGAGCCACCCAGGCGCCCCAAGAGCCTATTTTTTGATTTGTCTCTATTTTTCCTTTGTTTTGATTCTTAAATTCCACATAAGAGTGAAATCATCTGGTGTTTGTCTTTCTAGGACTGGCTTATTTCACTCAGTATTATACTCTGTAGCTCTATCCATGTTGCAAATGGGAAGACTTCATTCTTCTTACTGGCTAAATAATAGTCCATTGTATATATATACCACACCTTCTTTATCTATTATCCAACAATGGACACTTAGGCTACTTCATAATTTGGCTATTGTAAATACAACTGCAGTAAACATAGGGGTGCACATATCCCTTTGGATTAGTGTTTTTGTATTCTTTGGGTAAATACCTAGTAGTGCAATTACTAGGTCATTGGGTAGTTCTATTTTTAACTTTTTGAAGAACTCCATACTGTGTTCCACAGTGGCTGCACCAGTTTGCATTTCCACCAATAGTGTGAGAGAGTTCCCCTTTCTCTGCATCCTTGCCAACACCTATTGTTTCTTGTTATTGATTTTAGCCATTCTAACAGGTGCGAGGGGATATCTTATTATAGTTTTCATTCGCATTTCCCTGATGATGAGTGAGGTTGAGCATCTTTTCATGTGTCTGTTGGCCATCTGGATGTCTTCTTTGGAAAAATGTCCGTTCATGTCTTCTGCCCATTTTTGAACTGGATTTTTTGTGTTTTGGGTGTTGAGTTCTATATAGAATTTGGATACTAACCCTTTATCAGATATGTCATTTGTAAGTATCTTCTCCCATCCAGTAGGGTTTCTTTTAGTTTTGTTGGTTGTTTCCTTTGCTGTGCAGAAGCTTTTTATTTGGATGTATTACCATTAGTTTGTTTTTGCTTTTGTTTCCCTTATCTCAAGAGATATATCTAGAAAGATGTTGTTAGGGGCGCCTGGGTGGCTCAGTCGTTAAGCGTCTGCCTTCAGCTCAGGTCATGATCCCAGGGTCCTGGGATCAAGCCCCGCATCGGGCTCCCTGCTCCGCAGGAAGCCTGCTTCTCCCTCTCCCACTCCCCCTGCTTGTGTTCCCTCTCTCGCTGTGTCTCTGTCAAATAAATAAATAAAATCTTAAAAAAAAAATGAAAGATGTTGTTATAGCTGATGTCAGAAAAATCATTGCCTCTGCTCTCTTCTAGGATTTTTATGGTTTGAGGTCTCACATTTAGGTCCTTAATCCATTTTGAGTTTATTTTTGTGAAGGTGTAAGAAAGTGGTCCAGTTTCATTCCTTTGCATGCAGCTGTCCAGGTTCTCCAATACCCTTTGTTGAAGAGACTTTTTCCCATTGCATATTCTCGCCTCCTTTGTTGAAGCCTGGTTGACCATATAATTGTGGGCTTATTTCAGGGTTTTCTATTTTTGTGCCAGTACCATACTGTTTTGATTTTTATAGCTTTGTAATTTAACTTGAAGTCTGGAATTGTGATACCTCCAGCTTTTTTTTTTCTTTCTTTTTTTCTTTAAGTTTTTAAATTTTAATTTCAGTATACTTAACACAGTGTTGTATTAGTTTAAGGTGTACAATATAGTGATTCAAAAATTCTATATATTATTCAGGAGTTGTCATGAAAAGTGTATTTTTTAATCCCCATCAGCTATTTCACCAATCCCCCCACCCACCTCCCCTTTGGTAACCATCAGTTTGTTTTCTACAGTTAAGAGTCTGTTTCTTGGTTAGTCTCTCTTTTTATTCATTTGTTCATTTGTTTAGTTTTTCTGTTTCAAGTTTGCTTTGGTTATTCGGGGTCTTTTGTGGTCCATACAAATTTTAGGATTGATTTTCTAGTTCTGTGAAAAATGCTGTTGGCATTTTGATAGGGATTGCATTAAATGTGTAGATTACTTTGAGTAGTATAGACATTTTAACAATATTTTTTCTTCCAATCCATAAGCATGGGATGTCTTTCCATTTGTTTGTGTTGTCTTCAATTTCATTCATCAATGTTACATCATTTTCAGAATACAGGTCCTTCACCTCTGGTTAAGTTTATTCCTAGGTATTTTATTATTTTTGGTGCAACTGTAAATTGCATTTTTTTCTTAATTTTATATTTTTCCCACTTTATTATTAGTGCATAGAAATGCAACAGATTTCTGTACATTAATTTTATATCCTATGACTTGACCAAATTCATTTATCAGTTCTTGTAGTTTTTTGGGTGGAGTCTTTAGGGTTTTCTGTATACAGTACCATGGCATCTGCAAATACTGCAAGTTTTACTTCTTCCTTACCAATATGGATGCCTTTTATTCCTTTCTCTTGTCTTATTGCTATGACTAGGACTTCCAGTACTATGTTGAATAAAAGGGGTGAGAGTGTACATCCTTGTCTTGTTCCTGACCTGGGGGAAAAGCTCTCAGTTTTTTCCCATTATGATGTTCACTATGGGTTTTTTATATAAGATTTTTATTATGGTGAGATATGTCTTCATCTACTTTGCAGAGGTTTTTTTTTTTTTTCATGAACGGATGTTGTACCATGTCAAATGCTTTTCTGCATCTATTGAAATGATCATGTTTTTTATCCTTTCTCTTATTGATGTTATGTATCATGTTGACTGTTTTGCGAATATTGAACCACCCTTGCATCCTGGGAATAAATCCCACTAGTTTTCTTTTTTTCTTTTTTTTGGTGGTGTCTTTATCTGCCTTTGGTATCAGAGTAATACTGGCCTCTTAGAATGAATTTGGAAGTTTTCCTGCCTCTTCTATTTTTTGGAATAGTTTGAGCAGAATAGGCATTAACTCTTCTTTAAATGTTTAGTAGAATTTGGGGCATCTAGGTGGTGCAGTTGGTTAAGTGTCTGACTCTTGGTTTTGGCTCAGGTAGAGATCTCAGGACATGATCTCAGGGTTGTGAGACCGAGCCTACATAGGGCTTCACACTCAGAATGGAGTCTGCTTGAGACTCTCTCCCTTTCCTTCTGCCCTTCCCCTCCATGTTCTCTCTCCCTACAACAAATAAGTCTTTACTATTTAAATAAAGAAATTAATTAATTAATCAATTAATGTTTGGTAGAATTCACCTGTGAAGCCATCTAATCCCAGACTTTTGTTTGTTGGGAGTTTTTTGATTACTGATTCAATTTCATTGCTGGTAATCAGCCTGTTCAAATTTTTTATTTCTTCCTGCTTCATTTTGGTAGGTTACGTTTCTAGGATTTATCCATTTCTTCTAGGTTATCCAATTTTTGGCACATAATTTTACATAATATTCTCTTACACAGTTGTTTGTAATTCTGTAGTGTTTTTCTTTCTCCTCTTTCATTTGTGATTTTGTTTGAGTCCTCTCTCTTTCTTTTCTTTTATGCATCTGGCCTAGAGGTTTATCAATATTGTTCATCTTTTAAAGAAGCAGCTCCTGGTTTCATTGATCTGATTATTTTTTTAGTTTCTATAATGTATTTCTGCTTTAATATTTATTATTTCCTTCCTTTTGATGGTTTTGGGTTTCATTTGTTTTCCTTTTTCTAGCTCCTTTAGGTGTAAGTTAGGCTGTTTTGAGATTTATCTTGCTATTTGAGGTAGACCCGTATTGCTATAAACTTCCCTCTTAGAACCACTTTTGCTGCATCCCACAGATTTTGTACCACTGTGTTTTCATTTTCATTTTTCTTCATGTAATTTTTGGTATCTTCTTTGATTTCTTGGTTGACCCATTCATTGTTTAGTAGCATGCTATTTAACCTCTATGTATTTATGCTCTTTCCAGGTTTTTGTTTTGTTTTGTTTTTGTGGTTGATTTCTATTTTCATACTGTTGTGGTCAGAAAAGATGCATAGTATGACTTTGATCTTTTTGAATTGTTGAGACTTTTTTGTGGCCCAATATGTAGTCTATTCTGGAGAATGTCCCATGTGTACTTAAAAAGAATGTGTATTCTGCTGTTTTAGGATGGAATGTTCTGAATGTATCTGTTAAGTCCACCTGGTCCAGCATTCAAAACCACTGTTTCCTTGTTGATTTTCTGTTTGGATGATCTTTTAAAGTCCTCTACTACTATTATATTACTACTTAATAGTTCTTTATGTATTTGGATGCTCCAAATACATATGTATTTGTACATACATATGTATATATGTATACATATATGTATATATATGTATATACATATATACATATACACATATATACATATATACATATATACATATACATATATATGTATATACATATATACATATATGTATATACACCCAACGTACAATATGCACGTTGGGTGCATAAATATTTACAATTGTCATATCTTCTTGTTGGATTGTGCCCTCTATTATTATATCATGTCCTTCTTTGTCTCTTGTTACATTATTTGTTTTAATGTCATTTTGTCAGGGGGTACCTGGGTGGCTCAGTTGGTTAAGCATCTGCCTCTGGCTCAGGTCATGATCTGGAGTCCTGGGATCAAGCCTTTAACTTTTGTTTGTCTGGGAAATTCTTTATCTCTCCTTCTATTCTGAATGATAGCCTTGCTGGAGAGAGTACTCTTGGCCACAGATTTTTTTCTTTCAGCACTTTGAATATATCATACCACTCCCTCATGACTTGCCAAATTTTTGTTGAAAAAGCCTCTGATAGCTTTATGGGGTTTCCCTTGTATATAACTGACATAGATTGTGCCTCTGGTGTTATATCTAAAAAGTCATCACTATACCCAAAGTCATCCAGGTTTTCTCCTATGTTATTTTCTAGGAGATTTACAATTTCTTTTTGTTTTCAATCTATGACCCATTTTGAATTAATTTTGTGAAGCATGTAAGGTTTGTGTCTAGATTCATTTTTTGGCATGTAGATGTATAATTGTTCCCACACCATTTGTGGAAAAGACTATCTGTGTTCCATTGTATTACCTGTTCCTTTGTCAAAGATAACTTGACTATATTTATGTGCATCTATTTCTGGGCTCTCTACTCTGTTCCACTGATTTGTCTATTCTTTCATAAATACCACACTGTCTTGATTACTATAGCTTTATAGTAAGTCTTGAAGTCAACTGGGGTCATCCATCTATCTTCTCCTTCAATACTGAGTTGGTTATTCTGGGTCTTTTACTTTTCTATATAAATTTTAGAATTAGTTTGTCAATATCCACAAAATAACTTACTGGGATTTTGTTGAATCTATAGATCAAGTTGGGAAGAATCGACATCTTGATAATATTGTATGTTCCAATTCATGAGCATGGAATATCTCTCCATTTATTTAGTTCTTTGATTTATTTCATCAGTCTTTTAGGTTTCCTAATACAGATGTTGAACATATTTTGTTGGATTTATGCTGAAGTATTTAATCTTTTGGGGTGATAATATAAACGTTATTGTGTCTCTAATTTCAAATTCCACTTGTTAACTGCTACTATGTAGGAAAGCAAATGACTTCTATATGTTGATTTTGTATTCTGCAAACTTGTTATAATCACTTATTAGTTTCAGTAACTTTTGCTGTTGTTGTTGAATGTTTTGAATTTCCTGCATAGATGATCATGTCACCTATGAACAAAAACAGATTTATTTATCCTTTCCAATCTATATACCTTTATTGACTCACTGCATTGGCTAGAACTGCCAGTGTTATTCTGAAAAGCAGTAGTGATGCTCAGGTTTTCCTACTCCAGCACTGGTTTTTGCAAGGATTGCTACTTATCTGGTAAGTTGTGACTGTATTCATCTCTTGGACTCTCCAGTTTAGGGGTAGGTATTGCATTCTGACCTCATTTCTTCTATAGATGGAAGAACTACTGATTTTTCAGTTTATTCAGCTTTTTATTTGTTGTTAGAATGGAGTAACAACTTCTAAGCTTCTCATATGAGAGACTGGAAACCAGAAGACTCAGGTTTGTTATATTGATAAGAATTTTTGCATATATATTTAGGATGGACTTTTTTTTTAATGTTGGGTTTTACTATAAGGTTTAGAGTGACCTCATAAAGCAATTCTTCTCTTTTTTAGGGAAGAGTTTATGTAATGTTGGTACAATTTCTCATACAATGATTGTTAGAAATAATTAATGAAACTGCGATGCCTGGGTGGCTCAGTGGGTTAAGTGTCTGCCTTCAGCTCAGGTCATGATCCCAGGGTCCTGGGATGGAGTCTGCATCAGGCTCCTTGCTCAGTGGGGAGCCTGTTTCTCCCTCTGCCCACCCCTCCCCCACTTCTGCTCTCTCTCTGACAAATAAATAAATAAAATAAAATCTTTTAAAAAGGGAAAAAAATAATGAACCCATCTATACCTGGAACTTTATGGAATACATTTTAGTTATTAATTTTTATCATTTACATAAATAAAAATAAAAAAGCATTCAAGCAAAAATTGTTTACTTTCTATTACCATGTTAGTTTTGGAAGTCTTGATGGATTTGTCAAATTAATTAACTAAAATTATCCATAGTCCTTGTAGAGCTGGAGAAATAACAGCAAATAAAGCCTAAACCCAGCAGGAGAAGAGAAATAATAAAGATCAGAGCAGAAATCAATGAAATAGAAACCAAAAGAACAGTAGAACAGATCAACGAAACTAGGAGCTGGTTCTTTGAAAGAGTTAATATCAGTAAACCCCTGGCCAGACTTATCAAAAATAAAAGAGAAAGGACCCAAATAAATAAAATCATGAACGAAAGAGGAGAGATCACAACCAACACCAAAGAAATACAAACAATTATAAGAACATATTATAATCAATTGTATGCCAACAAATTAGATAATCTGGAAGAAATGGATGCATTCCTAGAGATGTATAAACTACCAAAACTGAAGCAGGAAGAAATAGAAAGCCTGAACAGACCCATAACCACTAAGGAAACTGAAACAGTAATCAAAAATCTCCCAACAAACAAGAGCCCAGGGCCAGATGGCTTCCCAGGGGAATTCTACCAAACATTTAAAGAAGAATTAATACCTATTCTTCTGAAACTGTTCCAAAAAATAGAAATGGAAGGAAAACTTCCAAACTCGTTTTATGAGGCCACCATTACCTTGATCCCAAAACCAGACAAAGACCCCATCAAAAAGGAGAATTACACACCAATATCCCTGATGAACATGGATGCAAAAATTCTCACCAAAATACTAGCCAATAGGATCCAACAGTACTTTAAAAGGATTATTCACCACGACCAAGTGGGATTTATCCCTGGGCTGCAAGGTTGATTCAACATCTGCAAATCAATCAATGTGATACAATACATTAATAAAGGAAAGAACAAGAACCATATGATCCTCTCAAAAGATGCAGGAAAAGCATTTGACAAAGTTCAGCATCCTTTCTTGATGAAAACTCCTCAGACTGTAGGCATAGAGGGTACATACCTCAATATCATAAAAATCATCTATGAAAAACCCACGGCGAATATCATTCTCACTGGGAAAAAACTGAGAGCTTTTCCCCTAAGTTCAGGAACACGGCAGGGATGTCCACTATCACCACTGCTATTCAACATAGTACTAGAAGTCCTATCCACAGCAATCAGACAACAAAAAGAAATAAAAGGCAACCGAATCAGCAAAGAAGAAGTCAAACTCTCACTTTCTGCAGATATGATATTTTATGTGGAAAACCCCAAAGACTCCACCCCAAAACTGCTAGAACTCATACAGGAATTCAGTAAAGTGGTAGGATATAAAATCAATGCACAGAAGTCAGTGGCATTCCTATACACCAACAACAAGAGAGAAGAAAGAGAAATTAAGGAGTCCATCCCATTTACAATTGCACCCAAAACCATAAGATACCTAGGAAGAAATCTAACCAAAGAGGCAAAGGATCTGTACTCAGAAAACTATAAAATACTCATGAAAGAAATTGAGGAAGACATAAAGAAATGGAAAAACGTTCCATGCTCATGGTTGGAAGAACAAATGTTGTGAAGATGTCAATGCTACCTAGAGCAATCTACACATTCAATGCAATCCCCATCAAAATACCATCCACTTTTTTCAAAGAAATGGAACAAATAATCCTAAAATTTGTATGGAACCAGAAAAGACCCCAAATAGCCAGAGGAATGTTGAAAAAGAAAAGAAAAGCTGGCGGCATCACAATTCCGGACTTCAAGCTCTATTACAAAGCTGTCATCATCAAGACAGTATGGTACTGGCACAAAAACAGACACATAGATAAATGGAACAGAATGGAGAGCCCAGAGATGGACCCTCAACTCTATGGTCAACTCATGTTCGGCAAAGCAGGAAAGAATGTCCAATGGAAAAAAGACAGTCTCTTCAACAAATGGTGTTGGGAAAATTGGAAAGCCACATGCAGAAGAATGAAACTGGACCATTTCCTTACACCACACACAAAAATGGGACTCAAAACGGTTGAAAGACCTAAATGTGAGACAGGAATCCATCAAAATCCTAAAGGAGAACACAGGCAGCAACCCCTTCGATCTCAGCCACAGCAACTTCTTCCTAGACACATCACCAAAGGCAAGCGAAGTAAGAGCAAAAATGAACTCTTGGGACTTCATCAAGATAAAAAGCTTTTGCACAGCAAAAGAAACAGTCAACGAAACCAAAAGACAACCAACAGAATGGGAGAAGATTTGCAAATGACATATCAGATAAAGGGCTAGTATCTAAAATCTATGAAGAACTTATCAAACTCAACACCCAAAGAACAAATAATCCAATCAAGAAATGGGCAGAAGACATGAACAGACATTTCTGCAAAGAAGATATCCAAATGGCCAACAGACACATGAAAAAGTGCTCAACATCACTCAGCATCAGGGAAATCCAAATCAAAACTTCAACGAGGTTTAGCCAGTCAGAATGGGTAAAATTAACAAGTTAGGAAATGACAGATGTTGGTGAGGATGTGGAGGAAGGGAAACCCTCCTACACTGTTGGTGGGACTGCAACTGGTGCAGCCACTCTGGAAAACAGTATGGAATTTCCTCAAGAAGTTGAAAATAGAGGTATCCTATGACCCAGCAATTGCACTACTGGGTATTTACCCAAGATACAAATGTAGTGACCTGAAGGGGTACATGCACCCCAATGTTTATAGCAGCAATGTCCACAATAGCCAAACTATGGAAAGAGCCAAGATGTCCATCAACAGAAGAAATGATAAAGAACATGTGCTGCACACACACACACAAGAATATTATTCAGCCATCAAAAAACCCCCGAAATCTTGCCATTTGCAACAATGTAGATGGAACTAGAGGGTATTATGCTAATCGAAATAAGTCAATCAGAGAAAGATATGTATCATATGATCTCACTGATATGAGGAATTTTTTTTTTAATGTTCCATGATTCATTGTTTGTGCATAACACCCAGTGCTCCATACAGAACGTGCCCTCTTTAATACCCATCACCAGGCTAACCCATCCTCCCACCCCCCTTCCCTCTAGAACCCTCAGTTTGTTTTTCAGAGTCCATCGTCTCTCGTGGTTCGTCTCCCCCTCTGATTTCCCCCCCTTCATCCTTCCACTCCTGCTATCTTCTTCTTTTTTTCTTAACATATATTGCATTATTTGTTTCAGAGGTACAGATCTGTGATTCAACAGTCTTGCACAATTCACAGCGCTCACCATAGCACATACCCTCCCCAATGTCTATCACCCAGCCACCCCATCCCTCCCACCCCACCCTCCACTCCAGCAACACTGATATGAGGAATTCTTAATCTCAGGAAACAAACTGAGGGTTGCTGGAGTGGTGGGGGGTGGGAGGGATGGGATGGCTGGGTGATGGCAGGCGAGAATTCTACCACTGAACCACCAATGCCCCACTGTGGCTGGGTGATGGACATTGGGGAGGGTATGTCCTATGGTGAGCGCTGTGAATTGTATGATACTGATGAATCACAGACCTGTACCCCTGAAACAACTAATACATTATATGTTAAAAAAAAAAAATGAAGATTATAGGAAGGGAAAAATGAAGGGGTGGAAGTCGGAGGGGGAGACGAACCATGGAAGACTATGGACTCTGAGGGAAAAAAGCTGAGGGTTTCAGAGGGGAGGGGTGTGGGGGGATGGGTTAGCCCAGTGATGCGTATTAAGGAGGGCACGTATTGAATGGAGCACTGGGTGTTATACGCAAACAATGAATCATGGAACATTACATCAAAAACTAATGATGTAATGTATGGTGACATAATAAAATAAAATTATTCATAGTTCCTGTTATCTAAATTTCTGCAGGATTTATAGTGATATTTCCTCTAGAATTCCTCATTTAAGCAGCTGAGTTTTTCCCTCTTTTTTAACCTTTAGCCTACTAGGGATTTTCAATGTTGCATTACTCTCTCTCACATTTTCCAGTCTAACAATTGCTCCCTTTTGTTTGGAGTGTAGTTCTTTTATATTTAATATAAAATCAAATCACTATGCTCATGCTTAAATGTATCATTTTTCCTTTTATATTCTGTATTACCTCTTTTTTCCCTATCTATCCTATAATTTTAAAGTGTAGAGTCCAGTGGCTTCAAGTACATTCACATTGTTTTGCAACCATCACCACCATCCACTTCCAGAACTTGTTTCATCTTCCCAAACTGATACTCTGTAGCCATAAAACAATAACTCTCCATTTTTCCCTCCTCCCAGCCTGTGGCAGCCAATATATATACATACATACATATATAGATATATACACACACACACACACACACATATATACACATATACATATATATATGTATACTAAGATTTTATTTATTTGAAAAAAAAATGAGTGTGCAGGGGGAGGGGCAGAGGGAGAGAGAGAGAGAATCCCAAGCAGGCTCCCCACTGACCCCTGAGCCCAATGTGGGGCTCGATCTCACAACCCTGAAATCATAACCTGAGCCAAAATCAAGAGTCAGATGCTTAATTGACTGAGCCACTCAGGGACCCTGTAATCACTATATATTTTAAATATTCCATCTATCTCTTCTTTTAGATATGGATATGGAGATATAAACAGATAGATATAGATAGATAAAATATATAATAAATTTTATTGATTCATTTTGATATTATATTTTCATTTATTACAGCCTAACTTGAATTATATGCAACTTTACATATAGTAACCTTGTAACAATATAATATCATTTACAACTCCTTCCTCTCATTTGCTGTTATTGTCACACATTATTCTCACTTTAGTTAATTGGCTTTAAAAGAAATTAAGAAAGAGTTTTATACTGACTTACATATTTACTATTTCTAGTGCTCTTTATTTTTCCCTATATATCCAAATTTCCATATTGCATTATATGCATTAAGTCTGAAGAATTTCAGCACTTGTTGTAGTGTGCATCTGCTATAAGAATATTTTGTTTATCTTAAATGTCTTCATTTTTGAAATAAATAAATATACACACACACATAGAATGCTAGGTTGACAGTGTTTTATTTTTTCTCTCTCAGCATTTTTAAGATGGCATATTATTATGTTTTAGCATCCTTTTTTGTATGATTAAATGTCAGCCCTCATTATTATTATCGTTCTTTTATATATAATGTCTCATTTCTTCTCTGGCTTTTAAGACTTTTTTTTTCCTTTTTGTTGAGAGACAAATCCTGTCCAGTTTCTTCCTGTTTTTGACTGCTTTCTCTTGTCCTAAAATCATTATTATTTTTCTGTTTTTTTATCACTGTTATCATCTGGACATTTAGTCTTATACAAGGCACTCTGTCATTACCAGAACACAGAACTCAAGTTTTTTTGTTTCTAATATTTACCCATTTATTTGCTATTTCTGGTAAGCTTCATTCTTTTGTGTGAACCCATGTTTCTGTCATATCATTTTCCTTCTGTCTAAAAAACATCTTTAATGTATCTTTAGAAAACATTAGTTGATGATAAAATGTTCTCAGTTTTCCTTGTTTGAAAAAGCACTTCACCTTCATTTTGCGATGTCCTCACTGAGTACTGAATTCTTCGTCAACATATATATTTTCTTTCACACTTCAAAGATGTTATTTCATTATGGTCTAGATCAGAACTTTTCAGTTAAGAAGTCTGTGGGCATCTTATATTTGTAATGTGTTTTTTTTTTCTGGTTAAGCATTTTCTCTTCATTGTTGGCTTTCAATGTGATTATGATTGCTTTGGTGTGGTTTTCTTTGTGTCCAACCTTCTTAAGCTTTTTGCACACCCCTTGAATATGCCAGTTCATAGTTTTCCTAAAATTCTGAAAACCTTTATCCGTTATTTCTTCAAATACTTTTTTTCTGCAACTTTCTCTCCTTTCATTTTGACTTGTGTGTTAGACTGCCTGAGGTATTCCAAGAGTATTCCAATGACTGACATCGTGCATTTTTTTCTCTGTTTTTCCCCCTCTCTGTGCTGAAGTTTTGATGGTTTCTATTCCTTGAATTCAAGTTCTTTGATTTTGTCTCCCTCTCCCCATAATATTTAACCTTTTATTAATCTCATTAGGTATTGCATTTTGTTGTTTTAATTATACTTTATTTTCCATCTCTAGAATTCTCATCTGGTTCTTTGTTGTTGTTAACTTTTTTTTTTAAATTTAAATTCAATTAGCCAACATATAGTACATCTTTAGTTTTTGATATAATGTTCAATGATTCTTTAGTTGCATATAACACCCAGTGCTCATCACATCATGTGCCCTCCTTACTGCCCATCACCAAGTTACCCCATTCCCCCACCCACCTCCCTTTTCACAACCCTCAGTTTCTTTCCCAGAGTCCAGAGTCTCATATGGTTTGTCTCCCTCTCTTATTTCTTCCCCTTCAGTTTTTCCTCCCTTCCCCTATTGTTCTCTGCACTATTCCTTATGTTCTACATATGAGTGAACATATGACTCATGAAATAAGTGATTGACTTATTTAACTTAGCATAATTCCCTCCAGTTCCATCCATGTCAGTGTAAATGGTAGATATTCATCTTTTCTGATGGCTGAGTAATATTCCATTGTATATATGAACTACATCTTCTTTATCCATTCATCTGTTGAAGGACATCTCGGCTCTTTCCACAGTTTGGCTATTGCAGACATTACTGCTTATGAACATTGGGGTGCATGTACCCCTTCTTTTCACTACATCTGTATCTTTGGGGTAAACACCCAGTAGTGCAATTGCTGGGTTGTAGGGTAGCTGTATTTTTAACATCTTGAGGAACCTCCATACTGTTTTTTATGTCTCCCGTTTCCCTCAATATTTTGTCCATATTGTCCTTTAAGTCATTTGAGCACACAGAATGGATTTACAGTAGCTGTTTTAAAATCATGGTCTGCTAACTCAATCATTTCATTCATTTCTGGATGTGTTTCTATTTGCTGATCTTCCTCCAGTTTAACGTGTCACATTTTCTTGTTTCTTGACCATAATAGTACTTTTCAATGCATGCTCGGTACTGTGAACCTTACACACAAAGTGCTAGATTCTGGAGGGTTCTTTTAAAGAGTGCTAGACTTTGTTCTTCCAAGAAGAGAAGTTACTCATGGAGTAGACTGATCTTTTTGAGTAAGGCACTGCTTAAAAAAAATATAATTTTGAATTTGGGGGTAGAATAACTTTCCACTCTGGGGCTAGTATGGCCACACTACTAATCTGTTTTCTGTCTGGATTATTCAGTAAATCACCATATATTCGATCCCTATTATTTATTCCGGCTGTTTAGAACTTGAACGTCTCTTATTCTTTTATAAGCTCCAGGAACTTTTCACCATATAGCACCCATTCATTCTTTGCTCAGACATTTGTAGTTTTACCCTTTGCAGGCATGCCTTACAATTCAACAAAACACTTAACAATGCCTCTATGCAGATTTTTTTTTTCCTTCCAAATGGAAAACATAGCTGCCACCTTATACTGAATAACACCCTTCTTTCTTTCTCTTTTTAAACCAATAATATGAATACTTTTTGTATTTCAAAAATCACAGTACATGCTAGGGTCTGGTTTTATAGTTTTTAAATTCCTTTATCTTTCTGTCTGCCCATATTGTGCTACTAAAAACATATTTTTTCTTACTTTTTCTCTGAATTTTTTTTTAAGTAGGCTCTATGCCTAGCATGGAGCCCAACATAGGGCTTGAACTCACAACCCTGAGATCAAGACCTGAGCTGGGATCAAGAGTCAGACTCTTAACTGACAGGCACCCCTGAAATATTTTTAATATCCATGTGATGTAACTCCTTTCTAAGTATTCTAATATTCTTTAAAAAAATAACAGAATTAGTATTGCATATTTAATCTTCTCAATGATTTTTAGAATAATTTTATTAAGGTCTTCCCCAATTTCTTTTGGAATCTATAGTAGAAATTCCTGTTTCTAAAATTTAGGAAGACTTGAAAGGTTTTAAATAGTGTCTTTTCATTCAAGAAGAAGAAGGAAAAAAAATATATATCCCTTGTTTTTTGTTGTTGTTGTTGTTATGGTTGTTCTTCTCTGGCTATTAGTATTATTTTAGAGATTCTGCTTTTTTGTTGTATTTATTCTTATATCTTTCAATTCTTTTATCACAATTGTAAGTGCTATCCTTTCTTTGATTATATTTCCTTGTTATTACTTTTATATATGAGTAGTTGATTTTATATATTAATTTTCATTTCTATACTTTATCACTTGATTAATATTTTTGAATTACTGAGTGAATCTAAATTAAATAAGAGAATCATCTTGAACCCTTTGAATAAATTGAATGATAATCTACCCAAAATATCAATGGTATATTTTCTCACCTCTCATGACAAGAACTGCTTGTTGGCATGATTTTTTAAGTAGAATACTTTTGCATCATTTGCCCCAATCTGTAATTTCATTTCAGAAATATAAAATCTGAGACTCAGAGAGGTGACACAACTTACCCAGGAGCAATAGTGGCAGAAAGGATGAACTTGGATGCATACCAAGGTCTCCCAACTCCAGACTCAGTGCCCTTTCTAACACATGTCACTGTTTCTCATCAGGTGTCTGCCTCCTTTAAAGATTTATCCCAGCATTATCCAACTAAGAATTGTAATAATGCATTTCAGTTCTCTCTGAGATTACGCCAATGATTTTTTCAGAGGTGGGGCAAAAACAGTCTTGAAAGTGCTGGCTGAGTTGATATTCAGTCTCTAGAGAAGGAAAAAAGAAGGATTTGGGAGTATAGTAAGATGGAGTATGACAGTCCCACATAAACTGGTGGAGATGAGATGCATCTCATGTGTCCAGGTGTATTGAAGGACCTGTCACTCACACATTGGTTTATGAGGCAGAGGTAAGTTAATTCAAGTTAATATGCAGAAATGTTTCTAATAACAACCTGTCAAGAGTGAAGAGGGACATTTCAGGTGAGAGAAATGAAAAGCGAAAAGGAATACAAGAAAAGAACTGAAAAATCAGTCAAGGGAACAGAACATTTCTCCATTATAATCATAAAAGAGGTGACTAGAATTACTTTCTCACTAGCAATTCATCTTAGAGTTAATAATGTTCTGTATTTAAGAAACTGAACTATAGGGGCACCTGGGTGGCTCAGTCGTTAGGCATCTGCCTTCGGCTCGGGTCATGATCCCAGGGTCCTGGGGTCGAGCCCCACATCGGGCTCCCTGCTCGGCGGGAAGGCTGCTTCTTCCTTTCCCACTCCCCCTGCTTGTGTTCCTGCTCTTGCTATCTCTCTCTGTCAAATAAATAAATAAAATCTTAAAAAAAAACACTGAACTATAAAATCAAATATATCTGGGTTCAGATCCCACTTAAACTACTTAACATTTCTAAGTAGCAATTTCTTTTCCTTTCAGGTGGAAATAATGATATCTAATATAATTGAAGGCTGTGAGGATTACCTGAGATAATATATGCATTGAAAACATGTATAAAAATACAATATGATCTTTAAAGGGGTGGAGTGGTAGATGTTATCTATATAATCTATAATAATAAAAAACTAAATTATTTTATAAAGAAGATATGTGACTTTAAAATTAAATGGAGAGATAATACGATAATAAATGATAATGACTGAGAGGGTATAAGGACATCATTCATTCATTCCTTTACTCAACAAACATATTTTGGTTACCTATCCTGTGCTATTCACTTTTAAGGATATATAGAAAAAGTTAAGTTTTTTTTGACACAAATAACTAATAATCTTTAAAGTGTAACACTTGAAATGAAGTTGGAAGAAGTGGAAATTAAGTGTGTGTACAAGAAGACTGAGAGGGAGCAAGTGGTTAGCTTTAAAAATTCAAGGAAGGATACTGCTGTGCTCTGAATGTCCCACAAGCATAAAAACCTAAGAACTGTAATTCAGATTTTTTTCTAGATGGGAAGTATATACCTAGGACTAACTATATGCCAGAGCTCTGCTAGGGGAGAGGTTGGCATTATCTCATTTGATCCTCAAAATAAGCCTGTGAAATAGGTTATTATTTTTTTACATTAAAACTAATAAGGAAACTGAGATTCAAAACTGCTATGTAGATGCTTACTCAATGACACACAGCTAATTTCAACAGAGCCAATATTCATACCTATCTTAAGCAGAGATCAAGCTTAATTTCCAAGTTATGTATTCTTATTTGGGAAGATAGAAACATGTCACTCAGGTGTTCCAAATATACTTTTGAAAGACCTCTTGACCACTTGGAGTGGTGTGGATGACTGAAAGTGACTTAATAGAGTAGATTTTAGGGCTTCTTCCAAACCTAAAATCTTAACATGCTATGCCTAAAACACATGATTTACTAACATTCAATGCTATATGAACTTAGGGAAATAATTCTATCTTCCTGAGATTTGTCATCCATCATTAAAATGAGGATAATATTGTTAAAATGAGGAATATGTTGGTAGGATTGTTTAAACAAGTAAATGGAATGATGACTATTATGTGTTCATGTGTATTTAAATTGTAAACTTGTGCTGAGGGAGCTGTAGTTCACCCTGAACACCATGTGTTTGCACACAGTGAACACTCAATGAATGTTAGTATTTGTCACTTTTTTTTTTTATTATTAGGAAATCCATTTCCTAAGACTAAGGAAAGTACAAAATAAATCTATTATAATATGTAGGAAAAGACTGACAAAAAAGAACCCAAAGTCACATTTCTGTGGTCTCAATTCTCCATAAATATAAAATGATGGGGTTTGAATGTACATCATAAATGGGGGAAGATTTTATTAGAGTTATTAGAACCAAAACTCCAACAAAAGAGAAAGACCAATACAGTTGGTGTTATAAATTAATCCATTATCTTATCTAGAAAGAATGTATTTTAAAGAATTATACACATGTTATATGGTCATTTGATTTAAAAAAAAAATATGGCACATTTCAGTTCAATTTGGAAAAGGTGGTCTTTCCAAAAAGCAGTGTGTGAACAATTAGATATCTATGATGAACCCTGACCTCTACTTCACATCACGTATAAAAATTAATTTGAGATAGATAATAGGCTTAAATGTGAAAGGCATAAACTTCTAAGAGATGTAGTTTTTTTTAGAATATTTATTTATTTATTTGAGAGAGAAGGAGAGAGAGAGAGAGTGTCTCAAGCAGACTCTGCACTGAACAGAGCCTGACGTGGGGCTCAATCCCATGACACTGAGATTACAACCTGAGCCAAAACCAAAAGTCAGTTAACCAACTGTGCCACCTAGATGCCCCAAAGATGTAGATTTTTTTAAATTAATATTATTAGATAGTCAAAAATGTCTTAAGTAGGACTCAAAAAGCACTGACCATAAAATTGATTTTTTTAAAAAAGGGAAAGGATTCTTTTTAGGATTAAAAACTTCTGTTTATTAGACAGTATCATTAAGGAAGTAAAAAGACAAATCACAGGCCAGAAGTAACTATTTTCTCTCTCTATATATATATATATCTGATGGAGGATTCATATCTAGGTTATATAACAAACTCTCAAACTCTTAAATATCAAAAATGAAATTATAAATCCAATTTAAAAAATAAATGACTCAAACAAACGTTATACAAAAGAAGATACGTAAAAGGACAATAAACATGGAAAGTCACTTATGATCATTAGCTATCACAAAAATGCAAATTAAACCATCAAGAGATCCCTCTTTAGATCAGAGAGATACCTCTTATCAGGCATAATAACTGATTTGAAAAAGATGGGCAATATGAAGTATGGGCTAGGCTGAAGAATAACTGGAACCCACTTACATTGCTGGTGGGAGTGTAAAATGGTAAAACCACCTTGGAAAACTGCATAGCAGTTCCTACTGAAGTTAAACATAAATGTCTACCTTAAAACTAAGTACTCCCACTCTTTGGCACATTCCCTATAGAAATGAGTGCAGGTGTTCAAACAACCTTGTTCAAAAGTGTTTGTATATTTATTCATTTAGACAAAATCTCTAAACAACCCAAATGCCCACTGACAGCAGAATGGACAAATGAAGTGTGATATACATATTTAAAGAAATATTACAGTACAGTAAAACAAACTATTGATAAGAGAGATAAAATCCCAAACATGTTGAGTGAAAAAAGACAGACAAAAGAAGAATACATAATGTAGATTTCATGTATCTTTAAAAGACAAATCAAAATAAAGACAGAGGTAATTTATGAAGCTAGAAGTCAAAATAGTGGCTACCTCTTGTGATAGGCAGAATTATGGCTCCCAACAATATTCATGTACTTATCCCAAGAACCTATAAATATGTCAGGTTACACAGCAAAAGGGAATTAAAGTTGCAGGTGGAATTAAGGTCTAACTGGAACTAACTTTTAAGGTCACTAATCAGCTGACTTCAAAACAGGGAGATTATCTTAGATGATCCAGTGGGACCCAAGGTACCTACAAAGGTCCTTATTAATGAAAGAGGAAGCAGAAGAGAGTCAGAGAAAGAGATGGAACAATGGAAATAGTGCCAGTGAAATGAAATGTTGCTGGTTTTGAAGACAGATGGAGGCCATGACCCAAGAAACACTGCAGCCTCTAGAATCTAGAAAAATCAAGGGAACAGATTCTCTACTAAGGCCTCCAGAAAGGAAGTTCTGCCAACCCCTTTATCTTAGTCTAGTGAGACTGGTGTTGAATGTCTGACAGTAAAATAATAAATGTGTATTGTTTAAGTCGCTAAGTTTGAGGTAAAATGTTATGGTAGCAATAAGATACCAGATGGTTATACAGGTACACATCCATACAAAAAATTGTTAAACTGCACATTATGATCAGTGATCTTTATGCCTATACTCTATACATGTTAGCCCTCAATTTAAAAAAAAAATCAGTCATCATTCAAGCAAATTTTTTAAATAACTGACATTAACCTATGCTGCCAAAAATTTGGGGATATGGTCATTATAATTCACTACTGAATGGAAGTGTCAATTTGTTGAGTCACTTTGGTAGGCAACTGAATAGTAGAGGTGAAGATGCACAATCTTTCCCATCTAGCTGGTCTATTCCTAGGTATTATCACTTATAGAAATTATTTTGTTTATATCAGAAAGACACACGTATTACACATATACTGCAACAGTGCTTATAAAGGTAAAATAAGGAAAACAAATTAAATACTTATAAAGAGGGGAATGACTTAATAGAGTTTAATGTGTTTAAATGAATAAAACAGATCTGCATGCATCATGACAGAAAAGGGAACTCAGTATAAAATGTTGAATGAAAAACAAGCATTTTGCAGTATGATATATATAATTTAGTGGCACTTATAAAATATATAAAGCACACTATTCATTATTACATACATACTAGTAAAAATACAAAATATGTACAAGATGAAAACATACACATCCAAGATAAAATTGAACTCTGAAGAAGAGTAGAAAATGAGATGAAGGAGGTTAATAAAGGAACTTCAAGTGGATGTTAAGATATTTTCTTAAAAACATATTCTTGGGTGGATGGAGCAAGATGGTAGAGGAGTAGGAGACCTAAATTTTGTCTGGTCCCAGGAATTCAGCTAGATAGTTATCCAACCATTCTGAACACCTACAAACTCAACAGGAGATCGAAGAAAAGAATAGCAATTCTATGAACAGAAAAGCGACTACTTTCTGGAAGGTCTCTTCTGATTTGTTTAGTGTATATTTTTCTGGGGTCATTGTTACCCTTTTAGCATTTTGTTCTCTCATTCATCTATTCTCCTCTGGACAAAATGACAAGATGGTAAAAATCACCTCAAAAAAAAGAACAAGAGGCAATACTGACTGCCAGGAACCTAATCAATACGGACATTAGTAAGATGTCAGAACTAGAGTTCAGAATGATGATTTTAAAGATACTAGCTGGGCCAGAAAAAAGCATAGGAGATACTAGAGAATTCCTTTCTGGAGAAATAAAAGAACTAAAATCTAACCAAGTCAAAATCAAAAAGGCTATTAATGAGGTACAATAAAAAATGGAGGTTCTAATTGCCAGGATAAATGAGACAGAAGAGAGAATTAGTGATATAGAAGACCAAATGATGGAGAATAAAGAAGCTGAGAAAAAGAGAGATAAACAACTACTGTATCACTAGGGGAGAATCTGAGAGATAAGTGATACCATAAAGCAAAACAACATTAGAATAACTGAGATCCCAGAAGAAGAAGAAAAAGAGAGAGGGGCAGAAGGTATATTGGAGAAAATTATAGCAGAGAACTTGCCTAATTTGGGGAAGGAAACAGGCATCAAAATCCAGGAGGCACAGAGAACCCCCCTCAAAATCAATAACAATATGTCAATACAAATCTAATAGTAAAGCTCAGAAATCTCAGAGACAAAGAAAATCCTGAAAGCAGCTTGGGACAAGAGGTCTGTAACCTACAACAGTAGAAACTTTAGATTGGCAGCAGACCTATCCACAGAGACCTGGCAGGCCAGAAAGGACTGGCATGATATATTCAGAGCACTATATGAGAAAAATATGCAGCCAAGAATACTATATCCAGCTAGGCTGTCACTGAAAATAGGAGAAACTAAAAGAATTTGCAAACACCAAACCAGCCCTACAAGAAATATTGAAAGGGGTCCTCTAAGCAAAGACAGAGCCTAAAAGTAACATAGACCAGAAAGGAACACAGACAATATACAGTAACAGTCACCTTACAGGCAATACAATGGCACTAAATTCATATCTTTCAATAGTTACCCTGAATGTATATGGGCTAAATGCCCCAATCGAAAGACACAGGCTATCAGATTAGATAAAAAAACAAGACCCATCGATATGCTGTCTGCAAGAGACTCATTTTAGACCCAAAGACACCTCCAGATTGAAAGTGAGGGGTTGGAAAACCATGTACCATGCTAATGGACACCAAAAGAAAAGTGGTGTGGCAATCCTTCTATCAGACAAATTAGATTTTAAACCAAAGACTGTAAGAAAAGATGAGGAAGGACACTATATCCTACTTAAAGGGTCTATCCAACAAGAAGATCTAACAATTGTAAATATCTATGCCCCTAACATGGGAGCAGACAATTATATAAGTCAATTAATAACGAAATCAAAGAAACGCATCAACAATAATACAATAATAGTAGGGGACTTTAACAACCCCCTCACAGAAATGGACAGATCATCTAAGCAAAAGATCAACAAGGAAATAAAGACTTTAAATGACACACTGACCAGATGGACTTCACAGACATATTCAGAACATTCCATCCTAAAGCAAGAGAATACACATTCTTCTCTAGTGCCCATGGAACATTCTCCCAAATAGATCACGTCCTGGGTCACAAATCAGGTCTCAACCAGTACCAAAAGACTGGAATCATTCCCTGCCTATTTTCAGACCACAATGCTTTGAAACTAGAACTCAATCACAAGACAAAAGTCAGAAAGAACTCAAATACATGGAGGCTAAAGAGCATCCTACTGAAGAATGAATGGGTCAACCAGGAAATTAAAGAAGAATTGAAAAAATTCATGGAAACAAATGAAAATGAAAACATAATTGTTCAAAATCTTCGGGATGCAGCAAAGGCAGTCCTAAGAGGAAAGTATATAGCAATACAAGCCTTTCTCAAGAAACAAGAAAGGTCTCAAGTACACAACCTAACCCTACACCTAAAGGAGTTGGAGAAAGAACAGCAAATAAAACCTAAACCCAGCAGGAGAAGAGAAATAAAGATCAGAGCAGAAATCAATGAAATAGAAACCAAAAGAACAGTAGAACAGATCAACGAAACTAGGAGCTGGTTCTTTTGAAAAAATTAATAAGACTGATAAACCCCTGGCCAGACATATCAAAAATAAAAGAGAAAGGACCCAAATAAATAAAATCATGAATGAAAGAGGAGAGATCACAACCAACACCAAAGAAATACAAATAATTATAAGAACATATTATGAGCAACTATATGCCAACAAATTAGATAATCTGGAAGAAATGGATGCACTCCTAGAGACATATAAACTAACAAAACTGAACCAGGAAGAAACAGAAAACCTGAACAGAACTATAACCAGTAAGGAAATTGAAGCAGTAATCAAAAATCTCTGAACAAACAAGAGTCCAGGGCCAGATGGCTTCCCAGGGGAATTCTACCAAACATTTAAAGAAGAATTAATACCTATTCTTCTGAAACTGTTCCAAAAAATAGAAATAAAAGAAAAACGTCCAAACTCATTTTATGAGGCCAGCATTACCTTGATCCCAAAGTCCAAGGACCCCATCAAAAAGGAGAACTACAGACCAATATCCCTGATGAACACAGATGCAAAAATTCTCACCAAAATACTAGTAAATAGGATCCAACAGTACTTTAAAAGGATCATTCACCATGACCAAGTGGGATTTATTCCTGGGCTGCAAGGTTGATTCAACATCTGCAAATCAATCAATGTGATACAATACATTAATAAAGGAAAGAACAAGAACCATATGATCCTCTCAATAGATGCAGGAAAAGCATTTGACAAAGTTCAGCATCCTTTCCTGATGAAAACTCCTCAGACTGTAGGGATAGAGGGCACATACCTCAATATCATAAAAGTCATCTATGAAAAACCCATGGCGAATATCATTCTCACTGGGAAAAAACTGAGAGCTTTTCCCCTAAGGTCAGGAATGCGGCAGGGATGTCCACTATCACCACTGCTATTCAACATAGTACTAGAAGTCCTATCCACAGCAATCAGACAACAAAAAGAAATAAAAGGCAACCAAATCGGCAAAGAAGAAGTCAAACTCTCACTTTCTGCAGATGATATGATATTTTATGTGGAAAACCCCAAAGACTCCACCCCAAAACTGCTAGAACTCACACAGGAATTCAGTAAAGTGGCAGGATATAAAATCAATGCACAGAAATCAGTGCCATTCCTATACACCAACAACAAGACAGAAGAAAGAGAAATTAAGGAGTCCATCCCATTTACAATTGCACCCAAAACCTTAAGATACCTAGGAAGAAATCTAACCAAAGAGGCAAAGGATCTGTACTCAGAAAACTATAGAATACTCATGAAAGAAATTGAGGAAGACATAAAGAAATGGAAAAAACGTTCCATGCTCATGGATTGGAAGAACAAATATTGTGAAGATGTCAATGCTACCTAGAGCAATCTACACATTTAATGCAATCCCTATCAAAATACCATCCACTTTTTTCAAAGGAACGGAACAAATTATCCTAAAATTTGTATGGAACCAGAAAAGACTCCGAATAGCCAGAGGAATGTTGAAAAAGAAAAGCAAAGCTGGTGGCATCACAATTCCGGACTTCAAGCTCTTTTACAGAGCTGTCATCATCAAGACAGTATGGTACTGGCACAAAAACAGACACATAGATAAATTATATAAATGGAACAGAATGGAGAGCCCAGAGATGGACCCTCAACTCTATGGTCAACTCATGTTCGGCAAAGCAGGAAAGAATGTCCAATGGAAAAAAGACAGTCTCTTCAACAAATGGTGTTGGGAAAATTGGAAAGCCACATGCAGAAGAATGAAACTGGACCATTTCCTTACACCACACACAAAAATGGGACTCCAAATGGTTGAAAGACCTAAATGTGAGACAGGAATCCATCAAAATCCTAAAGGAGAACACAGGCAGCAACCCCTTCGACCTCAGCCACAGCAACTTCTTCCTAGACACATCGCCAAAGGCAAGGGAAGTAAGAGCAAAAATGAACTCTTGGGACTTCATCAAGATAAAAAGCTTTTGCACAGCAAAAGAAACAGTCAACGAAACCAAAAGACAACCAACAGAATGGGAGAAGATTTGCAAATGACATATCAGATAAAGGGCTAGTATCTAAAATCTATGAAGAACTTATCAAACTCAACACCCAAAGAACAAATAATCCAATCAAGAAATGGGCAGAAGACATGAACAGACATTTCTGCAAAGAAGATATCCAAATGGCCAACAGACACATGAAAAAGTGCTCAACATCGCTCAGCATCAGGGAAATCCAAATCAAAACCTCAACAAGGTTTAGCCAGTCAGAATGGGTAAAATTAACAAGTTAGGAAATGACAGATGTTGGTGAGGATGTGGAGAAAGGGGAACCCTCCTACACTGTTGGTGGGACTGCAACTGGTGCAGCCACTCTGGAAAACAGTATGGAGTTTCCTCAAGAAGTTGAAAATAGAGGTATCCTATGACCCAGCAACTGCACTACTGGGTATTTACCCCAAAGATACAAATGTAGTGACCTGAAGGGGTACATGCACCCCAATGTTTATAGCAGCAATGTTCACAATAGCCAAACTATGGAAAGAGCCTAGATGTCGATCAATGGACGAATGGATAAAGAAAATGTGGCATATATATGTATAGGAATATTATGCAGCCATCAAACAAAACAAAACAAAAACAAAAACATGAAATCTTGCCATTTGCAATGACGTGGATGGAACTAGAGGGTATTACGCTAAGTGAATAAGTCAATCCGAGAAAGACAATTATCATATGATCTCACTCATATGAGGAATTTGAGAAACAAGACAGAGGATCATAGGGGAAGGGAGGGAAAAATGAAACAAACAAAACCAGAGAGGGAGACAAACTGTAAGAGACTCTTAATCTCAGGAAACAAACTAAGGGTTGCTCAAGTGGAGGGGGGTGGGAGGGATGGGGTGGCTGTGTGATGGACACTGGGGAGCATATGTGCTAAGGTGAGCACTGTGAATTGTGTAAGACCGATGAATCACAGACCTGTACCCCTGAAACAAATAATACATTATATGTTAATAAAAAAGAAAGAGAGATGGATCAGTGATGGATAAAACAAAAACAAAAACAAAAACATATTCTTGGGACATCTGGGTGGCTCAGTCAGTTACGCAGCTAACTCTGGATTTCTACTGAGGTCATGATCTCAGGGTTGTGGGATCGAGCCCCACGTTGGGCTCTATGCTCAGCAAGGAGTTTGCTTATTCCTCTCCCTCTGCTCCTCCCCCCACTTGTGCTCTCTTGCTCTATCTCTAAAATAAATAAATAAATAAAATCTTAAAAAACATATTCTTACATATTTTTCTTTAAAATACATGAGGCAGGGGCACCTGGGTGGCTCAGTCATTAAAGTGTCTGCCTTCGTCTCAGGTCAGGATCCCAGGGTCCTGGGATCGAGACCCGCATCGGGCTCCCTGCTCGGCGGGAAGCCTGCTTCTCTCTCTCTCCCACTTCCCCTGCTTGTGTTCCCTCTCTCGCTGTGTCTCTCTCTGTCAAATAAATAAATAAAATCTTTAAAAAAATAAAATACATGAGGCAGAAGGAGGTAATGACTGTGAGATGGAATGGAGTGAGAGCCATGGAAAAGAAGGGACAAGTCTTTCCTTGCAATAGGAAGTATTAAGTCTGAAGACCTCTGTAGGAATGGCTGCCAACCAGGTGGATTTAGTAAATATTTGGAAACATTTAGTAATATCTGGAGACATTTTTTAGTTGACATGACTGGAGGAGGTGTTGACAGCAACCAGGGATGCTGATAAACATCCTACAATGCAAAGGACACCTCTACACAGAAAAGAATTATCCAGCCCAAAATAGCAGCAAGGTTTGAAAAAGTGCTCTAAATCTTTTTCTAGTGGTAACTATAGTGGATGAAACAACTTTTGGAGAAGGATGCTAGCCTTTTTTGCGTGAAGCTAATACTTGTTATTTACTTTTTGGACTGGGGTTGCTAAAATGGATGGGATAAGAACAATTGGTGTTTGTGGAGTAGGGAAAGTATTTGGAATAATTGTTTAAGAAAATGAACCACAGAGTCGATAGGTAAGGAGATGAAGTGACAAGCAGTGGGCAAAGGGTCCAGTCAGCTCAGTCTTGTCATCTGGGTCCACCTAATTGTGTAAACTTGTGATTAATTAACCATGCTAAGTGTACAATCAACTCTGAAGACTCAGCACACATGACCAGAATTATGTTGACTTTAAATACTCTGAGGGTGAAGTTAGAAGGGTGAGTAGATGGGTAAGCACTTATTTGGAAGCATGACATTCTGGATTCTAGTCCTAGTCTACCCAAGAATTCTGTTTATTGCTAGATATGTCAATTTATAGCTCAGCCTTCATTGTCATACTTCAAAAACCAAGACCGGCAAATTAGACAATTCAATGGGTATTGCAAAGAGCTGTTCAGATTGCTCCCCTTTGAGGAGTAAAGGAGTTAATTTCCCAGCTTCTGGAGAACAGAAGACAACCCTCAGTTTCCAGCTACCCTTAGGAATTGCCTCAGCCGAAGACAGCTTCCTCTCCAAAGGCTGTATCCCCTTCCTGGAATTGCCAATATCCAATAACTGGTTGATTCATGGTAGTATAAAGGCCTGGCTCTCTTGCTCCAGCTCAGGACAGATCTGAAGACCACACCATCTTCATAATGTCCTTCAGTGTTGGCTAAAGTGTTCCACTAACACTGAACCACAGGTTGACTTTTCCCTCTTCCCAATCTCAATCCTATCTCCTTTTCTTCTCTTCAACAGATAACTGATAAGAGCAACTTTCCAATTAACCTCATCCATGCTAATCTTCATCCTGGTATCTGCTTCCTGGAAACCTATAATAGATATAGATAAACCTATAATAGATGACCTCCTGGTTCTCCTCCATTTATCACATTTCATTAATCTCATGCCTACATCCCCAGTCTTAAAGTAAAATCTGCATCAGGATATGTGTTTGAATGTGGGGGTGTGTGTATGCCTAAAAAGTCATCACACATAACCCCTCTTGTCCCTACTGTCTTGAAAATAAAGCAGCCATAATTTTAATCCAAATAAATAATTAGTATACTCTTTGGCAAAAAACCACCTACACTACCTAAAAATACTAAATAGCCACACTTCACCACTGGCACATTTATAGTATTTTCACCCTTAGTTAAGTACTTTTCTGCCACCAATTTATTGCTAAAGAAATGGATATGCTAGATCACTTAATCCTCCATACTTTATAGATGAAGAAACTGAGGCCCTGATACTCTGAGTGGCTGCTTATTTTGTGCAGTGAATAACTAAAAGAGCTGGGACTAGCACACGGTTGTTCTCGTTTTAATGACACAGTTCCTTCCGTTACATGGTAGAAACAGATTCAAAACTATTTAGGCAAATTCATAAATGACAGAATCATCATTATTATTTTCATCTTGACTTCAAGAAGAACAACTATATCGTTTTTACATAAGATTCTATTCCTCATAAGATGCAAGGAAATTTGGACCCAACCAAATAATCTGGAATTAGAAAAGACTGTCGTTATTAAGCATCTGCTACGGCTCAGGTCATGATCTCAGGGTCCTGGGATGGAGCCCCACATCGGGCTCCCTGCTCTGTGGGAAGCCTGCTTCTCCCTCTCCTACTCCCCCTGCTTGTGTTCCCTCTCTCGCTGTGTCTCTGTCAAATAAATAAATAAAATCTTAAAAAAAAAGAAAATACTGTGGACGCTATTTAGCATAGAAAATGCACATAAGCTCTTTCTCACATGCCAACTGTACTCATTTGGCAAATGCTTGGTGGAATATCATATGAATGATGATATTAATGCCACATCTGGCTCAGTGGAAAGAAGTGTGTTGATTTAATTCGTGATGTCTGCCATGAGCATGGGAATCAGCCTCAGTGGCTTTGATACCATGTGTCTACAGTCCTAGAACTAGTGAAACACTTTTATTCTATGAATAGGGATACTTAGCCCCAGACAGAGCAGATATTGCAGGAAGAGTACACACACACACACACACACACACAGTGGTCAAGACTAGAATCCAAGTTACCTTTGAGTACAGTTTCCTTTTCTTGCTATCTGTGTTGTTCAAAACAATGTCTACTAGCCACATATAGCTATTTAAATTTAACTCAATTAAAATTAAAATGCTAAAATTATTTTTTCAGTTATACAGACTATATTCAGTATGGGACAGTACAGAAAGCCATCATCAGCAAAAATTCTATTGGACACTGAAATATCCATGGGCCTCTGAAATTATTATGTTCATATATTCCCATGACTTAGTGAATACTCAACAAAAATTGAGGGTGATAACTGATGTTGAGAAATCTGAAAGTTCTTTAGCTTATGCATAGGCTGCATCAAGATTATATATCCCCTGGGACAATTTCTGTCCAAGGTTAACATTTTACCTTTTGAAAGTACATAGGGATAAAAGCTAGTTTTCAACTTCATGCATACCATGTGCCTTGTAATATATCCTGTGCCTTTCTATGTTAGACTCATATTGTTAGAGTCTGAGGTGAAACCTTCATGGGATATTCTCCACATACAACATAAGGAAAATGTCAACCAATATGTTACTTGGGGTAGAAGAGCAACATATATTTATTGAATTAATTTTTCCTTATTGCTTTCAGTGTTGATCATAACTATCTGTCTAAGAAACATTTCTATATATAAGACCATACACATAGGAATTTGAGTAGGTTCAAATCCTCAATGTAAAGCCCACTTTCTTTAGTGAAAGCTACCATGTAGTAAACAAGCACTGTTACCTCCAATTACATGATTAATCCTCACAGTGCCCCCTGAGAGCTAGTATTGTTTTTCTTTCACAGAAGAGAAAATTGAACTTTAAAAGGTAATTTTTTTCCAAGACACTAAAGTGGTAAATGCCATGGAATATGATCTCAGCTCTGTGTGTCTGTCTTCAAAGCTCATGGTATATGTCATGAGCATATACTTAATGCTGTCTTGTCTGATAGGGTCTCTATAGACCAACTAGTTTGACCAATTCTTTATCTTCAAATAATTCTGGAGAAAACTATCTTTGAGAATCACTACTGGAGATGCTAGCTGTGATTTGGATGCATTATTGAAACTATAAGGTCCTCATCTTCTAATGCCTCCTTTAAATTTGTCTATGTTGTCACCAAAAACCATGTAATGGATTAATTGTATTAGGGAAGTACTCGGACTAAGATGGAAAGAAAACTGGACTTGGTGTCCCAGAATCTGATTCAAACTCTCGGTTCTTTCCCTCACTGGCCATGCACTGGTAAGTAAATCACTCGTTTTCCCTAAACCTCAATTATCTTCATATAAGCAAGACTATATCATCGAGCTGCCTTGAGGGTTAAGAGTCTGTACTGAAGCATAAAACAGACTATGGCACATTATTGGTGCTCAACATATGTGTACCATTTGCTGATCTAGGAGACAGATGACATTTTGTTCTTGCCTCAACTTAAGAACCTATCTGACTTCAAATACTACTGACCTGTGGTTTCCTTGTGTGCAGCGTGATGATGATTCCTACACTACATCAGAGCATTTTGTGAGGATTAAATGGAATAGTGTGAGAAAAACATGTAAATAATATAGGATTCAGTGTGGCAGTAACAACCAACTTTATAGAGGCTGAACCAGGCCCTATGCAATTCACTCTATGGGCATTATCCTGTCAAATTATCCCAATGATCCTATTGAATAGGCACTATTATTATCTTCAATTTTTATATGAAACAATTGAGTAGTATAGTTAGAAACTAGTAAAGACAAGATTCAAAGCCAGACTGAGCGCACAGCAGCACTCTTAACCATTACACTATACAGTGTTCATTGCATGGGGTGGTGTGCATGAAGGTAAGTATAACAAAGCAGCGTCAATTTTCTGCAGAGCATTTTAAAATTTTCTCCAGAGACAATGGGTCAGGCTACTTCAAGCCATACTCCAACTTCCATGCCAAGCCCACCCCCTCTCAGCATACAGGAGCTTGATTTCCTCATCCATCACCCTTTTTAATAACACCCTCCCATTCATCTACTCTTACTTCTTCACACCCCCTGGCATGTTGACAGTGGCTGGAGTTTCCCATTAAAGCAGTCATTCTTGTAGAAAAGGGAGCTGACAAGATTAATGTCAGTCAGTGACTAAAGGCAGCATCATGCATCTCTGCACTCAGGTAATTGGAAGAATGGCATGTCCCAAATATATCTGGAATACTTTCCAAAAGTTTGCTGCAAAACTGAGAGATCAAATTCTACCATTTCAGGGTTTCTTTCACATACATTGTTGTTCAGGAAATCTGGAATCAAGGGTTGGTAAAAATGGATGGTGGCACTTGATATTGTCTAGTCATTTAATATGCAGAGAAAAATTAGTTATAGAGAGGTAGCATAACTTACCCAAGGTTGCTCAGATATTTCAGTGCAACAGGCAAGCTAAAACCTGTTTCTCATGACTTCAACCATTGCCTCCCAGATTTTTCTTATAAATCTTATCCATCTGCCTCCACTGTCTTATTCTTCCATCTGCCTCCACCGGGGCCAGTAATGAAGTTGAATTGACTTCCATAAGTGAGTTCTCCATTTTCCCCTAGAGTGAAGCTCTTTGGGTATCTTGCTGACAGAATTTTAGTAAGTATCTCTACTTTTAAAAAGACCCACTTCATTCCTTTGCCCATCTTTTGCCGCTCCCTCAAGAACAGACCATTCCAACTGGCCCTCGAGTCTCTCTCTCTGCCTCGCTGCTTCACTGCATTCTTTAACTTCATCCTTCCAAAGGCACAAGGCAGCATCATGCCCTGAATTTAGAATGGAAAGTGGGAACTATCTGAACAAAATGACGAGGAGGAAAAAAAAGAAAGGAACTTCTACCACACATGCCTTTTCAGAGAAAAAATGAAAAATCATCCTTGTATTCCCTGGGAATGAAATTCACAAAGTAGGCAGAGTTCTTTAGGGTCCCTTCTGTTTAATAATTGTAAATGTAGTCTCTTATATAAAAGTTAAAACAAACAGTTTCCAGGACAGCATATCTACCATGTTTGCATCTATACCTGTTAGACTGTAAACTTTCATGCTGAGCTTGACCTTGAACAAATCACTTCACTCTTTAGACTTTAGTATCCTCATCTGTACAAAGTGAAGGAAACACTGATATTTTCTATCTTCCCTTATGTTTTTTTTTAAATTTTATTATTTATTTATTTTAGAGAGAGAGAGGGAGAGAAGGAGAGAGCATGAGCAGGGAGAAGAGTAGAGGGAGAGGGACTAGCAGACTCTGTGCTGAATGTGGAGCCCGACACAGGGCTCAATCTCATGACCCTGAGATCATGACCTGAGCCGAAACCAAGTGTCTGATACTTAACCAACTGAGCCACCCAGGCGCCCCTATCTTCTCTTATGTTCTAATAACTTAGTTAGCATAGGCTAACCATAGGAGGAGAAAGAAAAGCTGGGGGAGGATGAAGGAGATGGCAGGGAGGGGAGAAACATAATTCCACGTTAATAGGTTAAAAGCCAAGATAAAAGAGTAGGCACTTGTCCCTTATGCATTCCTTCCCATTCAAAGATGGATTTGTCGGGCCACCTGGGTGGCTCAGTCATTAAGCGTCTGCCTTCCGCTCAGGGCTCAGGTCATGATTCTAGGGTCCTGGGATCGAGCCCCACATTGGGCTCTCTGCTGGGCGGGAAGCCTGCTTCTCCCTCTTCCACTCCCCCTGCTTGTGTTCCCTCTCTTGCTGTCTCTCTCTCTGTCAAATAAATAAATAAAATCTTTAAAAAAAAAAAAAAGATGGATTTGTCTTCTCTTCTACAGCCCCAAGAGACTGATCTAGGATCAGGGTTGAGTTGGTTCAATTCATATATTTAGATTAATATATGAATGACTTTGCTAGCTTTAACAGCGATCCAGAGAAGAAATTGGATGCTCCAAGAGATAAAGCATTCTGGTCAAGAAAATATTCAAGCAGAAACAAGTTGGTCTTTTGCCAGTTATATTCAGTGGGAACTTGGTGATTTCAAGAGTTGATTCTTACAGCTATTGAGTGAAGTTGTAACTTAATGGCTTATGAGTTTGTGAGTCTTTGATTCCAAAATATATATGATTCCCTAAGTCTATGATCCTTTGAATCAATAACTATGGTTCTACGTGCTGGTGTCCTTTGGAGCGTGTACCCAAACCAAATCAATTTTCATTGTGCTGTTTTTCTTTTGCTTTCCCCAACCCTTGCCTAAGGAACATTAAAGTGGATTTTCTTAGTAGCTGCCTACATCCTATATGCTTGGTTCTGATTTCATCTTTGAAAATAGAATAATGGTAACAATAAAAGTTTACCTTTATTAAATGCTTAATAATATACTCAATATATGGCAATGCATTGTATATGCATTATGCAATTGATTGTAATAACCCCTTGAAGATAATGCTACTGTATCATTATCCACATTATAGATGGGATCTCTGAACATTATGTAGGTCACAGAGCTCAATGGAAATGAAGAGAGTTATAGAGGGCTCTATAATAATAAGTTATTTATCACAGTCTTATCAAATCACATTCACAATACCATTTATGAGAAGCATTGTGGCATGATTAAAAAAAAAAACACCTTAGACATAAATGTAAGTCTTGGTTCTGCACTGAGAATCAGCACTGACAGTTACTTTATCCCTATTAACCTCAGTTTCCCTATCTGTAAAGTGAAAATAATCATGTCTTCTCATTTACAATGATTATAATAATTAATCAACATAATAAAAGTGAAAGTCAGTGAAAAGGTTAGACTTATATCAAACTATCATATAATATATTTATGGCTTAAAAATGCCTTATTCCATTTAATTTGACACATGTCCTCTGCTCACACTGCTAAGTCTCTTCTCTAAAAATCATACAGATTTTTGAAATGTGGTCAACATGGTATTTTTAAATGCACATTTTGGGGCAGACTATCCAGGTTTAAATCTCTTCTCTATAATTTGCCCACTCTATCTTGGTCAAATGATTTAAAAATATCTAAAGCCATAATTTTGTTAATTTCTAAAAAGAATAATAGTAAAATCTATATTTAGAAATTAAATAAAAATTAAATCACATATGCAAATATTAATCATACTATGTGGGATGGAACAAATGTTCAATTGTCTTGATCATCATCATTATAATCACCAACAGCATTTTTCATGCATATGTTATAAAAGTAGTTTTGGCCCAATAATACACAATCTGTATCTTTTTGTTTTTGTCTCATATAAATTATGACTCTTATAGTGTGATCAATAACATTTTGCTTAAACTTTTCTTAACACTCCATAAATTCTGCATCACAGAGTCGCAGAATTGGAAACAATCTTGGTCACTGTTGTTCTGTTTTGTTTTTTCTGATTTTCAATCTAGAACTTGAATTTCTTTACAGAAATATTACCTACAACTTTCTCTATTAAGGATGACTTTTGAGGACCTATAGGTCCTGGAAATCCCAAAACAAACTATTTGTTTAACCTGTATACTCTAACACTGAGTAAATGAAGAATTTCCATTACTGCTGTTTGTTTGGGTGTGTGCTTGAATGTTGGAAATAGCTCTGGATACAGGAAATTGCGGTTTCACTGAGTCCATGATGGTGAATTTCTTCTCTATAGCATCCTTACCAGTTGGTTATCACACTGATACTTGAACATCTTCAGTAACTAGAATTTCATCACCCTTCAAAGGATGGACGCATTCTCTTATTGGTCAAGGGTTCTTAATCTGAATACCATAGACTTCCTAGATCTTTTAATAAAATATTACATGCCACATCATATATACATTTCTATTTGATGTTAATATATATGTAAACATATATGTATATGTATGTAAACATAAATGTATCTGTATATATGTGATAAATAGAAGATATAGATAGATATATACACAGTTAGATACATATATAAAGTTACAGAATATATGTATGTGTTTGTGTAATTCAGAATGAGAAAGTGATATAATTGCTCTATTCTGACTCCTCAGACCACACCTGGATACTTCAATTTACTTCTGTATATCATATTTAAGAGAGAAACATGGGGCACCTGAGTGGCTCAGTGGTTAAGTGTCTGCCTTCTGCTCAGGTCCTGATCTCCGGGTCCTGGGATTGAGCCCCACTTTGGGCTCTCTGATTCTCCTTCTCCCTCTGTGCTCACTCTCTCTCTCAAATAAATAAATAAAAATTTAAAAAATAAGAGAGAAACAAACTAGAATCTGACTACAGAATATTGATCCAAATATTTAATGGTCTTGAACTGAACACTATTATATATTAGCTAATAAAATTAGCTAACATTTATAATGTACTTACTATGTACCAAGCTCTTTTCATGGATTAAATAATTGAAATATATATATAGAGAGAGACAGAGACAGACTATGTTGGAGATACATATATATATACACACACACATACATACATATATAATTCCTATCTATATGTGTGTATATACATATACATACATACTTTACATATATATGTATATTGTGGGTTTTAGAATCTTAAACAGTTCCATAACCCCTGAAATGACTAACACCATTATTTTAAATAATATTTGTAAGATACATAAGATAAATACAACATACGTCTTTGGGAATGATGTAATATCATTCAATCATTCAATCAGTTGTTTGAGCTTAATTGTCCCAACCTTCTTTTGGGTCTGCATACCCCATTAACATAATAATCGCACATCACCAAAATTATTTTCCAATAATCAACTCTGAGGCCAAATCACTCAGCTACTCCAGCACATAAGCATATGTATTGTTAATAAGATGTGTATGTGTATATGGGGAAAAGGGCTGGGGCAGCGGGCTACAGGGCCCAAAGATCAAGTGAATCTGGAATATAATAACGGATGCTTGGAAGCATAGACATTTCTTCTTTATTTTAAAACTCTGTATCATAAGCAATATGATAAATTTAGCTTCAGAACAATTTACCTAAATCTCAAGCATGAAGCATAGTAAATAATCAGTTGGTTTTACCTTTGTAAGTTGACTTAGGAAGAGGCATAACAAATACATGGATCTGAGACTAGAACAAGAGTGAGAAACATATCAGATCTAATCTTTTTAACATACACATTGGATATATCATAATGATCCCCATACCATTAGCTAAGTATTTGGGATAAAATTATTACTTTGCCAAATTTGATTTCATTTGGTTGTGACTCAGGATAAGTATATCTAAGATTTAAAAAGAACTATATCTAACTGAGTATTTTATTAATAGACTATATTTGTTAGAGAAATTTTAGACTTACAAAAAAAATGAGCAGAAAATACAGACAGCTCCCATATACTCCCTTTCCCCCAGTTTCCCCTAATATTTTTTCTTGCCCTAAGCTATCAGTCTACAGCCTGAAGATGGATTAATCTCCTTTGGTTTTTAATCCCCTATTATTAACATCTTGCACTGAGGTGGTACATTTGTTATAATTGCTTAATATTAACACATTATTATTATTTTACATTTTATTTTGGTAAATACATATACCACAGATTTGCCATTTTAGTCATTTTTAAGGGTACAACTCACAATGTTGTACAACCATCGCCACTATGTATTTCCAAAACCTCTTCATCACTCCAAACAGAAAAACTCTGTATCTACTGAGCAGTAACTTCTCATTCCTCCCTTCCTGGTAAGTTTTGCTTAAACTTTTCTTAACACTCCATAAATTCTGGAGTATTTATACTTTTCTTAACACTCCATAAATTCTGGTAACTTTTAATATATTTTCTGTCTTTGTGAATTTCCCTATTTGAAATATTTCATATAAATGGAATCATATAATTATGTGTTCTTTTGTTTCTGCTTCTTTCACTTAGTATAATATTTTCAAGGTTCATCCATATGTAGCATTTATCAGAATTTCATTCAATTATATGGCTGTATAAAATTCCATTATATAGATACACCATATTTTGCTTATCCATTGATCTGTTGATGGACACTTGAGTTGTTTTCACTTTTTGGCTATTGAAAATAATGTAGAAATTAACACTGGCATACAGGTAAATGTTTGCATCCCTGTTTTCCATTCTTTTTGATGTATACCTAGAAGTGGAATTGCTGAGTCATATGGCAATTGTGTATTTAGCTTTTTGAGGAGTCACCAAACTCTTTTCCAAAGTGGCTCTACTATTTATATTCCTCCAGAAATGTACAAGGGATCCAATTTCTCCACATTTGCATCAATACTATTATTATCGTTGCCATTCCAGTAGGTGCAAAGTAATATCTCATTGTGCTTTCAATTTGCATTTCCCTAATGACTAGTGATGTTGAGCATCTTTTCATGTGTTTATAGGTCATTGGTATATCTTCATCAGAGAAATGTCTACTCAAGTTCTTTGCTTATTTTTGAATTGAGTTGATTAATTTGTTGTTGTTGAGTTATAAGAGTTCTTCATATAGATATTCTGGATAGTAGGCCCTTAAGAGATTTCCAAGAACTTTTTCCTATTCTGTGGGCTCTTAATTATCTTTTTTTCTTTTAAGATTTTATTTATTTATTTGACAGAGAGAGAGATAGCGAGAGCAGGAACACAAGCAGGGGGAGTGAGAGAGGGAGAAGCAGGCTTCCTGCCGAGCAGGGAGCCCGATGCGGGACTTGATCCCAGGACCCTGGGATCATGACCTGAGCTGAAGGGAGACGCTTAATGACTGAGCCACCCAAGCGCCCATGGGCTTTTAATTATCTTGACTGTATCACTGATGTACAGAAGTTTTTAATTTTGATGAAGGTTAGCAGAGAAATGCACCATATATGGGACATTGATTTGGAGCATACACAGCCTTCTGGAGAAACTTGCCCCAGCTTTATAAGGTATTACTACCTAACTGGCATTAATTAAGTCTTCAAGGGCCATTCCATCCTTCTATCAGGATAGTGGGGAACATGGTAAGAGCAGTGAATTCCATGAGCATGAGCACAGTGCCACACTTCATTTGCTGTGAACTGAGTTTCTTTATTAGAAGCAATGCTCTGTAGAAAACCATGATGGTGGGTAAGACATTCTGTAAGTCCACAGATAATAGTTAGGCAGAAGCACTGCATGCTGGGAAGGCAAATCCACGTCCAAATTAGGTGTCTATTCCAATGAAGACAGAACAGTGACCCTTCCATGATGGAAGGGCTCTAGTGTAATAAACCTGCTGCCAGGTAGCTGTATGATCACCCTAGGGAAAGATGACATACTGGGGACACAGTTTTGGTCTCTGCTGCTGTCAGACTGGACACTCAGCAGTTGCCCTAGCGAAGAAGGCCTTGATGAATGGAAGTCCATGTTGATGAGTTCAGGCATACCTCCATTCCTGTCACCATGGCCACTTTGTTCATGAGCCCATTGGGTGAGGATGACAAAGGAGGCCATGAAAAGAGGCTGGCTAGTATCCATAGAATGGGTCATTCTCTCTGATTATTAAAATCCTCCACCTGTTAAGGTCACCCTTTGGTGAACATTCACATAAAACCAAATATCTTCATAATTTTTTTTCCAGAGAGGTTTATCCACATACCTATTCCCCAAATTCCCTTGTCACCAATTCTCCAATCATCTAAATTCCTGACCATCTAGCCAAGCCATTGACCCCACCCATGAATTGGCATATAATTATATATCTGGCCATTTCTCCTTTCAAGTAAATGAAACACCAGGTGTACTACTCAAAGATCTGACCACTGAGGGGATTTCCTTTCACCACTGTCCTTCAGGGATGTCCTAGAGAGGGGCTACAGTGCTACAGCTGTCTACTTTCAGATAACACCTGCATATTGCGCAGGAATCTCTGTAAACTAGGCCTGAGTCTTCTCTTCCTCTATATACTGATTATAAAGAACTCCCCTTGAGGCCATAGGTGCAGGCTGGCAGAAAATAGTGAGGCAGAGTAAAGGGACTATGAACATTTGGGCCACTTCTTCATGTCACTTACTTATACCTTCAGGGACTGCTTGGGCCCAATCAAGTATATACCACTTCCATTTAATGATTGAGTGCTCCTGTACACACCAAGCTTATGGTTTGATGGGTCAAATAACACCCATCAAGTGATGGGCAGCTCAGGTAGCATGATAACTTGGTGGCCCACATTTAAGCATTTAGTCTCTAGTAAGGTCCAGTATTCAGGTCAAGAGCTGTTTTTCAGAAGGAGAATATAGTTGATCCTTGAACAACACAGGCTTGAAGGCACAAGTCCACTTATATACAGATTTCTTTTTATAAATAATAGTACAGTGCTATAAATGTATTTTTGTTACAATTTTCTTAATGTTTTATTTTCTCTAGCTTACTTTATTCTAAGAATACAGTATATAATACATATAACATATAAAATATGTGTTAATCGACTATGTTATCAGTAAGGCTTCCAGTCAATAGTAGGTGATTAGTAGTTAAGTTTTTGGAGAGTCAAAAGTTATACACAGATTTTCAACTGCAGGGAAGGTTGGAACCCCTAAACTCTCTGTTGTTCAAGGGTTAAATGTAGTTATCTGCAAAAGATGGCAGGGTTTTGCTTTAAAACCTAAAGGGCCTGCACTGTGATTCACCTATAGGGGCCTGTCAAAGGCTCCGAAAAGCATCTCTGTCTGCCACTGACACTTAGAACACCATTGGATTTACTGGTTCATATGACCTAACCAGAAGAGAAGTTTACACAGTGTTCTGAACTTGTTGCTAAGCCTTCTCTTGTTCTGGGCCCCATGTAAAACTAATTTTTTCACTCGGTAAATGGACCAGAGTATCACATCCAAATGAGAAATATGTTCCTTCCAAAATCTGAAGGGGCCCACTAGATACTGAGCCTCTTTTTTTTTGGTTCTAGGAGAGGTCTTATGCAACAGCTTATCCTTCACCTTAGAGAGAATATTTTGTCATGCCCCATACCACTAGGCCCCAGAAATGTCAGTGAGGTAGAAGACTTCTGAACTTCTGTCAAAGCTACTTGCCGCTCTCGGACACACAAATATCTTACCAATAAGTCTAGAGTAGTTGCTACTTCTTGCTCACTATGTCCAGTCAACATAATCCCATCAATGTAATGGATCAGCATGATAGTTGTATAATGGCAAGGCAATCAAGATCCCTATAAACTAATTTATGACATAGGGATGGAAAGCTGGGGTAAGTCAATGAAGGGGTTTTACTGGCTATGTCAGCGGGAAGCAAACTGCTTCCACTAGTCATTAAGAGATTTGGAGAAGAAAGCATTTTCAGATCAATAACTGTCTACCAGGTCTTAGAGAATATGACAATTTGTTCATACAATGAAACCACATCTGCAGCACCTGCAACTGGAGTCACCACCTGGTTAATTACAATAATCCAAGGTAATTTTCCAAAATCCATTTGTCTTATGCACAGGCCAAATAGACAAGTTGAATGGAAATGTGGTGGGAATCACCACCTCCATATTATTCAAGTCCTTCATGGTAGCAAAAGGAGGTAGACTCCTTTTGATCCAAGTGATTTTAGGTCTATAAACTGGTTCAAGTCCAGGAATTATTTGAGGGGCTGTGACTCTGCTTTTAGGATTCAGATTATACTTTTGTTCACTTGACCTAGAACTCCTCTGTTTGAACATATCAAGCAAGAATTTAGTAGGCTTCCTATCCATTTCACTTCTAGGAACACCATGATCAATGAGCCAACACTATAGGTCTAAACAAGTCAGACTATTCTGATTGCTGCCTTGACTCTGCTGTCCATCGGTTAACCACATCCACCTTACTTTTAGTGGTTGAATTGATATTACTTGCCCTCACCACCCTGTGATCCAATTACACCCATTGCATTTAGATTTCCCAATTCAGTGATCATATTTACCACTGTAAGATCTCACAAATTTACTTCTCACAGTCAAGATGAAAGGTATGTCTTCTGTACCCTCCCATTGTGGGTGAGTAGGTCTAAAATGACAAATCTACTCTAACACTCCAGTTTCTCTAAATCTTTTATTCCCTTCCTCTGCACTAAATCAAGGCAGATCCAACATTACCAGTTCACTCACTGTGGGCCCCTTTCTGGTCCACGTTTCAGGCAACTGACAAACAAACTGTGAGAACCTTTTCTAAGTTCACAAATGGCAGTACTGAATGCTTAATGAACCTGTATCAAAAAATTTAGCCTAATATAACTTTATATACCTTCCACCATTATCCCATACCATCACTATCCATCCCCACACATGTTCCCCAGGTTTCTATCTGAATAAATTAGAAAATTGAGGTAGTTCTTTTGAAGTATAGGAAACCTCTTCATGGGTCAATCCTTGTACCTCACTGTTAGGGGTCTGATGGAACTTGAGTTTAGTTATAGGTCTAGAAGCCAAAAAAAAAAAAAAATGACTGGATGGGTCCTGAAGAGAGTCAGCATTTTCTTGTACAGTAACTGCCTCAAGGGAGGTCTTCACAGTTTTCTTAAGTAATGCAGGGTTAATCCTCTCAGAGTCGGAAAGGCCCCTTCCACTGAGAGTGGAGAGGATGCTTCCACTGACAAAGAAAACTCATCAAAATTTAGGAGATCAATGTTTCCAGTTCATCATAGTCTTTTCCCACATCTCCACTCTAACTTTTCAAGAGTCCATCCTTCCCAGTCAATGCCCTCACTTTAACAGGAGACAACCTCTGTTGAATTCAGCTAGTTCAAAGATGAGATTCTGTTTGAACATCAGAAATCTCAGTTCTGCAGCTACAGGAGATAAGTGTCTCCTTCAGGGCACACATAGAAGCCTTCAAGTAATTTATGTTGGCACTTGAGCTGTGAATTTGAATCTCTGGGCTCAGCTCTTTGTATCTTTACTTTGTCCAGCAATAATATTAGGAGTAACCAACCAATCTCATTATATTTGTTAGTTTAAAAAATATATATACGTGTGTGTGTGTGTGTGTGTGTATTACATATATATAGATAGATAATTTTTGTTTGTTTTGGAAGTACTGTATACATAGTCACCCAAGTCTTTGCTTCTTATAAGTGGTTGATAAGGAGTATCCAGTGGTGACATTTTGAATATCCCTACTGCCAAATCACACAATGGACTAGTAGTACTCTATTTACTACTGGAAATAGAGTCATTAACATTTTTAAATCTAATCACATTACAGAGCCAATCTAGAAACCCGAGAACCAATTCAGAAAACTTAAAATCCTGTTCCTCCCTCCATACCAAAATCAGGGTGTTGCACAGAACAGAATCGATAGCAATTGGTTCATGTAATTATGGAGGCTAAGTACAAAGATCTTCAGTCAGCAAGCTGGAGACCCAGGACACTTGATGGTGTAATTCTAGTCCAAATCCAAAGACCTGAGAACCAGAAGAGTCAATGGTGTAGTTCCTGTCTGAAGGAAAGCAGGCTCAACACTGAAACATCAGCTGGAGTCCAAAGGCAAGAAGAAAACAATGTCTGAGTTTGAAGGCAGTCAGACAGGAGGAATTCCCTCTTATTTGGTAGAGGGTCAGCCTTTTTTTTTTTTTTTCTAACCAGGCCTTCCACTGATTGGATGAGCCCACCCACATTAGGAAGGCAATCTACTTTACTCATTGTACTTATTAAATGTCAACGTTACCCAGTAACATCCTCGTGGAACCACACAGAATAATATTTGAACAAATTTCTGAGCACCACATGGTCCAGTCAAATGGACACATGGAATTATCCATCACAGTTTATATGTTTATCCTATTGTTAGTACCACATTGTTTTGATTACTATAACTGAAATATGCTTTAAATTGGGACATGTGAGTCCTTCAATTTTTGTTCTTCTTTTTCAAGATTGTTGTGGCTCTTTGAGGCCCTTATAGTTTTATATAAATTTGAAGATCAGATTTTTCATTTCTGCAAAAATAGCTGTTGGGAATTTGAAATGAATTCCATCAAATCTATAGATCACCTTGGGTAGTTCTGACATATTAACAATATTAAGGCTTCCTAAACATGAACACAGATATATTTACATTCATTTAGGTCTTCTTTAATTTCCTTCAGCAGTGTTTTATAGTTTTTAGTATAGAGGTCTTTCACCATTTTGGTTAAATTTATTCCTAGGCATTTCATTCTTTTTCATATTATTATAAATGGAATGTGTTACATAATTTCTTTTTTGGATTGTTCATTCCTAAACACAATTGATTTATGCATGCTGATCTTTTATCCTAAAATTCTGCTGAATTTGCTTATTAGTTCTAATAATTTCCTTGTGAATTCTCTGGGATTTTCCAAACATAAGATGGTGTCTTCTGTAAACAGAGATAGTTTTACTTCTTTCTCTCCACCCTGGATACCTTTTATTCCTTTTTCTTGCCTAACTGCTTTGTATAGAACTTCCAGTACAATATTATGTAGCAGTGGTAAAGTGGATATCCTTGCCTTATTCCTGATCTTAGGGGAAATATTTTCAGTCTTTTACCATTGAAAATAATGTTAGGTGTGGGTTTATAAAAAAAAAAGTCCTTTATCATGTTGAGGAAGGGTCCTTATATTCTTAGTTTTCAGAGCATTTTTAGCATGAAAAATGTGTGATTTTGTCAAATATCTTTTTTTCCATTAATTGAGGTGATCATATATTTTCCTTCTTTCTCTTTATGTGATGCTATTATGTCAATTTATTTTCTTATATTAAACCATTTTTACATTCCTACAATAAATCAAACTTGGTTATGGTAGATAATTCTTTAGATAAGCTGTTGGAAACATTTTTTAAATTTTGTTGAGAATTTTTCATCTATATTAATAGATGATAGATTATATTAATAGATTATATTAATATATTAATAGATTATAACAATAAGAGATATTGATTTGTACTTTCCACTTCTTGTGATATCTTCATCTAGTTTTGGTATCAGAGTAATGTTGGTCTTATAATTTATGAATTAGGAAGTATTCTCTCTTTTTTTTGCCTTTGAAAAGGTTTGGTATTAATTATTATTTTTGGTACAATTTGCCATTGAAGCCATCTGGTCATGGACTTTTCTGTTATGAGGTTTCAAATACTGATACAATCCCTTTAGTTATTATAAGTCTGTTAATATTTTCTATTTCTGCTACAGTCAGGTTTGATCATTTGCATATGTCTAGAAATTTGTTCATTTCATCTAGGGTATATGATTTGTTGGCATATAACTGCTCATATTTTTTTCTTATAATCTTTTTTATTTATGTAAAGTTGGCAATAATACCCTACATTTATTTCTAATTTTAGTTATTAGCTTTCCTCCTTATTTTTCTATGTCAGTCTAGCTATAAGTTTGCCAATTTTGTCAATCTTTTCAAAGAATCAAATTTTGATCTCATTGATGCTACTGTTATTCATTCACTCATTCATTCATTCTCTATTATGTTTATCTCAGCTCTAATATTTATTATTTTCTTTCTTCTGCTAGTTTTGGGTTTAGTTTGCTCTTCTTTTTGTAGTTTCTAAAGGTATAAATTTAGGTTATTGATTTTTGAGGCCTTTATCATTATTACTATTTTTTTAAGTAGGCTCCATGTTCAGCATGGAGCCCAATGAGGGGCTTGAACTCATGACCCCAAGATCAAGACCTGACCTGAGATCAAGAGTCAGATGTTTAACCAACTGAGCCACCCAGACACCCCATCTTTATTAATTTTTAAAATAAGCATTATAGGTTTACAGTTTGCTCTGAGCACTGCCTTTGCTGAATCCTGTAAGTTGGTATCTCCTTATCTCTTTATTGATATTTTTATTTTTTAAAAGATTTTATTTACTTATTTGACAGAGAGAGAGAGGGAGAGAGACAGCACAAGCAGGGGGAGCATCAGGCAGAGGGAGAAGCAGTCTCTCCACTGAGCAGAGAGCCCGATACAGAGCTTGAACCCAGGACCCCGGGATCATGACCTAAGCCGAAGGCAGACGCTTAACCGACTGAGCTACCCAAGTGCCCCAATATTTTTATTTTTATACAGTTTTCCTGATTTCCTTTGTCTACCTTTCCCTTCAGATCTTTGAGCATACTTATGACAGTTGTTTGTTTGTCTAGCAAGCTCCATGTCTTCAGTTTTCTTAGCAATGGTTTCAGTCAATTTATTTTGTTCTTTTTAACGGGCCATACATACGTTTCTGCTTCTTTTCTTTTTAATGCTTTGTGTTTTTTTTTTTAATTTTTTTATTCTTATGGTAATCCCCATACATTACATCATTAGTTTTAGATGTAGTGTTTCATGATTCATTGTTTGTACATAACACCCAGTGCTCCATGCAGAATGTGCGCTCCTCAATACCCATCACCAGGATAACCCATCCTCCCACCTCCCTCCCCTCTAGAACCCTCAGTTTGTTTTTCAGAGTCCATCGTCTCTCATGGTACGTCTACCCCTCCGATTTCCCCCCCTTCATTCTTCCCCTCCTCCTACATTCTTCTTCTTTTTTTTTTGTTCTTAACATATATTGCATTATTTGTTTCAGAGGTACAGATCTGAGATTCAACAGTCTTGCACAATTCACAGTGCTTACCAGAGCACATACCCTCCCCAGTGTCTTATCACCCAGTCACCCCATCCCTCCCACCCCAACCCCCACTCCAGCAACCCTTGGTTTGTTTCCTGAGATTAAGAATTCCTCATATCAGTGAGGTCATATGATACATGTCTTTCTCTGTTTGACTTATTTCGCTCAACATAATACCCTCCAGTTCCATCCACGTCATTGCAAATGGCAAGATTTCATTCCTTTTGATGGCTGTATAATATTCCATAGTATATATATACCACATTTTCTTTATCCGTTCATCTGTCAATGGACATCTGGGCTCTTTCCAAGTTTGGCTATTGTGGACATTGCTGCTATAAACATCGGGGCACACGCACCCTTTCGGATCCCTACTTTTGTATCTTTGGGGTAAATACCAAGTAGTGCAATTGCTGGATTGTATGGTAGCTCTATTTTCAACTTTTTGAGGAACCTCGATACTGTTTTCCAGAGTGGCTGCACCAGCTTGCACTCCCACCAACAGTGGAGGAGGGTTCCCCTTTCTCCGCATCCCCGCCAACATCTGTCGTTTCCTGACTTGTTAATTTTAACCATTCTGACTGGTCTGAGGTGGTATCTCATTGAGGTTTTGATTTGGATTTCCCTGATGCCGAGCGATATTGAGCACTTTTCCATGTGTCTGTTGGCCATTTGGATGTCTTCTTTGGAAAAATGCCTGTTCATGTCTTCTGCCCATTTCTTGATTGGATTTTTTGTTCTTTGGGTGTTGAGTTTGATGAGTTTTTTATAGATTTTGGATACTAGACCTTTATCTGATATGTCATTTGCAAATATCTTCTCCCATTCTGTCGGTTGTCTTTTGGTTTTCCTGACTGTTTCCTTTGCTTTGCAAAAGCTTTTTATCTTGATGAAGTCCCAATATTCATTTTTGCCCTTGCTTCCCTGGCCTTTGGCGATGTTTCTAGGAAGAAGTTGCTGCGGCTGAGGTCGAAGAGGTTGCTGCCTGTGTTCTCCTTTAGGATTTTGATGGACTCCTGTCTCACATTGAGAGCTTTCAACCATTTGGAGTCTATTTTTGTGTGTGGTGTAAGGAAATGGTCCAGTTTCATTCTTCTGCATGTGGCTGTCCAATTTTCCCAACACCATTTGTTGAAGAGACTGTCTTTTTTCCATTGGACATTCTTTCCTGCTTTGCCGAACATGAGTTGACCATAGAGTTGAGGGTCCATTTCTGGGCTCTCTATTCTGTTCCACTGATCTATGTGCCTGTTTTTGTGCCAGTACCATACTGTCTTGATGATGACAGCTTTGTAATAGAGCTGGAAGTCTGGAATTGTGATGCCACCAGCTTTGCTTTTCTTTTTCAATATTCCTCTGGCTATGCGGGGTCTCTTCTGGTTCCATACAAATTTTAGGATTATTTGTTCCATTTCTTTGAAAAAAGTGGATGGTATTTTGATAGGGATTGCACTGAATGTGTAGATTGCTCTAGGTAGCATTGACATCTTCACAATATTTGTTCTTCCAATCCATGAGCATGGAACGTTTTTCCATTTCTTTGTGTCTTCCTCAATTTCTTTCATGAGTATTTTATAGTTTTCTGAGTACAGATCCTTTGCCTCTTTGTTTAGATTTATTCCTAGGTATCTTATGGTTTTGGGTGCAATTGTAAATGGGATCGACTCCTTAATTTCTCTTTCTTCTCTCTTGTTGTTGGTGTATAGGAATGCCACTGATTTCTGTGCATTGATTTTATATCCTACCACTTGACTGAATTCCTGTATGAGTTCTAGCAGTTTTGGGGTGGAATCTTTGGGGTTTTCCACATAAAGTATCATATCATCTGCAAAGAGTGAGAGTTTGACTTCTTCTTTGCCAATTTGGATGCCTTTGATTTCTTTTTGTTGTCTGATTGCTGTGGCTAGGACTTCCAATACTATGTTGAATAGCACTGGTGATAGTGGACATCCCTGCTGCATTCCTGACCTTAGGGGGAAAGCTCTCAGTTGTTCCCCCTTGAGAATGGTATTCACTGTAGGTTTTTCATAGATGGCTTTTATGATATTGAGGTATGTACCCTCTATGCCTATACTCAGAGTTTTAATCAAGAAAGGATGCTGTACTTTGTCAAATGCTTTTTCTGCATCTATTGAGAGGATCATATGATTCTCGTTCTTTCCTTTGTTAATGTATTGTATCACGTTGATTGATTTGTGGATGTTGAACCAACCTTGCAGCCCAGGGATAAATCCCACTTGGTCGTGGTGAATAATCCTTTTAATGTACTGTTCGATCCTATTGGCTAGTATTTTGGTGAGAACTGTTGCATCCATGTTCTTCAAGGATATTGGTCTGTAACTCTCCTTTTTGGTGGGGTCTTTGTCTGGTTTGGGGATCAAGGTAATGCTGGCCTCATAAAATGAGTTTGGAAGTTTTCCTTCCATTTCTATTTTTTGGAACAGTTTCAGAAGAATAGGTATTAATTCTTCTTGAAATGTTTGGTAGAATTCCCCTGGGAAGCCATCTGGCCCTGGGCTCTTGTTTGTTGGGAGATTTTTGATGACTGCTTCAATTTCCTTAGGGGTTATAGGTATGTTCAGGTTTTCTATTTCTTCCTGGTTCAGTTTTGGTAGTTGATACATCTCTAGGAATGCATCCATTTCTTCCAAGTTATCTAATTTGCTGGCATAGAGTTGCTCATAATATGTTCTTATCATTGTATTTCTTTGGTGTTGGTTGTGATCTCTCCTCTTTCATTCATGATTTTGTTGATTTGGGTCATTTCTCTGTTTGATAAGTCTGGCCAGGGGTTTATCAATCTTGTTAATTCTTTCAAAGAACCAGCTCCTAGTTTCTTTGATCTGTTCTACTGTTCTTTTGGTTTCTATTTCATTGATTTCTGCTCTGATCTTTATTATTTCTCTTCTCCTGCTGGGTTTAGGCTTTATTTGCTGTTCTTTCTCCAACTCCTTTAGGTGTAGGGTTACGTTGTGTACTTGAGACCTTTCTTGTTTCTTGAGAAAGGCTTGTATTGCTATATACTTTCCTCTTAGGACTGCCTTTGCTGCATCCCAAAGATTTTGAACAATTGTGTTTTCATTTTCATTTGTTTCCATGAATTTTTTCAATTCTTCTTTAATTTCCTGGTTGACCCATTCATTCTTCAGTAGGATGCTCTTTAGCCTCCATGTATTTGAGTTCTTTCCGACTTTCCTCTTGTGATTGAGTTCTAGTTTCAAAGCACTGTGGTCTGAAAATAGGCAGGGAATGATCCCAATCTTTTGGTACCTGTTGAGACCTGATTTATGACCTAGGATGTGATCGATTCTGGAGAATGTTCCATGGGCACTAGAGAAGAATATGTATTCCATTGCTTTGGGATGGAATGTTCTGAATAGGTCTGTGAAGCCCATTGGTCCAGTGTGTCATTTAAAGTCTTTATTTCCTTGTTGATCTTTTGCCTAGACGATCTATTTCAGTGAGGGGGGTGTTAAAGTCCCCCACTATTATTGTATTGTTGTCGATGTGTTTCTTTGCTTTTGTTATTAATTGCCTTGTATGATTGGCTGCTCCCATGTTAGGGGCATAGATATTTACAATTGTTAGATCTTCTTGTTGGATAGACCCTTTAAGTAGGATATAGTGTCCTTCCTCATCTCTTATTACAGTCTTTGGTTTAAAACCTAATTTGTCTGATAAAAGGATTGCCACCCCAGCTTTCTTTTGGTGTCCATTAGCATGGTAAATGCTTTTCCACCCCCTCACTTTCAATCTGGGGCTGTCTTTGGGTCGAAAATGAGTCTCTTGCAGACAGCATATTGATGGGTCTTGTTTTTTAATCCAATCTGATAGCCTGTGTCTTTTGATTGGGGCATTTAGCCCATTTACATTCAGGGTAACTATTGAAAGATAGGAATGTAGTGCCATTGTATTGCCTGTAAGGTGACTGTTACTATATATTATCTGTGTTCCTTTCTGGTCTATGTTGCTTTTAGGGTCTCTCTGCTTAGAGGACCGCTTTCAAGATTTCTTGTAGGGCTGATTTGGTGTTTGCAAATTCCTTTAGTTTTTGTTTGTCCTGGAAGCTTTTTATCTCTCCTTCAATTTTCAATGACAGCCGAGCTGGATATTGTATTCTTGGCTGCATATTTTTCTCATTTAGTGCTCTGAATATATCCTGCCAGTCCTTTCTGGCCTGCCAGGTCTCTGTGGATAGGTCTGTTGCCAATCTAATATTTCTACCCTTGTAGGTTACATATCTCTTCTCCCGAGCTGCTTTCAGGATTTTCTCTTTGTCTCTGAGACTCGTAAGTTTTACTATTAGATGTCGGGGTGTTGACCTATTTTTATTGATTTTGAGAGGGGTTCTCTGTGCTTCCTGGATTTTCATGTCTGTTTCCTTCCCCAAATTAGGGAAGTTCTCTGCTATAATTTGCTCCATTATACCTTCTGCCCCTCTCTCTCTTTCTTCTTCTGGGATCTCAATTATTCTAATGTTGTTTCATCTTATGGTATCGCTAATCTCTCGAATTCTGCCCTCATGATCCAGTAGTTGTTTATCTCTCTTTTTCTCAGCTTCTTTATTTTCCATCATTTGGTCTTCTATATCACTGATTCTCTCTTCTGCCTCATTTACCCTAGCAGTTAGTGCCCCCATATTTGATTGCACCTCATTAATAGCCTTTTTGATTTCAACTTGGTTAGATTTTAGTTCTTTTACTTCTCCAGAGAGGTTTTCTCTAAGAACTTCCATGCTTTTCTCAAGCCCAGCTAGTATCTTTAAAGTGATGATTCTGAATTCTAGATCTGACATCATACTAATGTCCATATTGAGTAGGTCCCTGGCAGTTGGTACTACCTCTTGTTCTTTTTGTTGAGGTGATTTTTTCTGTCTTGTCATTTTGTGCAGAGGAGAATAGATTAATGAGAGAACAAAATGCTAGCAGGGTAACAATGTTCCCAGAAAATATACTCTAAACAAATCAGAAAAGACCTGAAGCAGTGGGAAAAGAAAGGGAAAGAGAGAAAAAAGAAAAAAAAGAAAAAGAAAAAGAAAAAGATAAAGATAAAAACAAACAAAAACAGAACAAAAGAAAACAACAACAACAAAAAAACCAGAATGTGATCAAATATGATCAGGCTGGTATATAGATCAGTGCCACACACTAGATTTGGGGTGTATTTTGGTCTTTTAGAAGAAAGTGCCTCCCAAAATTTTAAAGAAAGAAAAACTTATATATGTACAAAAATAAGGGTTGATATGATGAAGGGATAGAATATGACTGTAAGGATGGAAACTATAAAAAATTTTATAAAAGGAATTGATAAGAAGTTGTTTGAAAAAAGAAAGAAGAGGATTTAAAAAAAGAAAAAAGAAAAAAAAAGGGAGAGAATGTGATCAGGCAGGGGAGTAGAAAAAACCATATACCAGAGATTTAGGGTATATTTTGATCTGTTAGAAGAAACTGTCTCAAAATTTTAAAAAGAGAACAACTTATATATATATGCCAAAAATACAGGTAACTACTATGAAGGGATAGAATATGACTCTAAAAATGAAAAATAAAAATGTTTTTTAGAAAAGGGATTGATAAGATGTTCGTTGAAAAAGGGAAAAAGAAAAATTCAAAAAAAAAAAGAAAAGAAAAAGATAAAAGAAAGTTAAAAAAAAATTAACTTTGGAAGACTAAAGAATCATGGTAAAAAAGCCTTGAATTCTATGTGCAGTATTCCCCTAGCACTGAAGTTCTGCCGTTCTCATTGATCGGTAAACTTGGTGTTGGCTGGCTGTTCTTGCTGATCTTCTGGGGGAGGGGCCTGTTGCTGTGGTTCCCAAATGTCTTTGCTGGAGGTGGAATTGCCCCGCCCTTGCCCGGTCAGGGCTAAGTAATCTGCTCGGGGTTGCTCTCGGGAGTTTTTGTTCCCTGCGAGCTTTCCGTACAGCTTTGGAGGCGGAGAGTGAAAATGGCGGCCTCCCAATCTCCTCCCCGGAGTAGCTGAGAACTCGGGGCCCCGCTCCTCAGTGAGCCCCCAGAGAAAAGCTGTCAGTCACTCCCGTCTCCCTGGTCTCCGGCCACACTCCATGCTCACCCGGTCTGTGACCGAGCGTTTCTATCTCTGGCACCTGACCCCGTGTGGAGTCTCCAAACCCAGCAGATCCCTGCAGTGCGCTCCCGCACCGCTCCTCCCGGGGGAAGAAGGGAAGTCTCCCCGGATCTGCCGCTTGTTGGGTCCCTGCTGGAGGAGCAGCGCCCCGACGGTGCCGTGGATCACGGTTTATGGCAACCCGAGCTGAGAGCCCATCTCTGGCTCCGTCTCTGCAGCCGGCTTCCCTGCTCCATTACCTGGGAGCTCTGCCACACTCAGGCACCCCCGGTCTTTCTGTGACCCCGAGGGTCCTGAGACCACACTGTCCCGCGAGGTTTCCACCCCCCGCTTAGCCACCGGAGTGACGTCCCTCAGTGGAGCAGACTTTTAAAAGTTCCGATTTTGTGCTCCGTGTCTCTATCACTTGCCAGAAGCGGCTGACGGAGGCCCCTCCCCCGCCGTCTATCCTCCCGAATATCGCCTCGGATTCACTTCTCCGCACATCCTACCTTCCAGAAAGTGGTCGCTTTTCTGTTCAGAGAGTTGTTTCTATTCTTTTCTTCGATCTCCTGTTGAGTTTGTAGGTGTTCAGAATGGTTTGATCCCTATCCAGCTGAATTCCTGAGAGAAGACGAAATCCAGGTCTCCTACTCCTCCGCCATCTTGCCGCTGCCCCAATGCTTTGTGTTTTTTGGGATTTTTTGAAAACTGAACATTTGAATATTATAAAGTGGTAACTCTGGAAATCAGATACACTTTCCCTGAGCTTTCTTCCTCCCTCCCTTCCTCCCTTCCCCCATCCCCCCTCCTTCATCCCTCCCTCCCTTCCTTTCTTCCTCTCTTTCTCCCTCCCTCCATTCCTTCCATTCCTCTTTCCTTTCTTTTTTTTGACTGTGAAAGGCTGTAACAACCCATTATTTAGTGACTCTTCCAAACTATTTTTACAAAGACTGTATTCCTTTTCATGTGTAGTCACTGAAGTCTTTGTTCCTTCAGGTCATGTTCAGCTAATAATTTGACAGACATTTCCTTGAAAGCCAGGAGTTTAAAATAAAAAACAAAACAACACAGAAACACAATAAACAAACAAAAAATAACAAACAAGATCAAATACCTCTTCCAGTCTTTGCTGATTAACTCTGCTGGAAATCCTAACACTTAGCCAGTGGCTCCCACTTAGCCTAGGAATCAGTCCAAGGTGACATCTTAGGGTCTGCTCAGGTCTTTGAGTGCATGTTTCCCTCAGTATGCATGTGGCTTCCTAAATTCCTCCATATAGATAGGTATTATTGAATATCCTAATTTCCCAAAGAATCTCCTTCAGCTTTTCTTTCTGGGCCTTAGGCAGTCTATCATATGTCTCTACCATAATATTTTGCCCCAGACACCTATGGATTGTCCTGAGTTCCAAGTTAGGCAAAATAAGGATGAACATCTTAGTGTCAGTCCTTCAGGTGCCCCCAGATGTTTCATTTTAACCCAGTTCTCTCTTCTATTAATGGTCTTATCTTTTTGAATGTTGCACACAGATGATACACAAATGTTTCACCAAAACATGGGTTGGAGAATAGGATAACTTTGTCATTAAACTGAAGGCAGGATTGAGTTTGTTGGCTGGTCATATAATAATTTTGTATCCTTAGCTCATCATTTGCAATACCAGAAGATTCTAGCAGTCAGTATTTATAAAGAGTATCCTTGAGAAATTATTTCCTCTCATAATATGACCAACTAATGTTGAGGGCAATGCATACCTTTATCTCATAATGAAAAATTGCAAAACATGAACATATTATAAATTCTGAGAATCCCTATCATAGATACGTAATTAAAGGTAGCATTTTATAAATGCATTTACTTACCAAATTTTACTACTTCCTTCACATATCTTAAGGAATATTTATGTAGAACTTCTTGGAATAAAACATGGCTAATTCAGTAATGATGCAATCCCAAAATTCTTATATAGAGTTCCAGAGGAAAGCGTTAAGATGATGGTCTTCTAGCTCCTACTCAGCGAAAAGAAATGTTCAATAACTCACATACATTACTTTCCCACTGCTTGTCTAGGTCTTTCCCAAAGCTGGGTTTTATGGTTTGACCAAGAAGGAAGTTTCATTACAGCTACTGAGCACCAATACTGACATCTGGTGGTTTCATCCTCTAAGTAACAGGACTGAGCCAGCTAAGCTCCAAATAAGATATGTTGGGAATGAAGGTGGGCTGGTGATAAATTGGGGTTACCTAGAGCCTGGGCTTATCATATGCATTCTCCTCAGACCTCCCACATGCAGTCTGTGGATGCAATAGCAGAAGAGCCATTCTTTACATTCTCCATCCTCACCTGGTGGCTCACTCTGTGATCTCATCCTTGTCACCCATGGGATGAATTATCCAGACTAATTTCGCGGCCAGTAAATTACAGACATACCCTACGAATCTCCATCTCATTAGGGAAGGTTAATTTAAGTAGACAATCAACAAAAAGAGAGGAAAAAAAATTTGGCTTGAATAGAAGATTCTCCACATATAGGGCACCCAGTGAGTTTACAACCTCAACATCTGTGATCACCAGAGAAAACAGTTATAGTAGTAGTAGTAGTAGTAGTAGTAGAAGATGAAGAAGAAAAAGAACAACAAAAGGAAATTGACTCATTGCAGTTTCCTCTGATAAATGGTGAATTTCTAATTAGCATTTTAATTACTCAAACCACTCTCAGCTGTCTTCAAGATAACAATGAAACTAAACAGCAAGTTTTCATACTGGTTCTGAGAAGGGAACATGGCCCCTGACTATGAAGCAGTCACTCAAGTTTGGTCTATCTACCTCCATAAAAGCTACCTACTCAAGTGTTCAGTGGAAGTTTTCATCATTATATTAACTTGCTGGTAGTACTATTTTGCATACATGTTCCAGGAGACACAATCTTCCTTCTTCCTTACCATATGCCATTGGGCAAGACTTTACAAACATTTGAGCCTATTATTTCACATGATTAACCTATGTGAAATAATAAAAATATTGGGTTAGGCAGTATTGAATGTTTTCTGGTCAACTTGCATGGAGGTTTCCATAACATCTTAAGCTTTTTTCCTCTATTTCAGAACACTGGTTTTTCAATACATAAGAACATTCAAACGTCTTTTATTTCACCTTACTGTCTTTACATGTCAAGAATTTTTTTTTAAAAAAAAGATGATGTTTTATTCATTCTCTGAAGGCTTTCTGAAACAGAGTTCATGCACATTCATAGAACTAACTCCAGTTCTGCATAACTGGATCCCATCCACTTGGTTCATCTCTATAAAGCATCCAGTGTTAGACTACATTGGGAGAAGGAAGGTGTCCAAATCACTGGAGTGCAAAACATCACTATATTCTTTGGTCATACCACAAATGAAGAACTGTGCTTAGTTCATTAACTCATCTGAGTTATCAGGGGGAGGTTATCCAGGTTAGTGAAGGTTTAGAAATTCTGACTCATGAGGAAGAAAGAGTTAGGGATATTTAGTTTGGACAAGGGAAAAGGAATGAGAAGCGAAAAATCAGGGATGATAGCTGGGTTTAATAATACAGACATATATTTTAGCATGGGAAAGATACAGAGAGGGAAAGTTTGGTTTAATTCCCATACTATTAGAACCATCATCTTTGGATGACAATATGCAGAAAAATCTGCATGATTTTTAGCCAGGGAAGTCTTTCAGAGTATTTCTACACTGGACAGAATGTTGGAGTAGAGTGTCTCTGACATTTTTTTCCTCTCTAAGATATTGTGATTTCTAATTATGGTGCAATTAAAAATGATGATGCAAATCTATATTTATTGACATGGAAAGATGCCCATGACATATTGCTGAGTGAAAAATAAAACAGGTTTTAGAACAGTATGTTCGATATTATTCCATTTATATAAAATCTTGTGCCTATTTCCATATATATCCATAGAGAAATGTTTAGTAAAATGCTCACCCAAACATTAACTGGTTATATCTGGACGGTGGATTTCAGATGATGTTAATTTCTTTCTCTTTATATTTAAGTGGTTTGACCATTAATAATAACCATATATTATTTTTTCAAAATAATAAAGTTATTTTAAAAGTTGAAAACACATATTAGGCAATTTAACTTCTTGACAACATTTCAAGATTAGAACAAGCTGTCAATGACAGAAATTGACTTGCAATCAGGGTAATCTGATTGCCCATCCTTTTACCCTCTGTGTGGCTTTTAGAAGATAATTTCACCTCTCTGAGTTTCAGTCTGTTCTTCTGTGAAATGAAAACTGAACACTACCACATAGGCTTATTGTGAGGACTGATTAAGGTTAAGAATATAAAATCACCTTCTTTAGTGTGAGTGTAAGCAAGTACTTAACAAATGTGAGGTGCCTGATAATTGATAAATGCTCAATTGCTTCATAAATGTTAGCTATCATTTTTGTCATTAACAATGATATGGTTTCCTAATTCATTTCATTCAAAACTATTTACTAAGCATCTGAGAGGGTTTGGTGTTTGCACTAATGAAAAAAATCTGTTTTGGATTCTATGGGAGATTTTTTTTTCTTTTTTCCGTTGCTAGGAGCCACCTTTTAACATATCCTTGCAAATAAAGTGTTTGGTTCATCAGCCCACAGACAAACTTGCTCAATATAGGTTTTTGTTCCTCAGAGCCCCAACTGAAATATCCCATTCTGTATTTCCTACATGCAAATTTTTAACAGGGATGTAGAGGCTGAGTCAGAGGCATAATTACCACCCTTTCATTTCCTTCAGGCCTCAGACTGGGGCCTCTGTCACCTGCAGGTTTGTGTGTGCATGTGACAAACAAAACATTAGCCATGACGAAGTGACAACCTGAAGACATAAATGGCAACTGGAGAAATACGAGGCCTGCCAAGTCTTTGCATCAAATATTGGGAGTAGTTTCTCATATCTCATTGTCCTGAACTTGGTGTCCTTTCTCCCACTCTACTCTTAAATTCGATCATCACTTCTGCTCATGGTGAGAATTTGGTAGGATTTATCAATAGCTAGCAAGAGGAACCCTTTACTTTTACTCTCCTAACAGGGCCAGGGCATAGTAGGTTTTATTACATCATAAATTAGAGCAGGAAAAGTTAATATACTCAACACATTTGTTAAAAAACAAACAAACAAAAAACCAACAACTATCAGCTCTTTACAGTGAAGTTTCCTATAGCAAATCTGTCACCTCAGTGAGTGGGCTTTGAAATATCAGAAGTATTCACTGTCAGATGCAACCCTGGGATAAAACAGCAAAGTGCAATGCCCCTTGGAGGACTGCCTCAGCACAGACTGAGTTCTCAAAGCAGAGAGCACCAGATTTCTCATACTACCACCCCATGGCGCAGAGGGAAAATTTCCAAAGGGACTGAGTGGGGGCAGAGAGAAGGATCAGAATCAATCTATCTTAAGGTGTTTTAATGTTTCCTAATCCCTGGGAGAGAGCAATGTCCCCTTCAAGGAAGATCTTGAAGTGCAGACTCAACTATTTCAGAGTAACTCTACTTGCAGACCAGGCAACATCAGGATACAAAATTATTTTTCATGCCAGGCTTAAGGTTCAAGGAAAGCTTTTGTGATGCAGTTTCATACACACTGTAAATTTTGAGTTCTTTCATTTCTACATCAATATGCTCTTACTGAGAGCCTGTGTGCTTAGAAGTGAGTCAGGCCTGGAAATTCAGACAAGTAAGACAAAATTCCTGACCTCAGTAAGCTCACATCCTGGTGGGGGATACAGGTATTCCACCATAGTGCAATATGTCAAACACTAGTGCTGCTCTTGGGTAGGATGAAACAGGAAACTAGGAATATGCAATCTTAATTCCACTTGGGGAAATTAAAGAAACAATCTTACAGAAAAATAAATTCCTTAAACTGAAATTTGAAGGAGGTACAGAAATTTTCCTGATGCATAAAGAGAAGGCATTCCATAGAGAGAAAACAGCAAATGCAAAGGACCAGAGATGGCAAAAAATTTGGAAAACCATATACTTAGTTCAGCATTGTTACGACAGAGAAATTATAAAGTAACCCAGATGGAAATATAGAACAAAAGTGTCTCCTCATGCCAATCAATCTGTGTTTCTTAAAATGGGCTATGAGAGATAAATAGATTTGGATGAAGATTTAGTTTCACAAAGACAGGTGGTGGAATAAAGCACTACTTTGTTTAAATCATAGTTCTGCTTTTCTGTGACATTGAATAAACCATGTACCCTCTTTAAATCTCAGTTCCCTACTATGAAGTAGGGATTATAATACCAACTTCAAAGAGATTTTTGTGAGGATTAAATGCGATAAAACGTCAACATATCTAGCACAATTCCAGACTCAAGTAGGCACTCAGCATCCATCTGCTAAATCTGTATCTTGAATGCAAGCTCTTTCCTTAACTTTAGCTCTCATCAAACTCTACCTATTTTGGCTCTCCACCCCTTTCTTTGACAGAGGGCATAAAAATAAATCAAAACCCATGGTGAATCTTTTTAAATTCCCTACATAGTAAAAAATGACCAGGAATAATACACACATCCTAAGGGATTGAGAGTAAGGGAAGAAGCATAAATCAAGCCCTCTACCTACCTCTTCTCATTGAATCTTCATAACCCTGTGCAATAGGTACTACTAATTTCCTCCTTTGATTTGTTCAGACCAAAAACTTGGCAGTTATCCTTGACTCCTCTTTTTCTCTAATTCACATCAAATTGATCAGCAAATTCTTTTGGCTCAGGCTTCAAAATTACCCAGAATCCACCCTCTTCTCACCACCTGAACTCTGGCCAACATGGCCCAAGTCACCATCTCTCTTTAAGAAAGTAAGTGGTGTCTCTGTTCCACACTTGCCTTTCTTCAGTCTACTTTCAGTAAAATGGCTAGAACAATCCTGTGAAAATACAGGTAAGTCATGTCACTTCCGTGCTCATCTCACTCAGAGTAAAAAGCAAAAGGTTTACCATAACCTCTGAGACTACAAGATCAAACCCTTCACCTTTCCTTTCTAATTTCATATTCTACTGCCCTCACTCAGTTCCAGCCACAGTGGCTCTCCTGCTCTTCCTTAAAGAGAATGGGCAAGTTCCTGCCTCAGAGCCTTTGCCTGGCTCCTCATTTGGGAATGCTTAACTGTTCACAGACATATGCATACATTGTTCCTTCATATCATTGTATGTTAACTCAAACTACATTCTAAAGAATTGACTCTGTCCCTAGTCACCCTACCTAAAATTGTAGTCATTCTAGTCCCCAAATTTCCTATTCCTTTTCATTTATTATTTTGTTTTCACATTTCATGCTATATAACATACATGTTTTATTTCATAGTGTGTTTATTGCTTGTTCTAACTCCCACTAGAATTTCAGTTTCAGGAGGACAGGGACTTTTGTCTGTCTTAATTATTGTTTATCTTCATCACCTAGAACAGTGTCTGGCACCTAATAGGCAATACACAAGTAATTATTAAGTGGCAAAAATTTGCCAATGAAAAAAATAAGTCTTCAAGAGCAAAAGTATAATAATTTCTTGAGGTTATAAAGCAAGTGTCAAAACTGGGATAGAAACCCAGGTTTGCTATTTCCAAAGCCCACTCTCATTCTACTATGTTTAGGATGACAATATAATAATGCCTAAACTGTGAAGCTTTTTAGAAATGAAGAGGGGTTAAAATAATTAAAATCATGTGAAGTTCTCAACAAAATACAGTCAAATAAAATGCAACAGTATATAAGAAGAATTATATCCCATGACCAGGTGGATTTTCACAGGTATGCAAGGATACTTCAACATTCAACAAACAATGTAATATATCACATCAACAGACTAAGGAAGAAAAACAGCATGATCATATCAATTGATTCAGAAAAAGCAATTAACAAAACCTAACACTCATGCATGATTAAAAACCCCCAGCAAACGAGGAATAGAAGGGTATTTCCTCATCATGATAGAGAACATGACAAAAAAAAACCCCCTAACCAACATCATACCTCACGGTGAGAAACTCGAAGCTTCCCCACAACAGAAATTAGGCACTCTCACTCCTCTCACCATGCTTTTCATCATCATACTGGAAGTCCTAGGTACTGCAACAGGACAAAAAAGAGGAAGAAAAGGTATACAAATTAAAAATGAACAATTACATGTGTCTTCTTTCTCAGAAGACAGAGTTGTCCAGGTAGAAAATCCAAAAGATGTGACCAAAAATCTCCTGGAACTAATAAGGAATTATAGCAAGGTTGTGGAATACTAGATTAATATGCAAAAGTCAATCATTTTGCTATATACTGGTAATAAGTAGAATTTGAAATTAAAAACACATTATCATTCCCATTTACAACTGCACCAAAGAGAATAAAATACTTGGGAATAAACTTAACTAAAGAGGTGAAAAACTTGTACTCTGAAAACTATAAGACACTGATGAAAGAAATTGAAGATGACATAAGCAAATGAAAAAATATTCCATGCTCATGAATTGGAAGAACCAATATTGTTAAAATGTCCCTACTACCCAAAGCAATTTATAGATTCAATGCAATCCATATCAAAATACTGACATTTTTCACAGAACTAGAACAATAATCCTAAATCTGTATGGAACCACAAAACACCCCAAATAGCTAAAGCAATCTTGAAAAAGAAGACAAAGCTGAAGGTATCACAACCCCAGATTTCAAGATATACTACAAAGTGCTAATAATCAAAACAGTATTGTATAGGCACAAAAACAGTCACACAGATGAAAAGAACAGAATAGAGAGCCCAGAAATAAACACACTTTTACAGTCAATTAATCCACGACAAAGGAGGCAATAATTTACAATGGGGAAAAGACAGTCTCTTCAACAAAGGTGTTAGAAGAACTGGACAGCCACATGTAGAAGAATGAAACTGGACCACTTTCTTACACTATAACACAAAAATAAACTCAAAATGGATTAAAGATCTAAATGTGAGACCTGAAACCACAGGCAGGAATTTCTTTGACATTGACCATAGAAACATTTTTCTGGGCATGTGTCCTCTGGCAAGGGAAACAAAAACAAAATTGGGACCACATCAAAATAAAAAGCTTTTGCACAGTGAAGGAAACCATCAACAAAACAAAATGATAACCTACTGAATGGGAAAAAATATTTGTAAGTGATATATCCAATAAGGTGTTAATACACAAAATACATAAAAACATATACAACTCAACACCAAAAACAAACAAACAAACAAAAAAAACAAAAAGAAATCGGAGAACCCAAATTAAAAATGGGCAGAGGACCTGTACAGATATTTTTCCAAAGAAGACATACAGATGGCCCACTGATACATAAAAAGATGCTCAATATTACTAATCATTAGGGAAATGCAAATTAAAACCACAATGAGATATCACTTTACACCTGTCAGAATGGCTAAAATTAGAATACAAGAAATAACAAGTGTTGGTGAGGATATGAAGAAAAAGGAACGCTCCTGCATTATTGGTGGGAATGCAAATTTGGACAGCCACTGTGGAAAACAGTATGGCGTTTCCTCAAAAAATTAAAACTAGAATTACCGCATGATTCAGTAATTCCACTACTGGGTATCTACCCAAAGGAAAACACCCACTAATTTGAAAAGCTATATGCATCCCAATGTTTACTGAAGCATTATTTTTAATAGCCAGGGTATGGAAGCAACCCAAGTATCCATCCATAGATAAATGGGTAAGGATGTGGTATATATAATGGAATATTACTCAGCCATAAAAAGAATGAAATCTTGCCATTTGCAACAACATGGATGGACCTAGAGGGCATAATGCTAAGTGAAATAAGTCAGAGAAAGACAAATACCATACAATTTCACTCAAATGTGGAATTTAAGAAACCAAAGGAAAAAAAAAGGGACAAATCAAAAAACAGAGTCTTAACTATAGAGAACAAACATGGTTGTCAGGGGGGAGGTGGCTGGGGGGGTGGGTGAAATAGATAAAAAGGATTAAGAGTATATTTATCTTGATGAGAACTAAGAAATGCAGAGAATTGCTGGATCATGATATTGTACACCTGAAACGAATATAACACTGTGTGTTATCCTTGAGTTTTTTTAAAAAAAGAGGGCAAATCTCCTGTTATTGTTTTTACCACAGTAAAATAAAATGAAACCCAAGGGGAAAAAAACAAAACAAAACACATGGCCATTTACATTACCCACCCCAAATGAAATACTTAGGTATAAATCTAACAAAATATATGTAAGATCTGTATGAGGAAAACTACAAACCTCTTTTTTTTTAAATTTTTTTTGAAAGATTTTATTTATTTATTTGAGAGAGAGAGAGAATGAGAGACAGAGAGCATGAGAGGGAGGAGGGTCAGAGGGAGAAGCAGACTCCCTGCCAAGCAGGGAGCCCGATGCGGGACTCGATCCCAGGACTCCAGGATCGTTACCTGAGCCGAAGGCAGTCGCTTAACCAACTGAGCCACCCAGGCGCCCTACAAACATCTTTTGAAAGATATCAAAGAACAACTATATAAATGGAGAGATATTCCAAGGTCATGGGTAGGAAGACTCAATATTGTCAAGATATCAAATCTTACCCAGGTTTATAGATTTAATACAATCTCAATCAAAATCCCAGCAAGTTATTTTGTGGATATTGACAAACTGATTCTAAACTTCATATGGAGAGGTAAAAGACCCAGAATAACCAATTCAGGATTGAGGGAGAAGAGCAAGTTGGATGAATGACCTATTTGACTTCAAGACCTACTATAAAACTATAGTAATCAAGACAGTGTGGTACTGATGAAAGAATAGATAAATCAGAGGGACAGAGCAGAGAACCCAGAAACAGACAGACATAAATATAGTCAAGTGGTCTTGGACAAAGTAACAGGTAATTCAATGGAACACAGATAGTCTTTTCCACCAATGATGTAGGAATAATTGCACATCTTCATGTCAAAAAATGAATCTAAACACAAACCTTACACCCTTCACAAAATTGATTCAAAGTGAGTCATAGACTGAAAACAAAACAAAATAAAAAAACCTGTAAAAACTCCTAGAAAATAACATAGGAAAAAACCTGGATGACTTTGGGTATAGTGATGACTTTTTAGATACAACACCAGAGGCACAATCTATGAAAGAAAAACATGATAAGCTAGACATCATTAAAATAAAAAATTTTGCCCCGCAAAAACCAATGCCAAGAGAATGAGAAGACCAGCTGCAGAGTGGGAAAAAATATGCCCAAAGGACTGTTATCCAACAAATACAATGGACTTTTAAAACTCAACAATTAGAAACTGAACAACTTAATTTAAAAATACGCAAAAGACTTAAACAAACATCAAAAAAGATGTACAGTTAGCAAGTAAACATATAAAAATATGTTCCACATCATATGTCATCAGGGAAATAAAAATGAAAACAACAAGATTCCACTACACACCTATTAAATGGCCAAAATCCAAAACACTGACAACACTAAATGCTGGTGAATATATGTTGAGCAAAAAGAACTTTTTTTTTTTTTTAAGATTTTATTTATTTGACAGAGAGAGAGATCACAAGTAGGCAGACAGGCAGGCAGGCGGAGGGAGAGGGAGAAGCAGGCTCCCTGCTGAGCATGGAGCCTAATGTAGGGGCTCAATCTCAGGATGCTGGGACCATGACCTGAGCCGAAGGCAGACGCTTGCAGAGGCTTAACCGACTGAGCCACCCAGGCACCCCGAGCAAAAAGAACTCTTATTCATTGCTGGTGGGAAGGCAACGTGGTATACCCACTTTGGAAGGTTTAGGCGGTTTCCTATGAAACTAAACATAATCTTACCATATAATCATATAATCCAGCAATCCAGCTAGCTCATCTAGCTATCAAGCCACAGAACATGGAGGAAACTCAACTGCATATTACCAAAATAAGTAATATGTGAAAAAAGCCTATCTGAAAAGGCTACATAGTATATGATTCCAACTACATGACATTATGGGAAAGGCAAAACTATGAAGACAGTAAAAAGGTAAGTGGTTGCTAGGGGTTGTGGGGCTGGGGGAAGAACAGAACACAGAGGATTTTTTAGACAGCGCAACTACTGTGTATACTGCAATTGTGGATACACGTCATTATACATTTGTCCAGATCCATAAAATGTACAACACACAGAGTGTACTGTAAACTCTGGACTTTGGTTGATAATGATGTCAATGTGGGCTCCTCATTTATAACAAATATTCCACTACAGTGTGGGACGCTGAGAGTGGGGGAAGTTGTGCATGTGTGGGGACAGGGTGGCAGATGAGAACTCTCTGTACTTTCCACTCAACTTTGCTATGAACCTACTTGAAAAAATAAAGTTTATTAATTTAAAAAGCCAGCCAAATGGAGTTTAGAAACTAATGTAATTTATTGCCTGACAAGTTTTATAATACTAGTGTACACATAATTTAATTCTATTTAAAATTATTTTCAAAAACACATATCTATACATACTAAAGCAAAATATTAAAAATGTTTTTCTATTTGATTATCTTAACATTAAAATTGAATAAGCAAAATAATTATTCCTGGCATATGTTTATGTACTTTAATCAGTTTGTTAGCTGTATCTCTTTCTAATATTTTGTTGCTGTTTCTGGGGATCCCCCACCCCCCGATGAAGAATGTACTCTTTTCATTGTGCTCTTACTATTTTTTCATAAAATTTTTTGCAATCTTTTTAATTTCATGTTATGGTGTTAACCATAACATGAAATATTTAAAGTTTTTGACATCATCTACGGACTCTGATCTCTATAATTTTAGCTGAGAAAATATTCTCTCTGTGGATGTCAGATAACTCTAAGCTAAGGACAAATTCTGCTGACTGGAGTATATTCTTATATGCTGTGTATTAAAATGAATAAATATTTCAGCCCAAATATTTTCACAGCTATTGCCTTTTTCTTTCTATTAAGAGAATCTTCCTATGGTAAGTACTTTTACAAGACAAAACTTGTCAAAGATACTGCTCTATACATGATTCTTTTGAATATTTCACTAAGTGGGGCCACTGGAAAATCAAGGGCCTTCTCAATGTCACTGCATTCCTGTACAGAATACATACGCAGTTTTTTGAAAGTTAAAAAATCTGAAGACTTTTCAGCACTCATATCATTGAATATGTTGTTACAGATTTTGAACAATTATGCAGCCAAAATGGAGAGCACTTAAGTGAAAAATGAAATAGTTCACTATCATTTTAAAAACCTCAGACTGATTTACAAAACAGTTCTTCCAAAGCTTAAATATTTCTAAAATCTGATTTATAATGGGCAACAAGAAGAAGTAGGCATGCTATCCCAATGAATTTCTTCAGCTGCTTGATTGGACATAATTATTGATGATAAAGCCCACCAGCAGCAATTCCATGCCCATTTTTCTTCATGGGTTTAGTGAAAACACAGGTTTTATCATGATGTGCTCCACCAAACTCTGCATTCACATTTTCAATACAAAAACAACTAATTTTTTTTCAATGTTGTACTTTCACCTGAATTTATAATACCATTCCCCAAAATGTCAGATGTTTCATATCTGACTAAATGAACTTTGAAAAGCTTTACTTTGATCTTAAGAAGTTTTTTTAATCAAATCATTATTAGAATTAATTAATTTTCTATTTATAGCACCTGGTAATACCCATACAGAACTTGCTTAATTTACCTGTGTGTGAAGTTTTTTTATATTAACGGAACGGACATGTTAATAGCTATCACTTCACTTTTTATATTTGCAGGATGAAACTTCAAATAAAAATGAGAAAAAACAGAACAAGCATTTGATCTACATAAATGAAAAGTCATGCTCTGCAGACAGGGAAATATTTTCTGCTATAGTCTCCTGGGCTAATTAGTTGTTTGGGGGAATGATCTTCATAAATTAGCTGCTAACCTGAAGCAAATCTGATTTTTCGTTAACATTCTGTTTTTCCACGGTCAGTGATATTGCCATAATCTTCATGGTAGGTAGTAAACGTTGACAAATATTTTTGAGGATAACTTTCATCATCAACCTTCTTTAGTAACTGGAATTCAGTACTAATTTTTAATCAACTGTTCACTTTTCAAAGATCATGGCATCCAAACAATGAATCATGGAACACTACATCAAAAACTAATGATGCAATGTATGGTGATTAACATAACAATAAAAAAATTTTAAATTTATTTATTTTTATTTTTTTATTTTTTTAAAGATTTTATTTATTTATTTGAGAGAGAGAGAATGAGAGACAGAGAGCATGAGAAGGAGGAAGGTCAGAGGGAGGAGCAGACTCTCTGCTGAGCAGGGAGCCCGATGCGGGACTCAATCCCGGGACTCCAGGATCATGACCTGAGCCGAAGGCAGTCGCTTAACCAACTGAGCCACCCAGGCGCCCACAATAAAAAAATTTTTTAAAAAAGCAAACAAACAAGATTACCAGATATTAATCCATAAATACTTGAAAATAATCACTGGAGCAACTGTGGTCAGGCCAATAGTTGCTTAGTCACTATTTCCTGACCACATTTCATGTACCTGCAAGCTGTAATTTCTCAGGTTGCTCTCTGACCCTGGTGGCTGGGGCCTGGGAGCTTTCACACACCCCGAGCATGCTGGACATTGTGTGGGGTGCAACCCAAGTGGCTAGCATACCAAATGGTCAGTAAGGGCAGTGGTACTTCTTCTTCTACCATACTGAACACTGTCACCTAAGCGCATTGCTTCAAGTCCTTGAAAAGAGGTTTGTAATATAACACCTGGAAGTGATCTGACAAAGAGGCAGGACATACAGGTCATTCTATAAGTACAGGCATTTGTTAAGGTGAAAATTCAGTGCATTGTACATGCATCTCAGATGCTATCAGATGACAGAAACTGTAAGAGCAAAGTAGACGTTCCCCAAAACTGCACTGGTTCATTTTAACACAAAAATGAGTAATAATATTTTGTTATAAATTAAAAGAAAATCCAGAAAAAAAGTCTGAATCTGATGGAGAAAGATGGCAACAGGCATAAAACAGGACCATGCCATTTAAAGAGGAATTAAAGATTCCTTAACCACACTCCAATGGATAGGAAGGGGTATAGAAAAAGAAAGATGATGTGTGGCATAAAAGAGAAGAAAAATATTTCATGGGAGATCCCTCTAAGAAGATCCATCCTCAAAAGATAATGAGTGCCTGAATTACGATGCTTTCAATGAGAAAGAACAGAAATGAATAAAATAATAATGAAAATAAGTCTGGCGATACATTGTGATTGGTTGCAAAAATGCCTACAAACCGTTTTTTTCTACCTGTGCCCTTTGTTATGACTCTTCCTTGGATCTTGTGACTTGCTATGGGCAATATGACACTGACCTATGTGTCACAAGCAGAGCCTTACACAGTGCTTTCATCTTGGAGCTTACCCTCTTTTCGCTTTTGGGGGCCCTGTAACTTCTAAGATGCTTACCTAAGCCAGCTTGATAAATGATGAATGACCATGTGGCCAACTGATCTCCATCACATCCATGACTTCAAGCCAAGTACTAGACACATGAGTGAGTCTCCCGCTGAGCCAACCCTGATGGAGCCAGCCCTAGCTAAGCCAGTCCAGATCAGAAAAGCCACCCAGCAAATGCATAAAATCAGGAAAAGATTGAATGTTTCTTGTTTTAAATGGTTTAGTTTGGGGGTGCTTTGTTACACAACAGTAGGTAAATGGATACATAACATGCTTTTTGTAAAAAATGAAACAATACAGTAGAAAGATGTATAAAGACTAATAACCATTTCCTTCCTACCTATCTCTACTCTTCAGCACCATCTTCACCCTTGCTACCCTCAGTAAGCCTGACAGATATCTTTATAGACCTTTCTCCTTTAAACATATGCATTTAAAATATATATGGAACTTTGCTACACACACAGAACATGATTATGTGTGTTAGTTGGCAGTTTGATTTTTTTTCACTTGATTATCCATTACAAATGTACAAGTCAGTCAATGTAAATTTATACTTCCTACAGTTTTTTATTTTTTTGGTAATGACCTTATATATACACACATAGATGTTATTTTCCTTAAGTAAGATGATATCAGGCATTTTTGTGCAGTCTTTTTCCTTTGTCTATCTTTACTTGCCCCCATTCCCATTCCCTCTCACAAAATAGCATACATAACAACATGGCAGGGATCTTTCCATACTTCGTCCATGCTTAAGTACCATGTATCAATATACAGAAACTAATATACATCTGAGTGTCTACATGTATGTAAAACTAGGAGATTTTTGCCCATTTTACTTTCTAAAATGGGACCTTATCTTACACAATTATTTTTCCTATTACACATATTCCCTACTTCTAAGTTTTCTAATCAATAATACCTATGGGATTCTCTTTGTCAGTTAGCATAGTTCTGATCCAATATTTTTGATAGCTATAAAATAGTCTCTTGGTATAAATGTGCTATAATTTATTTCCCCATTTCCCCTATTTTGTTTGTCACTTTGTTACTACTTTCTGCCTCTATGAATAATGTGGCAATAAACACATGTATCCATAGATCTCTATAACCTGAATTTTTATTTACCTGGGAAAGACCCCAGGTAAGGAATGCTGGGTCAAAGGTTAAGTATATCTTTAATTTTAATAGTTGTTTTTATATGGTTTTCACAAAAGACTGTAACAATTCATACTATTAGCTGCACAGGCATCTAATGAGCATGAAATGATATCTCATTGTTACATATTAATTTGTATTACTCTGACTTACAGTGAGTTTGTGCATCTTTTCGTGTGTTTTTAACCATGTGCTTTGGTCTTATGGGAAACACTTGTGTATATGCCATTTTTCTCTTGGCTACTTTGAACTTTTTTTCAGTTTGAAAGAAATCTTCCTATTGAATAGGTATTAGCCACCTCTCATTTCTGTTGCCACTTCTTTTTCAATTCAATTGCTCGTCTTCAACTTCAATTACGGTATTTGATCACTGAATTCCTTATCATTAAGAAGATTTTCACTGACCCCAGGACATGCAAACAATATAGTCACAATTCTAAGATGCAGCTTTTTTACATTTTATTCTTTAGTTATATAGAATTAATTTTATGTGATCTGAAATAATGATGGTTTTTTCCTATTTTATATGGATAACCAGTTGTGCCAGTACCATTTATTAAATAACCCATCATTTTATCAATGAATTAAACTACATTTATTCTATATTAAGTTCATATAAAACATAAAACATGTATATTCTTGTCTACTGAACTGTTTATTCATATACTGATTTATTAACACTGACTTTATGTGATTTTCTCTTATCAGGTAAGGCACATCACTCTGATCTATTCTTTGTTGATACATTTTTCAGCTCTCCAGGACCACTTTTTCTTTAAACATATACTTAATCTATATTGTGAAATGTATTTTATATACAAATCTGCATAAAATATATATATGCAGTACAACAAATGTAGTACATTAGTCCTTGTACACACAACAGTTTAAGAAATCGAATATTACCATTGGTTTTGACCTACCATGATTCCTTCCCCAGCTGAAATTTTTCTTAGCCCTAGCACAAGGAACCACTAAATTTCTTAACTGGCCACTTGCTTTCTTTTTTTCAGTTTTAGTAAAATTGCTAGACTTTAGGGTGTGCATATGTTTGGTTTTACTAGGCAAAGCCAAACTGTTTTCCAAACCTGAAAGGCAAATTCACACACCCACTAGTGGTGAATGAAAACCTTGGTTCTGCATCCTTGCTCATGTTTCATATTGATGGACTTCATAGATTTCTGTTAATCTTGAGGATATGAGAAAGTTCACTACACATGCACCCTATTCCTGAGACGAAGAATATCTCAAATGCCATGAACCAACTACATTTCCTTTGTAGTGAAAAGGAGGATCATGCCTTTTCCCTTTTTAAAATGTGTGGTTTGTCTTTTTCATATTGATTTGTGAGAAATATTTATACATTCTGCAAGATAAGCCTTTGTCATTTGTGTGTTTGCAAATGTCTTCTACATTGTGGCTTGTCATTTCAATCTCTTTATGGGGTCTTTCAATGAATAGATGTCCTTACTATTAAAGAAATCGTATTTATGCTTTATTTATGCTTTTTATTCTTTTGGGTTTAAGAAAACTCTTCTCCCACTGAAGGCATAAAAAGATTATCAATTTTTTGAAGTTTTGATTTATCACTAAATTATCCGGATGATTTTTGTGTATGATGCAGGATGTCCATCCCTTTTCAATTTTTTCCCATGTGGAGAATCGTTTTCACCGCAGCACTGATTGAAACAGAATGTAAGTTTCCTACTAATCTGTTTTCCAGCTTTTTTATGTAGTAGGTTTCCTTATCTGTATAGATCTCTTCCAATTGGTTTCTCTGGCAGATTTTCTTTTTTTTTTAATTAATTATTATTATTATTTTTTTTGGATGTAGTGTTCCATGATTCATTGTTTGCGTATAACACCCAGTGCTCCATTCAATACGTGTCTGGCAGATTTTCTTAAGCTCTCCTTTATCCAGTTAAGGCAGTTCCCTTTTATTCACAGTTCAGTAAGAATTTTCATTAAGAATGATTGCCAAGTTTTATTGCATCCATTGAAATTTATTTTTCTTATTTGGTCAGTTAAAATGATGGAATAAATTTATAGATTTTCTAAAATTAATCATTCTAGGAATGATTAGTCATGACATATTTTTAAACTCAGTACTGAATACAATTTGCTAATATTTTATTGAGAAGTTTTGTATGTTCATAAGTGGTAGTGGTCTTATTGTATAACTCATTGTATACTATTGTATACTCTTTTGTTATGTTCCTATTGTATATTCCTTCTCTGTGGTTTTGATTGTAAGATTACACTATTAAAAAAATTGGGAAGTGAACTTTCCCCTTTATTCTCTGAAAGATATTTTGTAAGACTGGAATTATTGCTCTCCAAGATATTTTATAGAAATTATCTGTTTAATTAACTGGGCCACTTGTTTTGTTTGTGGGGATAGATTAAAACATTGCTTCAATATCATTAATGTTTATAAAGATCATTCAGATTTTCTACCTATTTTCTCTCTTATTCACTCAAGTTCATTAGACTATATTTTTGAGGATTTGATTCATGTAAATGCTTCCCTATTTATTTGAATGTTTGTTTATTATGCATATTGCCTCTTACTGCTATTAACTATTGTTGAGACTACACTTTTGTCTTTCTTTTCTTATCATTATTATCTATGCCTTTTTGTTCTCTCTCTCCCCACTTCTCTCTCTCCTACACACACATACCTTTGTCTTTGTTATTAAATCCTAATTTTTTTAGTTTTTCCCTTCTGTTCTTAATTAATTTTTTAATTAATTTTTTACCCTTTTTGTCCTGAATATAAGGACCTTGGAACTGTAAAGTTCTTTTAAGTATCAGTTTAACTACAACACAACTTTTCTACTGTTATATAGATCTAAATATTTTCTAGTGTCCATATAATTTCTTCCTTGACCCATGGGTAATTTAGAATATCAGTTTATTTAAATTTTGAAAGACATGTATAAATATGATTTTTTTCCTAATGTGTGTGTGAATTAGCACATAGCTACACATATTCATTTATTTATATTTATTTTTGTTACCTTTTTTATATTGATATCTAATAATTTCAATTTGGCTGGAAAATTCAGTGACATGATATTAACTTAGTGAAACTTATTGAAAAAAAATTTTTGACATGGAAAATGATCAGTTATTTAAAATTGCCCAGAAAATAACTGTTGGGGGCAATATTCCACTAATCAGCCTAGTTATTTACGTTGTTTGGGTCATCTGTATTCTCTACCAATTGCGGAGACATGTTTCACAATGTCTTGCCACGATGGGGATTTGTCATTTTTTTTTCCTTGCAGATCCATGTTAGCTTATATAACTAGAAGTGTATTACCGGGTGATTACAAGTTTAAAATTATACTGCTTTCTTAGTAAATTGAATCTGTTTTCTCTACAGAACAACCCTCTAGGGGCGCCTGGGTGGCTCAGTCGGTTAAGTGACTGCCTTTGGCTCAGGGTCCTGGAATCCATTCCCACATCGGGCTCCCTGCTTAGTGGGGAGTCTGCTTCTGCCTTTGCCCCTCCCCTCTGCTCATGCTCTCTCTCTCTCTAATAAAATCTTAAAAAAAAAAAAAAAAAAAGAACAGCCCTGTACCTCTTCTAAAGATCTTCTTCGAACCTTGTTATCTGAAATTTGAACAGCCATGCCAGCTCCAAGGTATTTTCCTGTTATATTTTTCTATCGTGGTTTTGCAATCTGTGGGTACATTTGTGTTTTCTTCCTCTGGTAAATAATCTATAGGTATATTTTTTAAATATATCTTAATCTTTTAAATGTAGAGAGTATTCTGCTTGCATTAACTATGATTATGGATATAGCTGGATTTGTATCTTTTATACTGTGTGCTTTCTATTTGTTCCAGTTTTTTTTAAAGATTTTATTTATTTGACAGAGAGAGGGAGAGCACAAGCAGGGGGAGTGGCAGGCAGAGGGAGAGGGAGAAGCAGACTCCCAGCTGAGCAGGGAGCCCGGCGGGGCTTGATACCAGGACAGTGGGATCATGACCTGAGCTGAAGGCAGACACTTAACTGACTGAGCCACCCAGGCGCCCCTATTCCAGTTTTCTATATTTTACTTTTATTTCCTTTTTTCTCTTTTATTTTGGAATGAGTTCATGTTTCTTCTTTACTAATTTGGAAATTATACACTTTCCTGTTCTTTTAGTGGTTACCTAAGAGATTATAATATACATGTTTAAATTAATAAAATATAAAGTTAATCAATATATTCACTCCTCCATTAAAAAAGAAAAGAAAAAAAGAAAATCCCTGAAGTGCACTGATAAACTTTAATTTTGGTCATATCCTTTCAGATTTATGAACTTTTAATGAATAGGTCTCAGACATCATATAGATCTTGTGCTTTTGAACCTCACCAAAATCTCTGTGGGCACTGTGTCTCCCAGTTCATCCAGTAGTAGTGAGGTCTTGGCATAGTGTAGATGATCTATCTAATCTCACATTATAGGCCCCAGGCTTTCTTCTTTCTTTTGGCTCAGAAGTTTCCTTAAAACTGGGTTTAGGCCTCCACTTACTGACAGATACTAACAGCAGAATATTGTCTAGAATGCTCTCATTTATCCTTTGTGTTCACACTTGCATAAAGTCTCTGGCTCCTGATTTTTTTTTCTGATTTTTTTTTTAGGTACATTAAAAATTTTTTAGGTACATTAAAAAGGGGGCACCTGGGTGGCTCAGTTGGTTAATTATCTGCCTTCGGCTCAGGTCTTGATTTCAGGGTCCTGGGATCGAGCCCCATGTTGGGCTCCCCACTCAGCGGGGAGTCTGCTTCTCCCTCTGCCTCTGCACCACCTCCTTCTGGCTCATGTGCTCTCTCTCTTAAATAAATAAAATCTTAAAAAATTTTTTTTAAAGATTTTATTTATTTTTAATTCAGTGTATGAAATTTTGTGTACTGACTGAGGTTTCACTGCCATCTAGTCTGCCATATTGCCAAAAATATATGTCTTTGACCTTTTACACTTCCATGAGAACTGTAAGATCTTTGATTCCATTTATAAAATAAAACAAAATATAATTAAACAAAGTGAAACACATTAACTTTAGGGATTCTAATCAATGGTCAATAAATGCATCATTAAGTCTAGATTGAAGTGACAAATTCATAATATTGTTTCCCCAGTTTTCTGGTTCCATGTCTGGAATTGACAGACAACTGACTTCATATTAAGTTACCAGGATGGATAGATTAATAAGCACCTTAATGAATTCATCTACATTAAATCCCTGAACTCTGAGGATCTTTCCTTGCTGAGAAATATAGAAGCCTTCACAAACAAGCACAAGCAAATGAAATTAGTCTTTCAATCACTGGGCAGATAATTATTAGAATCCTTGACTTTTCTCCTCATGTTTATTAGATGTTCTTCATTACTCAGACATGGAGCTGAAGGGTTCCATCCCTGCCAGCTGGTGTGACTTCCTGGGTAGACTTTGAAGCCTTTGCTTCTGGTGTGAGCAATTTCACTAGGGAGCTATAAACCTTGGAAGTTTCTCGTCTGGGTTCCCTTGACTGAAACCAAACCAAGCACTATTCTCCAGGTACTCTCTCTCTGTAGCAGTGGTTTTAGTCAGATGTGAGTTTCACTCCCAGTCCTGCCATTTTGAACAATGTGATCATGGGTCATTCTTCTCCCCTCTATGCATCTGTTTTTCCTTCTCTTTAAGATGAGGGATTTGAAGCTCAGTGCTTCCCAACTCAGACCTTCTAGAAGTCTGAAAGGTTTGAATGACTGTGGTGTTTGATATGCACTTCATTTTGTTTTCTATGCAGTAGTGAGGGAGTTAGGACAGCCATGAGTTAGCAAAGGCAAGTCCTTTGATTCATAGATAAACATGATGATTTTCCTTGTTTGTGTCCTTGGTGGATGAGCAACATGGAGCAGTGAGATAAGAAGGTCCAGCCTCATATATATGTTCTAAGGACCTCCCTATTCAGATTCTTTGAGGGGTTTACCAGGTTGCAATATTTCTCATGAGCCTGGGGAGGAAAACCAAATGCATAATGTGGGCCATATTCCACCAGAAAGAATATCTAATGACATTCTTGCCCAAATTCTATAAGATAGGCATTCTCATCTTTATTTTAGATGGGAAAAACCAGGGCTCAAAGAAGCTAACCAGCCTAAATCTTGTGAAATGATTAGCACACAGAACTGCAGGAGTGGAATGATACAACTAACCTCTACAGTCATTTCCTCTGTATCACCTTGCACTGCTCATGGACTTGAGTTTCAAGCCTACATCTATCCTTTGCAAGGTACCGAATGTGGGAAGGGTCATAATTCCCTCTTCTCACTCCTTCCAAAAATCAAAGATGAGAAAGATAGTATTTTATCCCGCATCATTGTTTTTATCATATTTAAATTAAATAATAAATGAACAAACTCTTTGAAAGGTTTAAATACATAATAATCAAACTTAGTCCTTGGGAAGTATGTCCTAAGACCACAGGACTATCATGATGTAAATATTAAGAATCTACACTCTGGAGCTAGACCACCTCAGTTAGAATCCTGGCTTGCCCATTTACTCCCTCCCTGCAGACTGAACACAATAAGAACAAGTGAAGGACCGGTTGCGCTGAGGCTTCAAAGAGTAAATGAATACATATAAAGTACATGAACCTACACCGAGCACATAGTACATGCTCAGTAATGTTAGCTGTTAGGAGTCCCAATATATGTCTGCTTATGGGGAGTTTTTTAATAGTGCTCTATGCCTGTGCCCTTATGTATAAAACTACTTCCCCAAGCTTGGGAGCACGTGACTCCTAAGGACTTCGCACACTCCCTGTCAAAGCTACGTGGCCCATAAATCTTCCTTTTATCCTCCTGCTTCCTTCTTTAATGCCCTTATTTATTGCATCTTTCAACAAACAGTATCATGTGCCTGCCTACTGTGTGCAGGAATCTCAGATGGTATCCTAGGAAAGTGAAGAGGAGGAGGGGGCAGAGATGGGAGGGTGGAGGACAGCTCCCCAAGGAGGAAATGGGAGTCTTTCCATACAAAACATTCCTTAGGGTGGGGGTGGGGTAGTGAGCAGCAAAGGATTTTGTTCTTGGCAGAAGCAAAGCCCTCAGGGAATTCCACCGAAGCTTCTCTTTCTCTTTTATTGGAGTTCTGTGCTACAGCTATAAACCCTCCAAATGAGTTGAGATCATTAGGGAAGCTCCACTGATCACTGGTGAAAAAATATAACAATTAAAACCAGAAGCCTCAGAGTGGGAAGCTTGGAGAGGGGCACAGGGGAAGAGATGGGAACAAGGATGGTTCTTAATACTTAATAACAAATACTAATAATGGCAGAGAGTCAGAGACTAATTAAAAGTTTCTAAAAAGAGAGATTGAAAGAGATAGAGAAAGGAATTGCCTGACTGGAATCAGGAAGTACTGTGGCCTAGGGAAGGGAATAAAAAAGACAAGGAGACTGGTATTTGGGGACAAGGCCCCATCTTGGGTGACTTGAGCCACCTTGGCAAGCACTTTCATCTCTCTAAACCTTGCGTTTCTCATGTGCAAAGAGGTGCCTGGCTTTCTATTTCATTGGGTTTAGTAAGTAACAAATGTGCACTGTAACACAGTACACAACATGAGCAAACTGCTTTCTTTCCTCGAAGGAGAAGCATTGCCTAAGAGTTGTTAAAAGTGACCTCTAAGTCCTTTGCAACTTGACAATTTTATGTTTCCCATAAACAAACAAACAAACAAGATTTCTGTACTGGTATTTCAAAGAGATAGAGAAGGTAATGGAACTTGGAAATTAAATGATATTCCTGAAGGACTTTTGCCCCAAATCTTCCTATTACCGATCTCTAAACAGTCTCTGATACATTTTTTTCCCATTAGACATTCATTTCTTTGCTGTAATCCTGCATGACTTCATCTTTCTCTAATGAACCTGCAAGTGGATGAAAGTCATCACCTACCACTAACAATGAACTTCATATTAACAGGCTAATAATACTTTCCTAAGCAGCTGTGGGAAAGGAAGTAACTGACAAACTGGACATTTTTAATAGCTAGTGTAACACAGGCTTGAGTAGGAAGAGAGTTGGCAAGTCAATCTGCCTCAAAAATATAACTTGTGAAGCATTATAGGCAGACAAAAATAAATAAGAGACAGCAAGATGGTGGAGGAGTAGGAGACCTGGATTTCGTCTGGTCTCAGGAATTCAGCTGGATAGGGATCAAACCATTCTGAATACCTACAAACTCAACAGGAGATCAAAGAAAAGAAGAGCAACAACTCTATGAACAGAAAAGCGACCACTTTCCGGAAGGTAGGACGTGCGGAGAAGTGAATCCGAGGCGATATTCGGGAGGATAGACGGCGGGGGAGGGGCCTCCGGCGGCCGCTTCTGGCAAGTGATAGAACCACGGAGCACAAAATCGGAACTTTTAAAAGTCTGCTCCGCCGAGGGACGTCACTCTGGTGGCTAAGCGGGGGGTGGAACCCTCCGGGACAGTGTGGTCTCAGGACCCACGGGTCACAGAAAGACCGGGGCTGTCTGAGTGTGGCAGAGCTCCCAGGTATCGGAGCAGGGAAGCCGGCTGCAGAGGCGGAGCCCAGGCGCGGGCTCTCAGCTCGGGGTTGCCATAAACCGTGATCCGCGGCACAGTTGGGCCACTGCTCCTCCAGCAGGGACCCAACAAGCGGCAGATCCGGGGAGACTCACCTTCCTCCCCTGGGAGGAGCCGCGCGGGAGTGCGCCGCAGGGATCTGCTGGGTTTGGAGACTCCACCCGGGGTCGGGTGCCAGAGATAGAAACGCGCGGTCACAGGCCGGGTGAGCACGGAATGCGGCTGGAGACCGGGGAGACGGGAGTGACTGCTTTTCTCTGGGGGCTCACTGAGGAGCGGGGCCCCGAGTTCTCGGCTCCTCCGCCGCCGAGATTGGGAGGCCGCCATTTTCACTCTCCGCCTCCAAAGCTGTACGGAAAGCTCGCAGGGAACAAAAGCCCTGGAGAGGAAACCTGAGCAGATTACTTAGCTGGGAGGGGGCAAGGGCGGGGCAATTCTGCCTCTGGCAAAGACATTTGGAAACCACGGCAACAGGCCCCTCCCCAGAAGATCAGCGAGAACAGCCAGTCAAGACCAAGTTTACCCATCAATGAAAATGGCAGAACTCCAGCTCTAGGGGACTACTGCTCATAGAATTCATGGCTTTTTTACCATGATTCTGTAGTCTTTCAAAGTTAATTTTTTTTTAACTGTCTTTTTTTCTTTTTGAATTTTTCTTTTTCCCCTTTTCAACCAACATCTTATCAATCCCTTTTTTAAAAAAAAAATTTTTTTATTTTTCATTTTTAGAGCCATATTCTATCCCTTCATAGTAGTTACCCATATTTTTGGCTTATATATATAAGTTGTTCTCTCTTTAAAATTTTGAG
>NC_058415.1:78084184-78260714 GCF_002201575.2 Neomonachus schauinslandi | reverse complement strand
GCCCCGGAGGAGCCGAGAACTCGGGGCCCCGCTCCTCAGTGAGCCCCCAGAGAAAAGCTGTCAGTCACTCCCGTCTCCCCGGTCTCCAGCCGCATTCCGTGCTCACCCGGCCTGTGACCGGCGTTTCTATCTCTGGCACCCGACCCCGGGTGGAGTCTCCAAACCCAGCAGATCCCTGCGGTGCACTCCCGCGCGGCTCCTCCCGGGGGAGGAAGGTGAGTCTCCCCGGATCTGCCGCTTGTTGGGTCCCTGCTGGAGGAGCAGTGGCCCGACTGTGCTGCGGATCACGGTTTATGGCCACCCCGAGCTGAGAGCCCGCGCCTGGGCTCCGCCTCTGCAGCCGGCTTCCCTGCTCCGTTACCTGGGAGCTCTGCCACACTCAGACAGCCCCGGTCTTTCTGTGACCCGTGGGTCCTGAGACCACACTGTTGCGGAGGGTTCCACCCCCCGCTTAGCCACCAGAGTGACGTCCCTCGGCGGAGCAGACTTTTAAAAGTTCCGATTTTGTGCTCCGTGGTTCTATCACTTGCCAGAATGGCCGCCGGAGGACCCTCCCCCGCCGTCTATCCTCCCGAATATCGCCTCGGATTCACTTTTCCGCACGTCCTACCTTCCAGAAAGTGGTCGCTTTTCTGATGAGAGAGTTGTTGCTGTTCTTTTCTTCGATCTCCTGTTGAGTTTGTAGGTATTCAGAATGGTTTGATCCCTATCCAGCTGAATTCCTGAGACCAGACGAAATCCAGGTCTCCTACTCCTCCGCCATCTTGCTCCGCCCCCCCACCTGATATGAGGAATTCTTAATCGCAGGAAACAAACTGAGGGTTGCTGGAGTGGGGGTTGGGGTGGGAGGGATGGGGTGACTGGGTGATAGACACTGGGGAGGGTATGTGCTCTGGTAAGCGCTGTGAATTGTGCAAGACTGTTGAATCTCAGATCTGTACCTCTGAAACAAATAATGCAATATATGTTAAGAAAAAAAAAAAAGAAGAAGAAGAAGAAGAAGGTAGCAGGAGGGGAAGAATGAAGCAGGGCAAATCAGACGGGTAGACGAACCATGAGAGACGATGGACTCTGAAAAACAAACTGAGGTTTCTAGAGGGGAGGGGGCTGGGAGGATGGGTTAGCCTGGTGGTGGGTATTGAGGAGGGCGCATTCTGCATGGAGCACTGGGTGTTATGCACAAACAATGAATCATGGAACACTTCATCTAAAACTAATGATGTAATGTATGGGGATTAACATAAGAATAAAAAAAATAAAATAAAAAAAATAAAAAATAAATAATAAAAAATAAATAAGAGACTACTGAATACCTACTGTGTGTCAACTGCATAGTTCACTTAATTTGCATAAAAATCAATGAGGCAAATATCTTACAGAGAGAATTTTAAATGCAGAATGAATTCATAACTCAAAGTCAAAAGACAAACAAGAGAGGTAGGAACTGACTCCAGAGCCATATTCCTTGCCCCCTACCATCCTGGCCACTCTTCTGCTTCCCATGCTCAAGGCCCCAAGAGGCTTCCAGAATTGCTTGTCAACCACAGCCCTGCAAATGACTCTAGAAACAGATGATTTATAGAATCACCTGATTTTCCAATCTGTATTTTTGAAGCTGTTTCATTCTTTTGTTAGTCCACATTTAATAAATTTCTATCATCTTTCTTTTAAATTCCCTAATTGGTTGGTGGGTGCCTCTTCCTCACAAGAGGTTCTTGGAGGCAGCATGTAGCATCCAGTTTTATGAGTCAAAATTCAGCTGATCACTTGTTAAAAGTGAAGATCCTGAAGCCCCACCTCAGAGAGGCTGATTCAGTGGTTATGAGGGTGGTTGGAAATCTGGATCTCTTTTTTTATCCAGCACAGTTTCACCACCCTACTGTGGGCAATTCCGATGCAGTTAATTCAGGAGCCATTCTTGGAGCACAGAATAGCCTGAGGCAGGTGTTAGATGAATTCTGAGTTCAAATCCATATCCTGCCATTAACTAGTTCTGTGAATTTAATACATTTTCTCAAACTGCCTCTGAGAGCCAGTTGCATCACCTATAAAACTATTAGAATTTCTGCCTCATGGCATCGGCTTGAGAACAAAATGAGGCAGTGTATTAATTCCTAGCTAAGAGTAAATGGCTTATAGTGGTGACGCAGAAAAGCAGAGATGGATAGAAGTTCAGTATAAAAATGCTGGAGCCATTTGCCTGGGTGCAAATCCCAGTTGACACATTTGCTAGCTCTTTAGCACTGAATGAATTCTTTAACCTCCCTCTGCCTTAGTTTCCTCATCTTCAAATAGGAATATCATGAGGGAAAATGAGAAAATCAAGGTACAAAGTCATTTCTCATTAGGTCACTGTAAATATTTTTTTTTTAAGATTTTATTTATTTGAGAGAGACAGAGAGAGGGCAGAGGGAGAGGGAGAGGGAGAAGCAGTCTCCCCACTGAGCAGGGAGCCCGATGAGGGGCTCAATCCCAGGACCCTGGGATCATGACCTGAGCTGAAGGCAGACGCTTAACAACTGAGCCACCCAGGCGCCCTAGGTCACTATAAATATTCAATGCAGTGATATCTACAAGGAGTTTAGGACCCTGCCTGACACTGAATTCTATTACTGATATTTAATCAATAACAGTTTCCTAGAGATAGGAAACCCATCTGGTTCTCTGTGGCATGAAGCCCAGTGCTGTGGGCAAAGTAATTACTACCAAACACTGTTAAATAAAAAAAGAGCCAGTGTCGGGGGTACGGATGATGTGAAGCCAGAGTAAGACTCTTAGATGATGTCCAATGTTCCAGAAATTAAGCACATGCCTGACAGAGACTTCCTGAACCAACTTTTGCCCTCTTCTAAAGCCAAAGCACATTCCAAGGCGGAATTTAATCCATATGCTTCTCATTTAAACTGTTCAAATATTATTGGATAAAACTATTTGGTGCTTAAAAAGAAATACAAAAGAATCACAACATGATTTCTTAAAAAGCTTTTTTTCTGCCAGACAAGGAACCGCAAGTTGGTAAACAAGCCTGTCAACCAAATGATGTGACAGATATTATCATCCTGATTTCTTTCCACCACTCCACAGTATTACTGTGTATTTCAATCGCTTTCACTCTGTTTCACTTTTGCCTTCCTTTTTGGTCTGTTGTGTTTCATTTTCTCACCTCTATTTCAACTACACCTTGAGAGTGGGTAGATTTTGCTCTCCAATTGTGCAGCAAAGAAAAACAGGTCTGACACTTATTTCTACATATATTTGTATAGAATGAAAAAAATAGAGGGAGAGTTCCCATGTTCATAGGCAGATAACTGCATATTTAAAAATCTGAATTAACCAATCTAATCTTGTGGTTTTCATTAGGTTTTCGCAGAAGTGAGGCACAAAAGGGAAACCCTGACTGATAGATATATGCATTCACCTGCACGTGTAAATGTCCCCTCTACAGTATTTTGAATTGATAGTAAGTCAGATTGGCAACTAACTCTGTAATATAAGGCAGAAAATGGTAAGGGCATAAGAGAGGAATGAAGATTCTATAGAAATGCAGAGGAGGAAAGGATTCATTTTAGTGAATTTGTTCATTACATATTTTAATGTAATATAATGAAATCACATTGATTTAATCTAATGAAATCATCATATTTACAAAGGATGAGTAGGATTTTACACACAGAATTTGGATGAGCTACAGACTGGCCAAACAGTGAGACTAAAGACCACAATGCACAAAATGGCAGACAATATTCAGGGAACAACCTGTCATTCTGTTGGATCAGAACAAACCTTGTAGGGCGCCTGGGTGGCTCAGTTGGTTAAGCGACTGCCTTCGGCTCAGGTCATGATCCTGGAGTCCCGGGATCGAGTCCCGCATTGGGCTCCCTGCTCGGCGGGGGGTCTGCTTCTCCCTCTGCCCTCTTCCCTCTCGTGCTCTCTGTCTCTCATTCTCTCTCTCAAATAAATAAATAAAATCTTTAAAAAAAAAAAAAAAAGAACAAACCTTGTAGAACAAACCTCTGAATCAAAATCAAATTTTAAGGAATATAAAAGTCACCCAAGGCAAACATTACATGTGAATTGAGTCCTGTTTATAGTGGCTTCAGCCAAATGGTCCTCCAAATTCCAAATTTGGCTTGATTTCTACCAACAATGGGAAACTCAGTATCTGTCCCAATAGTCCTTGGCATGTTTGGAAATCTATGATTATAAAGAATAAACACAGTCTTTCCTTACAACACTAAAGATATTTAAGGAAAATAGTAATTTATTTATTTATCCACCATCTCCTTGAGTCTATGCTCCAGATTCTGAACTAGTAACAGGATGGTTGACGGTGATCAAACAGATCCAAACTCTGCCCCTATGCAGCCTTTAGCCCCATGAAGGACACACACAGGCAATCAAAATACACTGTGATGGGTGAATGATGACAGAGTTTCAGGTACTGAGGAATTATATCAGAGAGGCATAGAATCCAGATTAGTGAAAGCAGAAAAATCCTGGTCTCCAAAATTACATTGCTTTTTCTACAGACAAAAACTCAATTCCTTCAATTCTTTTGCTCACTGTCTTGTTCACTTTTCTGTGATCATGTTCTAATCTGCCTTCTCTTCTTAAAAATTGGAAGTAGTACTGTGAGTCCCAACTGAATAGGGAGTATTAATTATCTAACTATTTTTACATGTTAGATTTCTAATTATGAAGTTTTTATTTGTAGCAAACACTCATGTTAGGTGACCATCTTTCATTATTTTATTATTTGGATTATACCAGCAACAAAACTCCCAAAAAGTTATCTAGGCACATGCATGTACATACAACATACACACACACACACACACAAACACACCACTTACATACACATTTTTGTCATTATAAATTTTTGGAATTGCTTCTTTCTCTTGGACTTTCCTTTTGTATTACTACATCCCCCATTTTAGATACAGTTCATTTCTCCAGGCTGTTCAGGACACTTTGAATTCTAAGTCTGTCATCCAACATATTCCTACCTTCATGTCACCTGCATATTTGATGATCATGAGCCTTTACTCTTCATCCAAGACATTGATAGAAATGTTGAACAATGCAGGACAAAGGACAGAGCCTGCGGGCTGTCGCCATTCCCTCTCCTCAAGGTTGGCATTGATCCATTAATTAGCACTCCTGGGGACCATCTTTCAACCAGTTACAAAACCAGTCTGTCATACCTCCATCAAGCCCCCATTCCTAACTTCTTTCTACAAAGACATCAGGGAAGACTTTGTGAAATGGCTCGTGGAAAGCTAAATATGCTATATAGACTTCCTTTCCCTGATCTACCATCCTAGGCTATAAATACTCTAGAGTGAAATGAGGTCAGTCTGATTTGACTTACTCTTGGAGAGCTCACGCCATGACCAAAGTGAAAGTGGTACTCTTTCTGGATGATTAGAACTTCAGAATTTGGGAGCTGTAAAGGATTGTAGAGATTATCTCATCCAGGCTCATCATTCCACAAGTGAGTCTCAAGCTTGAAATAACTTTGCCCATGGTCACACAGCTAGTCGGAGCTTGAAATGTAGTTATAACTTATATTCCCCTTTTCACACTTAGGAGTGGAATTGACTTTAGAAAAGCATTTCTCAAAATATATTCCATGGAATATTACTTCTAGGGTGAAAAAAAAAAGTCCCCATGTTCAAAGGCATTTGAAAAATCCTGTGCATTGCTGTGTTAGTGATTCATAATTTATTCAGTCACTAAATAACTATTTACTGCTTGTCCCCTATGCATCAGACCCTATGCTAGGCACAGGGATAGGACAGTGAATAAGATGTCTTACCGATTTTCTTCTAGGGGGAAGACAAACATTAAATAACTAATTACTCCAATAGAAAGATTACTATGAATTGTAACTTGCTCTGAAAGAAATTTACAGGGTGTTCTGAGAGATGGGAGGAGTGCGAGAAACATCCTGAGACAATGACATTTAAGTACACCGAAAGCTCAGACAAGAAATATCTTGGCATACCCAACACGATGAAGGAATGGGGGAGGTTGTCAGCCAGGACCCGAGAAGAACACATAAGAGCTAAAGAAAAAGTCTGTTGGGGAGGTCAGAGGAAAAAATAAAAATATGAATATGAAGTACACTGATGCATTTTGAGGAGAAGGACCCAACTTCATTCGCATTCTGAAAATACGACCCAGTCTGCTCTGTGGTGACAGTGGGGACAGAGGAGGAACACAGGAAGCAGCCAGAGAAATTCTGGCAAAAGTTCTGGAATGCAGAAATTAGCCTCTTCAATACTGACCTACTATTAAAAAAAAAAAAAATGAGGAAAACTGTTAACCTCTTTACCATTTTTTCCCCAACATTTTGCAAACTTATTTGACCACAGAAGCATTATTTCAGTAACAGCTATTTAACTCCATGAAATTCTGATGAACACATTCTAAGAAATGCTGCTTTGGAATATCTCAGCCTAAAGTCACATTCCAGGCCCTTCAAAATGGTAACAGAGCTTGCCATTTGCTTGATTTGGAGAGTTTTATTTGTTTCTTTTCTTCCCAGCAGATAATGCATTTGGTTATGAGGGTCACCCTGGTGCTAGCTGGTTTACTTTCATTCAAGTTGCCAGGTGTCAGGCTTAGAAAAAATACAAGCCCTCAAAGTAATCCTAATATATAACCATGTTTACTTATGTATCCTTTCATTCCTCACCTCTCTCTACTCACCCTCCACTCACAATGCCGTCTGTTTTCAGAATGGAATTCTAATTGCTCATTAATATTTAGCAAAACTAACTCCTACATTAAAAAAAATAACTCCTACAAAAAAAAAATAATACCTCCCAGACTAATTAACAGGCAATGAATTTCACATTTGGGTACATTTCCATAGACTGATTTAATCTTATTTTTAAATAAGGAATGAGGAATAAGAGGACCAGTATTATTTTGAGTATAAAATAATACTCAAATTCAACATGTGTAGTGTGATTCCTGTACATCAGCTCTTTTAATCTGTAAGGCAGAACTTCTGATCCTTGAATGTGTGCATGGATTACCTGAGGGCCTAGTTGAAGGCAGATCCTGATTTAGTGGGTCTGAGTGGGGCCTGAACTTCTGCTCCCCAGCGATGTTTGTAGACCTGGGACCACACTCTGAGTGGCAGGAGTGTGAAGCACCGTTTCAATTTTGCGTTTCAGGGAATCTTCTTATGAAGTGTTTCATCAACCAGTAACAGAAAATCCCAATCCCAACAAGTCTTAACAATGACACTGTTATGTCTCACACAATGGATCCATGGTAGGGCGGCTCCAGCCACTGTATGTCAGCATCCCAATGATGTCATCAAAGATGCAGGTTGCTTCAATCTCCCCACTCTGCTCTTCTCAGCAGTGCCGCCATCCTAAGGCCACTTCTCCTGGTCATGATATGGATATAACAATTTCAATGTCCTATTCAGATGTGACAACATCCAGAGGAAACTATTTCTCTTCTACAATTTTCTTAAGAACAGCACCACCCTGACGAGAGTCCCCCAGCGGATGTCCCTCACATTCCTTTGGCCAGATCTGCAACACGTGCCCAGCAGGAGAGCCCAGGGCAGGTACTCTACCTTATGCCCTCTGCCCACAACCAGATCACCTGCTATTTATTGGGCCAATCACATCTATGCCTTGATTCTTCCTCAGGAAACTGCATCTCTGAGCTTGAAGGTCACACACACAGGCTGGAAATGCCGAGGAGTCGAAGTCCTAAGTTAACAACTTGAAACAAGTGAGGATGGGAACTGAAATCTGGCCTCTTCAGCAGGTAACCCTTCAGTCCTGCAGAAGGTCCACAGCAGCACTAACTCTCTGTGGCACACAGAGGAGGCCGACCGTTGGTTCATCCTAGGTGGCTTCTCACAGAATGCCCCCTTTACAGTGATCCCCAGGAGCATGTCCCAGTACGCTACTGAACCCATACTGGGCTCTGTTCTTGGAAGAACAACTTACAGCAAGTTAAAATATCACAGCCCAACCAACTGGGGAATGGGAATACCCCAATCAGCATAGATGGCTGGTTTAACAAACATGAGCCCCAGAGCGGCAGCACCCATCTTACCAGGGAGCTTGTTAGAAACCAGGGTCCCTCCCCAGACCTCTAGGATCCGGATCTCTGGGCCTGGAGCTGAACAATCTGTGTTTTCACAAGCCTTCCAGGTGATTTTGATGCATGCCAGCTTAAAAAAACCCCAGTTTAAACAATATATCCCCGGTTCTCCTCCCATGAATCACCTGATCATGAAGAGAATGGATAGATATCTGAATAAAATCATGGTTCTGTTAAGGAGTGTCAGGTGTGGTGGATGGAAAAACAGATACTTCAAAACAACCATATCTGCTTCCCTGCAGTCAAGAGTAGAAGCTAGTTGCCCATAACCGCAGAATTAGAGAACAGGAGAGGTGGGCTCTGAATCCTGGCTGATGAGAACAGACACAATGCTCCTGCCCCAGTTTCCACAGCTCTGTGGTCATTGCGGGATCGTGGGCAAGGCTGGAGAGGGAAGGCCACCGAGAACAAGATTTCCCTTGACACAAGCCAAGCCACAGCATGTGTTCCTTCAGTGGCAATAAATCCCGTGAAAATGCAGATAGATAAAGTGTTCTGACATTTATATCCAGCATGAAATACACGAAAATAATAAGAGGGAAGGATAATAGTGCAACATGAAGCTTTTATTAATGTTAGACTAACTCTGTAGGGGAAATGGCTCATTTTATTGCTTTAATGTCAGGCTTTCTCTTTTCCTCCAATGGGCATAAAACTGGTGCTGCCTCTGATTTTCAATCAGTAAATGAGAAAGCAGTTATTGAATGGCTCGGTGTGTCTAGAAGGACTGTATGAGCCATGGGGATGTACAGAAATGCAGGAGATATGGCCCCTCCCAGGAGTTCATGATCCAGTTGGGAAAACCACACAAATGGGCATATTCAGATTTAACATTTACTGAAATGTTCCAGAGACTGATGTTGATTGATTTTATGTCTATTACTTCATTTAAAAATACACAGAAATTAATAAATAAATACCACATTAAGACAGAGTATAACCAGGTACTAACTTGTATTCAATATGGGTTCTGAGAAGAGAAAGACTATGAAAGTGCAGCTCTATCATTAATTTGCTACATGAGCATAGCTAACTCATTTCCCTCGTCAGATGTTTCCTATTTAAAATGAGGGCACTGAACCAGAAGAACGCATCCCAAAATTATGTTCTGTGGAAAATTCTTTAGGATATTAATAGGTTTGCAACATTAAAAAAAAAAAAAGGTTGAGGGTTGGGGGCAAGTGGTGTAAGATAAAAACATTTAGAAAACATTTAGAAACATTTTAGAAACATGTTCAACACATTTGAGCAGGTTTGTTACCCAAAAGACCTCTCAGAACCTTGAAGATGCTTCTGTGTTTTGGGAATCTACAAGAGGAAAATCTTATTTGTAGCATATTGTAAAGCTGTTTGATTACAAAACCTACTATTATATGGCACTGAGTAACATCCTTTAATATGCCCCAGAACCAGAGTGGAAAATGCCAGAAATCATGTCTAAGGACTCTTTCAGCAACATGGTCCTGAAAGATGGCAGCTCAGGTCAGCTCCCTTGGCCAATCTTTAAAGGATGACTCAAGTTCAATTCAGGGAACAGAAAGGACGTTCACTGAGGGGGATACAGCATGAGGAAGAAGAAGAGGAAGAGAGAGGAGGAAGGAGGAGAAGAAGAAAAAGCAAAAGCTTGGGATAATGTTTTCCTTTACTAAGATAACAGACAGTAACATACCTTACATTTGTCCAGTAAGTTCACAATGCATTTTCAGACAGGTTCACTAATTTAAAACCCCTTGCAACCCAGGTTTAGCTTTTTGTTCTCCACTTTTTTTTTTTTTCCAGTGAGAAAACTGAAACTTGTAATGGTAGCATCTAACTTTCTCAGTGTCACCTTCTGTGTTCCCTCTCCCCTGATCCCTTCACTTTTTGCTGAGCTTATTTGCTTATTAAGGTTTCTGCATTTCAGAGTGTGCTGGGTTTTTGGCTTTTAGTTCTTCCACAGCATCCTGCTGTGTACTCTGGAGCCCAGCCCCGGTCATCAAGGACCTAGCGCACCTTTAGCATATATTGGCAATAAAGGCAATCCCACGGGGCAGGGAGGCTGTTTATATGGAACCCTGACTGGGTTGTGCTAGTCTTCAATATATACCACCTGGGTCTGGCCCTGGTGATACCACCAGCCCTCAGCCTGGTGTCTGTAATTAAATACCCCTGATACTGCATGAGTTAATTGCTACATGTTTATAAAGGTCTTTGAGAAATCAAAGTTCTGCCTGGTAGGGAGGGTGCTCTGAAGGCAGATGTCTAATGGGAGAAGCAGGAAGTTTGGGGCTGGGAGACCAGCTGGCTGGGCTCAGTCCCAGGCTCTGCACCCTCTTCCTGGATGATGTTGGGCAAGTCACGCCTCTTCTTTTAGCCTTTTTGTCTCTTTGTATTTTTTTTAAAGGAGCTTTCTAAGGCTCCTTTCAGATCTCACATACATTTATTTTTTAATGCGAATTGACCAAGTCAAACTCAGCAATCAATGAGGTGACCAGTGTCACATCAGATAGCCCTTGTGGCCATTATTTGAATCGGGGCACTTGAAACCTTCCCAACCCCCTTCTCCTGCCAGAGAAGATGAAAGCATCATTTCTGACCTCAGCACTGGCCTTTGCCTTGAACTTGGCAGTGCCTTTCACATTACCATTTCCAGCTGGTTGTTTGCCCCCCCCCCCCCCCGCCCCGGCAAGACCAGACTTTTCTGAAAGAGTGTAAACTTCTCTGAATGATATTTGAAAATAAAATATAATTGATTTCACAGCTCCTTGAACCTCTCCTATCAGGAATTGATTTTTTTTCCCTCTTCTGTTTTACACTCTTGGAAGTGATTTGAGTGATGGCAAGTAGAAACTTCAATACATAAACATTCCTCATTCTTTCTCCCTTTCTCTTTAAATTCATCCCTGATAAAGAGTGTGTGTGGGTATGTGTGCAAGTGCATGCATTTGTACAAGTGTCCTTTCACATATGTTCATATCTGTATTTCCATGTCTATGAGTTCATCAATCTGCATTCTCTGTACATGTACTTTAGTATATCAATGTCTGTTTTTATGTGCACCCACATGTGCAGAAAATACATTTATGTATGTGTATGTTTTCCATATGTATGCATCTGAATGCAAGTTTGCATGTGTTTATGAGCATACAATTAGCACCTGAGTTTTTGCAGACATATATGTTTGCGTACATGCTTGTGGTTTGTGCATAAATTAGCCTATATATGAACAGATGATTTTCTGTCTAGGTAATTGTGCAAGTCTGTTATATCCATATGAATAGATATATGTAAGTGCCACTGTAGTTAGATTCACATTTCAAAGCATCTCCTCCCCAAAGAAAGAATAAACAAAACTCAACTCTTCTTGGATGCACCAGACAGTTCCTGCCGATTTGGACAGTCATTATGAACTACGGAGTGCTCTCCTCTGCCAGCCCAGTATTAGCTGTCACTTCCTTGGACAGGATAAAGTCACCCAACTGGACTGTATCCTAATTATCTGGCAAGAAAGGAGGTGTGGCAGATGCTGCCGGGGGCCCAGTAACCCCTTCCTCTGAAGCAGCCCAGGGACTCAGTTGGCTCCCTAGAAGCCACCCCTGGAGCTAGTGCTAGATGATTTTTGAGTGACACAAGGGCTAGCTTAACATGGTGCTGATTGAAATGTTGGTGTGGCAGAAGCTGTCGGTGCCAGACAGGCCCAGCACACCTATTTTCCATCCCTGGCCTGCCTAGATTGGTGTGAGCGGCAGGTCTGTGCTTCCTGTCAGTCAGCCTGTCCACTCGTAGCTAGTAGCACTATCAGGGTGGTCAGTCTGTGACAGTGATGGCTGGCTGGGGAGAAATGGAACTCATATTCACATAGGCCTTCGGCTTCCTTTAGCAGGGAGAAGAAGGAGCTCCCACATGGGGACCTGCATCATCACCCAGGGGAAGAAAATATGAACACTTCTACCAGTTGAAAGTAGAGTAAGACATAGAGACTCCCCACAGACACTGAGGAGAGGTGGGCTAACGTGATCTGGGGGTGCAAGTGGGGAGCTGGAAAAAAGGAAAGCACACCAGGTTGGTAGTATGGAGACCTAGGTTCAGGTTTCTACTCGTCTGTCCACTAGTGGCTGCAAGACTCTGTACAAGTTACTTTAGGCAGATCTCAGGACAAGGTCAGGTTTACTCTCAAAATAATGATAAGACGGAGTGGGGTCTGGCCATACTCTGGCATGGTGGGAAGAGTCCCAGCATCAATTTTTAGGAGGAAATCTAGTGGAATAAGCACAATACGTAGGGTATTGCTTTGCCAACCACAGAAGTTACAGTCCAAGATCAACAAGACCCTGAAAAGATCCAGGTCTAGCCTGTTCCTGTCTTCCAGGCTCCCGTTCTACTGCTCACTGATTATCTGCATGTGGATATTTCACATTCCAGATACTCAAAGCCAAGCATACCTTTCTCTTCCCCAAACTACTGTGGCCACCACATGCAAATTGTTACCCATCCCAAACCTGAGTCACCTTTCACCTCTTTGCCTTTGACCCATCTCCAACCACTCAACAAATCCTCTGGACTTTCCTCCTAAATACCATGTTAGTCCATCTTTGCTGCCAACACAGAAGTCCAGGCTGACCGGCATCTTCTTTTGCCTGGATTTTACAATGACCTCCTAAATCATCTCCCTGCTTTTACTCTGTCCCTTTCAAGTCCATTCTCCACACTGAAGCCAGAGTAACCATTTAAAAACCATAACTTTGGTCATGTCTTGCCCTCACTTAAAATCCTTTAGGATCTTTCTGTCATCCTAAGGAAAACACACAAATCCACTGGCATGGTCTGTGAGGATCTCCATGGTCAGATCTGTGTCCACAGCCTCAACTTTTCACATTCTGCTCCTCATTATCAATGTCTTCCATGCTCTACAGTAAAGAGATGCTCCCTCTCACCCTCTCTCCTGCTACCCCTCTACCTGAAATACACAGTTTTCTACTCTGTTCATCTGACCAATTCCTACACACTGTCCAATTTAGGCTTAAACAAACATATTTCCTTTGAGAGGACTGTTATATATCTCAGTGCAGATGAAACACCCTTGCCAAATCATCCTGTAACAAATTCTACGTCACTTGCAAAGAACTCCTCACATAGAATGAGAACTGATTGCTTAATTGATAGTCTTCCTTATTAAAGTTCATGTTGTTTTAGGGCAGAGGACAGGTTTGAAATCCCACTTCTGTAGCTCTCCTGCCTAGTACATGCTTAGCACATAGAAAGTGTCCTATAAGTATGTGCAAAGTAAACTAATAAATGAATACCAATTAATAATACTTTACATAAGACTATGTTATGGGAAGGACTTCAAATATACAACAGAGACTTGGAATGTAAGTTCCTGAGAGTAGGGACTTGTTATGTACATCAGTGTACCTCTCTCCACCCCAGTAGAAGGGTCTAGTACAGGACAGGTTCTCCATTAATATTTAATAAATTAAGGATTTTTAAATAAATAATTTATTATGCTGTGCACATATTTGGAATACACCAGGTTTCTTAACTTCTTCCACCTAAATACCTATGACATCAAGGAAGAGTATATATGTCCCTGTAGAACATCTGAAGATGGAAGTTAAGATGGTGCACTTTAAGGAAAAAATCTCTTTCAAGTCTTAAGTTATAGCTCAAAAAGCATGCAATTTCTCCATCATGTACACAGTGTGTCTGTGTTCACTTAGATGTAGGTTTACCTTACTTGCCATGAGCAAAGCTAATCACTGAGAAATATATGCTGTATACATTGTCTGGTTTTACACACTTTCTGGCAAATGGCCACATACCACTGCCAATAAGCTTATTTTACTTGGAGAATGAATGAAACCCCATTGGTTAACTCAGGAGCCGTGTTGTGGCGAGAGATACGATGTGGACTCAGTGGTCTGCCAAATATCAAAACCTCATTTGGGGATTAGGTTTTGGAAGTTTCTCTCTAGAATTATACACAGGAAGTCTCCTATAAATGAATCCAGGAGCTAGCCAGGACAGGAGTAATTGTTCACTGATATGTCACAGCTATTAGAGTCCATCTCTTGCTCCTCCCACAATGTCCTCTCACTGCTATCCAGCAGTTCTCTCTTCCAGGAGCCTCCCTTCTGCCTTTTTTCTGTCTGCCAGTGGTAATTGCACAAAATGACTCATGCCCTTCCATTCTCTCATGCATAGAACACAAGGCTTTTGAGGCCTCTTACATTATCCCCTTATCCTCACATACCCTCACTACTGAATACCATCTGCAAATTTAATTAGCCAGCAATTTATTCCCTTTGCCTAATCATTAATGAATTTGAATAACTTGATGAAAATGGGAAAGAAGAAAGTTTCTCAAATGCTTTGTACAGAATAGAGAACTTCAGCTTTTTTTTTTTTTTTTTTTTTACTCTCTCCCGCTTACTGTGATGGGGGGTCAGGTGATGGAAGCCCAAGTCAATCAGAAGTCAGATATAAAAATACAATGAGGTTCAGTGGAGTTTTTTAAGTAGTTCTAGATAAAGAATACCAAGGAGCTTATCTAGCATAATACAGTTGTTTGTGACACAAAACTGTTTCATTCACTTTTAAATGTTGTTTTTTCTTCTAAATACTAGGTAAGCAATTTTCAAAACTATTTAGCCATTTTGGGGCCATCTGCTTATGTAGTATTGCCATTCTTTGGGAGGCCTCCTTGAAGAATCTGGGTTCCTACTTTGTTTGTCCTGGCCTCAAATCACTTCTTTCACTGATTTCAGAGGACTTTTTTTTTCCCCCTTCTGAATCAGCAAAGCAATTAGGTAAGCTTGTCCTCTTTCCCGCAGTGATTCCCTGGGAAATTTCTTCTGACCTTTGGGAACAATCCAATCCGTGGTACCAGAGAGAAGGTTCCTCTTGTCTCTGCCAACAGCCAATAAGCATGGTTAAAAAATGTCCATTTTCAGATATTGGTCTGGAAAGTTTGAAACAACAAAGATGGCCATACAGCACATTGGCCCATGTTGGATGCTTCCCTGATTGGATGTGATGAGTTTCAGGCAGCATTCACAAAGAAACCAGTGCATTTTTGCATTCAGTGTTGTCTTTGCTACTATGTATCTTCACCTTAAAGTGTTATTCTAAAGCATAAATGTACATGAATTACTTGAATGTTATGTCACTAAAATATACAATATAAAGCAGTAGGAAGACAGCTGACTATAAGGTTAGAACAAGCAATCTCTTCTATTTACACACTGTGTGGTTTCTACTCAGTAATTCCCATCTCTGAGTCTTGTTTCCTTTCCTAAATGAAGTAACATGATCTATATAGTTCACTTAATTATACTTTGAGCTAGGTAAGGAAAAAGACTGCAGTTCACTGATTTTTATATACACAAAGCCTACCACAATACAAATAGTTGAGGATAAATTAGTGTTTATTGAATAGACATCAAGAATTGTTGTGAGGCTAGTGTAAGAAAATGTATGAGTACAAATTACAAATAATCATCATCATCACTATTATTATTAATTGCTACAGTTGTGGGATTGACTTTCATTGTTAACTGAGAGGAATCTGGAATACCTAGAAAATTTAAATTCATTAAACATTTCTAAAATGTGTGCCAACTTTCTTGTTCTGTTAGTTTATTCTGATGGGTACAAAATGAATCTTTATTTCTGATGGTAAGTATGTGACAAAACTCACAGTCATGGTTAAAAATGTCCATAAACTTTGTATAAGAATGCAGATGATAGCTCATGACTCCAGAATCATGGCCCTACATAAACATTTCATTACCCAAAGAGAATTAGATGTGTGCCATCAATGGGGCAAAACAGCATATTGGAAAATAGCATCAAAATTGAGGTCAGAAGATATAAAGTGTAGCACTTGCTCTACCAACAGTGATTGTGTTAACTGATGGGGTAGGCAAGTTTCTAAGTGGCCCTCAAGATTTCCACCACATTGAACATACACCCTGTGTAATTCCCTACCTCCCTATATGTGAGTGGGGTTTATAATTATGAGGAGATAGGACTCCCGATAGGTTACCTTATATGGCAAAGGCAAAGAAACTTTTCAGATGTAATCAATGCCCCTAAGCAGCTGACTTTAAGTAAATAAAAAGGGAGATTATTCTGGGTGGGCCTGGTCTAATCAGTTAAGTGCTCTAAAAGATGGTCTAGACATTAGACTTAAAGCAGCACAGATGTGTTCCTTCTGGCTTTGAAGTAGCAAAGTGCCCTGTTGTGGGAAGGGCCTTGTGGCAGGAAATCATGGGCAGCCTCTAGGAGCTGACAGCCTCAGTCCTATAACCTCAAGCAACTGAATTTTGCCAACAGCCAGTAAGCATGAAAGAGGATCCTGAACTTCATATGCAACCACACCCTTTAGCTGATTTTAGCCTGATGGACTCTGAACAGAGGACTCCTCACTGACCAAAGCTGCGAGATAAGTGCCTGTTATTAGAAGCTACTGAATTTGTGGCCATTTATTATGTGGCAATAGAAAACTCATACACCTTGGATAACTGATTACCCTAGTGACCTCAATATTAAGAGTCAAGATTATAACCTTTTCTAAAGTTTTGAAATGTGTAAGAACTAGCCCAATGCAAGATATACTCATCATTTATAGTCCTCAAAGTTTGCTTCAATTCCATTTTCCCCAGTCAACTCAACATGTATTAAATTAAACCTTTCAGCTGCTTCCTCCTTCTACTAACTCCCAATCAGCAATGCCACATATGGTTCATCTTTTGGTTAATAGCTTCACCAACTACCTAGTGCCCAAAGCTAGGAACCTTGAGATCTTTCTCTATCCCTTCCCCTCTTGATTCTCACACAAAGGATAAACTGTCATCTCATCTGAGAAACTTCCTGTAGCCTGGTATCTCTGGTGCTTCCCTATTATCCATCCGGACAACTGCTATGGCCTTCTCGCAAGACTGTCACTGCCCATTTGGTACATTTTTTTCACAGCTGTAAGCATTATCTTTATCAAGAGAAAGCTGTTTTATTCACTCTCTATTGAAACATGCCTAAGGGCTCCTGCACATGGCATTCTGTGTTCTTCACAATCTGGTTCCAGTCTTCCCCTCTCCTTTCTCCACCATGTTCCCTGTAGGCCATGCTTAACTTTCCATGAATATAATAACTTGATTTACATCCCTGTCCAAAAGAGGGTGCACTGATGTCCTAACCTGCAGTACCTGTGAATGTGACCTTATTTGGACATAGGGTCTTTGCAGATGCAATCAAGTTAAGATGAGGTCATTAACGTGGGTCCTAACCCAATGGAACTGTGTCTGTATAAGGGGAACATTTGGACACAGACACACATGCAGAAGTGAATGCCATATGAGGACAGACACACCGGGAGAAGATAGCTGTGAAGACAGAGGCAAAGACTGGAGGGATGCTGCCACGAGCCAAGGAATGCCTGAGGCCACCAGAAGCTGTAAGAGGCATGGAAGGATCCTCCCCAGAGGTTGTAAAGCCACCATGGCCCTGACAACACCTTAATTTTGGACTTCCAGCTTCCAGAATTATGACACATCCATTTCCATTTCAATCCAGCCATTTGTGATGCTTTGTTATGGTAGCTATAGGAAATTAATACAATGGATATGCCAACCCCTTTCAACGATCCAGGACTTTGAACAAGCTACTCCCTTTTCCCAGAAACAGAAATTTTCTAAACATATTTTAGGATCCAGTACGTAAACCATTATCTTCAGATAATCCTTCAAGGAGAGACTCGGACCAAGTTTGCTCTCTTTTCTTGATTTTCTCAGAGCAGGTTTTCTGATCTCTGTTACAGGACTTCTCACACTGAATTGTCAGTCATAATTATCTTGACAGTCTCTTACACTAGACTGAAAATGCCTGAGGTCAGGAATTATGGCATATAGTTCTTCAACATATGCTTATTGAATTAAAAAAAATAAAACTTTTGCCAGCTTCATGTATCTAATGGTACCTAACTTTAGAAATAAAATATTGTGTTTTTTTTTTTCCAATTAAGCTGTCCTTCAGACACCCTGGAAGATAGGACTGTTATTTCCAATTTATAGATGAAGAAACTAAGGATCCATAAATGTTGGTTTCACTTGCCCTTTTGCTCCCAGTAGATTAACAAGCCTCCAATGCCCTCCAGAGGCTGGCTATCAGTCTCTACCAGGTGTCACTAAGCCACATCAATTTTGGGGGCTGAGTAGTTTTTTGATGATCGTTAAGTGTGATCAGCGGATGGAAGTTATAATGGAAATTTAAAAAATAAAAATTATTAAAAAAAGGCTTGAGATGAAATATGTCATATGATCCTTTTGAGTAAGTCCAACATTTATCACCATTTCATTGACATGCTGAATGAATTATATATATGGCATTATAATGATGTAATAGCTCACAGTCCTCAATGGCTTGTGGAGTTGAATGTTCTGTCTGGGTGCAGTTTATGGAAGCAAGAGAGAATGAATGTAGTCATCTGGCACACTGTTCAGGGTTTCCCCCAGCTACACTTTCCTTGTATTATTGCCATTGTGTAAATTCAATGTATTATAGCAACATACATTCACTTGGACCGGGGAGAAATACTTCATGGGAAATAAACTTATTTTAAAAAGCATAGGTATTTAAAAACATAGGTATTTACTTATTTTTTCTTTTTTACTCATAAACTCACTCTCTCTCTGTATCTGTCTCTCTATCTCTGTTTCTGTCTTTTAATGTTTTGGCTTTTACAAATCATCCAATCCAATGGAGTCCAATTTCCCAACTTGCAGATTGGTGGTTAGGGGGCCATCAACTTACAGAAAAACCTCCATCAGTGTGTTGACATGAGAAAATAAGGTCTTCTATACTGTTCCTCCCTCAAGATAAATGGGGTTGATGGAGAGCTTTCTTTTCCTATATGAATGACTTCATGCCCCAAGGAGCCAAAACAGAAGAATAAACCTGAACATGGCTTGGCGAACATCAGTCTTCTAAGTAAAGTCCAATATGCAGCAGACAGCTAACAAATGTTGAATGAATTCAGTTTTTCTCTTTTATTTATGCCCTGGTATACAGAGAATGGTGGAAAATAAATTTTTGTGCAAAATAAAATTTTACTTTGACATTGAATGTCATCATGACCATCTAGATATAATAATAAAAGCAACAACAATGATAATAGAATAATAATTGCAACAAAAGCAACAGTTAATGATTACCAAACACTTATTATTTATGGGTGCTTTTTTCTGCATAAAACTTCCTAATTCCAGATGTGAAATGAGAGCAGGTGCTTTCTTTCTAATCGAGTGAACTCTTACACTGAATGCATAGGCCATATCCTTCCCACAGATATGTTAAACTCAAGCATGCTTTATTGCCACCTCACCACTTCACTGAGAAGGAGGGCCCCATGTCTAGGGTAGAATAAGGGCTCATTTTTGCCATTCCAAGTTTGTGGATGTTACTGAGGAGAGCACACACTATTCATCTTCCAGAGAGCTTGTGAGTTCCCAGTGAGAGTTGAGTAGGTTCCTGTCAGTTAGTATAGGTAAAACAGTTCTGGCAGGTACAATAGAGACAGAGCAGGGGCTCATGCTGTTTTATGAGTCCGATTAAGCTAGATGAGGCTGCAGTAACCACTGATCCTAAAAGTTCAGTGGTTTGAAACAACAAAGCTTATTCTTCACTCACACCATATGAATATCACACCTTTGTGGAGGATTTCTGCTCATACTGGACCAAGGCTGATGAAGTTCCAACCTTACTGAACATTGCTGGCAGCCGGAGGAAGAAGAAAGAGATGGACAATCACACAGTGGATCTTCATGCTTCTACTGGGAGAACTGATACAGGTCACTTCTGCTGACGATCCATTTGCCAAAGAAAGACAAGCGGCCATTTCTAATTTCAAGACAGACAGGAAAGGTGGTCCTCTTGAGTGCTTGAAAGGGGATTTCATCAGAATTAATGGTGAGTAGCACTGTTGTCGACGATGCTCTCAGGGAACGGGGCCAGAGGGAGCGCTACAATCATGGTCTCTGTTTGATCTACCACTATTTTCTGTGGTGCCCATGCTGACAAGGCTTTTAGTGCCAACTCCAGCAAAACTACTCTTGTCCAGGTCACCAGCCACTTCCACATCTCTAAATCCAATGGCCAGTCTCAGTCCTCATCCGGTTGATCTACGAGCACTGTATGACATCTATTTCTCACAACCACTTTAATTCCAGGTGAGCACACAGCTCTGGTTTTTCTCTTATACCATGGGCTTTTTCTTCTTAGTTTCATTTGCGAGTTCTCCTTCATCTCCCTGACCTTTTTATCTTCCAGTACCAAAGAGCCATATCAGTGGCATTCTTTTCCTCTCTATCTAAACTCACTCATTTTGTGATCACATCCAGTATCTTGGTTTCAACCCCCACTACTGGGCCGGATAATCTTAAATGCATATAAATAGCCTTTAGCTTTTTCCTGAAATCTAGCTTTCTATGGTCACCTGCTCATTTGATATCTCTAATTTGTCATGTCTAAACCTAAGTCCCGATCTTCCTGTCCAAACATGTTCCTATTTTACTCTTTTCGGCCAACGTTGTTGTCTTCATCTTCCAAATATATCCAGACTGAATGTATTCACCGGTACCACCACATTTGCATTATTACATTATCCTCCTAAGTGATCTCCCTACTTCTACCCTTGATTGAACCACTCCCTCATTCTATTTTCTCACATTAACCAGAGTGAAGTGCAGACTCGCAGTGGCTTCCCATCTCAGTCTTTGTCATCCCTAGAGTCACACATATCTGGCCTTTCATTCTTTTCCTGACTTTATTTCTTATTAGAGCTCTCTCTACTCACTCAGTTCCAATCGCAGAAGCCTCTGACTGATCCTTTAAACATTCCAGACATGAGGATGGCTGGGTGGCTTAGACGGTTAAGCATCTGCCTTTGACTCAGGTCATGACCTCCACGTCCAGGGACCTAGCCCCGCATTGGGCTCCCAGCTCAGGGGCGAGTCTGCTTCTCCCTCTCCCTCTGCCTCTCCTCCTTGCTTGTGCTCTCTCTGTCCCCCTCTCTCAAATGAATTTAAAAAAAAAAAATATATATATATATCTTTAAACATTCCAGACATTCTTCTGGCAGAACCACTGAGCTTGTGGTTCTTGCTTTTTGTGATGCTTTTACCTGTATAAATGCATGGCTCCCTCCTTTCTTTCTCAAGGCTTTGTTCAGAAGTTGTACTTTCAATGTGGCCTTGTCGGAACCACTCTTCAAAAATATAACCCCCCTTTTTTGCCTTTGATAATCCACATACCTCTTTCTTGTTTTATTTTTCTCCCCTCTGGAACTTATTGCTTTTAAAGTACTATATCATTTACCTATTAATTTTGTTTATTGCCAGTCTCTCCCACCAGAATTTAAGATTCCTGTCTGTTTTGTTGACTTGTGTATTTCCAGTACTTAGAAAAATGCCTGAACCCAGTCGTCTGTTAGTAGTTTTTTTTAATTGAATGAATGGATGGAAAAAAAAAATGAATGAATGAATGAAGTTAATTTGTTGCAGTTTGGGCTTTTCTCAAGAACAACCTGGGATTAAAGGACTGGTCTGCCCATGTACAAGTAACCCATCAATCTTCTTAAGTAACACCACTAAAGCCAATTTCCCTCTTATTATTCAAGCACAGCATATGCAGTGAAATCCAAACTATGACACTATAGCAAAATCACATCATATTGTGTATAATATCTAGTGTCTGTGGGCTAAATATATTTTAGGGAATGCTTTAATGACCGCAGGGAGAATAAAGTCTAATTTCAAGGTATTTGATTGGATGCTCCAGACCACAGAAGGGGAATTATCCTGGGGATCCCTATCAACACAATCTGGTATTTTATTATGACTAATTTACTCCTCAAACAAACCTAGAGATAGGGTTCTGGGGTAACTTTAGTTAAATCCCTTTTCTTAGTATCTCCCCTGAAAGAGCTCACTGATATTTGTCATACAATTAGAGCTAGTTTCCTCTCTTTGGAAAAAAAAAAAAAAAAAGAGAGAGAGAGAGAGATGAGATAAGCAAAGTGTACTTACTAAGAAGAAAACAGAAAGGTTTGTGTGTCCTGTCCTTTAAAGGGGGAGATAAGGGCCTTGCCCCAAGGATTCTGAGTCTGATGTGGGAGCCAGACTATTCCAAGAGCTCTCAGGCTGGTGGGGGCGGGAAGAGACTCCCCGGCCCAGGCCCCCAAACTAGTTGGGGAGATATAACACTTCCCTTGGCATCCCCAGGCTGATGGGAACAGTTCGCCCTCTCTTAAGGGGCTACCACATTGATAAGGAGACATACCACTGTGCCCAGGGACCTCAAGTCACAAAAAAAGAGAGTAAATACATACCTAGGACACAAAGGTACATAAACACACAGAAGCAGAAATACGCAATGGATGGTGAGTCTCTGCGATTGTGTGTGCATGTCACTCTGTGTGTGACTTGCACATATTTTTTTTTAAACAAATATGTAATGCTTACCATGTTCCTGTGAGAACTCTGTCCTTCTAGAAATTATGCTTAGTGTATGCTGACAATGTGGCTATCAGAATGTAAATCGGGACTTGCTCAATGCAACTACTGCCACAGAAGGAATAAGCTGGTCTTTTCAAGGATCCCATGAGTAACATCCCATGATTTTCCCAAGTGTGGCCCTATTGAGAAATAGACATCAAAGTGTCCATGTTATTAGAAATGAAGTTGTATTAGAAAAGGGTAACCTCATCTGCAACCACAGTTGGGTTTCCTGAGAATTTACCAGCCTTAGAAGTTCTGGGTCTATTCTATCACCCAGTCTCCTGTAGAGATAGAACATGTAGACATAAACGAACAAAGAAGGCTCTGTCCTGACACTCCATAAGAGAGACCCGCAAAGGAGTCAGGGAAGCTTGGTCATGCTGAATTCCTTCTCTTGAACCTACCAATCAGTGAATTTACTTCCCTCTTGAAAACGGGAGAGGAAAGGTCCAGAGAAATCCGAAACATTTCCAAATTGTGGAAATGAAAGGGTAATTTTTTCCTCATCTGTGGGAATGCAAGGAAAGGGAGATCTGTGTTCTTCCTTAGCAAAGAAAATTAAAATTAGCTCTAATCAGAACTCACTGTTCATTGTCTTTAAAAAAGATAATAAAATCAGAGGAAAACTTCTCGACTTTCAAGTCATTATCCTATTGCAAGAGAGAACCCTTTTTGACTCACCACTTTATACTTCCAAGAAATGTGTGTGTGGATAATGAGAATACTGTAAGTTTCAGGTTTTTAATAAAAAAAGAAATATTAATAGAGAGAAGAAACCACTTGAACAAACAGGCTGAAACTTGTATGATATCAAGATGTTTTCTGATGGATTGGAGTAGAGAATGATGTGTGATTGCAAAATACTTCTTCAATCAGTACCTGTCACTTGATGCCCTTAAAAGTATGTTTCTTTGGATATTATGAAGAATCAAAATTAAGCCCAGCCCAGGCAGAATGTCCCTCCTTATTTTGGCAAAACAAATAGACAAGTAGACTCAAGTGTTACCCCATTTAACATGTCAAGAAACTGAAACAGATGTTCACTGATCTGCCAGAGAACTCACAGTGGTCTAACAATAGATTTACAGGCTAAAACCTAAATCTCTATCCTTACAGCTGATACCAATCCTCCAACCACTTTTTTCTTTTTTTTTTTTTGGCCTGCCATTCTTGCTCAAGGCCTTTCCTATTGGTATTTATGTGTACAGGTGAATAAATTTCCCCTCAGCATCATAGTAGAAAAAGACATAGTGAGTTTCAATTTCATGTACATAGAACGGAAGGCATTCACTGGTTTCATTCAAGTCACCCATGTCAATGAACTATCTAGTAAATAAATTCCTTGAGCATATGGACTGAATCCATATTGTTTAGATAATAGGCCCTTAATAAGTATTTTTGTCATGAAGGAATAAAAGTTCTATCTTGGATATGACTATGGTTTGCGATGGATAATGAGAGGTTATTGTATGAAGTTTTGTGGAATGGTTGCCTTATTATCTTCATCTACTTCATCTCTTGAAAGAACCTTTCCCTTTGCCCAACTCTCATTTTTCTCTATGATAAAGGACTTGATTAAAACATGTGGACAAGTTTGAAAACAAATTATTACTTACTTTATGCCACTGAAGTTTGCAATTTATTTAAGTCTCCCATATCAAACATCACTCTGATTTTGGAAAACATAGGAAGCTTCCCTGTCTCCTGCTGGGTAAGTATTGCTGGAAGCTAGGGTATCGGTGCCAGCACCTGGCCTAGGATAGGTCACTCAGATGGCCCCATCCATGACTTTGACTCCTGCGGGTTTGATGTAGAGATGCAGGGATGGTAAAGAATTATTCATGTTGGCAGCAGCAATAAGAGCCCTGTGATAGCAGTGGTGATAAGGGTTCACTGGCAAATGGCAACATCGAGAACCCCTCCACTGGTCGCAGCACTGGGTTGCCAGTGTGCAGACCACAGATGCATTTCCTGCTGCTTAGTCTCTCTTGGTTTTTGCATGTTTTAGGAGCCTGATTGATGAGTCTACAGTTGATTTTGTAAGCTACCCAATATCCTTGCAGTAAATTGCCTTTATCACCAAAGTATTCATTCTGTTGTCTGCAACTAAAAACCATGACCGATACAGAGATTAGCACCAGCGAGTGGGTTACAGGCAATGGTCCCCAAGAAGAAAGGAGTAATTTGTGATAGATTACCTGACTGAGTTAGAGCTGAAGGCAGTAGTAATTCTGTTAGAATTCAGGGAAGGGAATTTGGATGCCCATGGCAGGAAACAGTGGTACAGCTAATTAAAGCATCATCTGTGTGTGCCTTGAATGAAGTACCCATTAACATCAAAGCTTTGGGAACTGCACTGTCATAACCATAAAAATAGTATGAAGGACAGGAGCAGCAGGGTGAGGCATCTACTCCTAATAGCACTTTAAAACCATAAAGAAAGATAACAAAGAGCACAAATCCCTAAGTTCTTAGCTCAAAACATGGACTAAAATCTAGGGACTTTCTATGAATTAAGAAATACAGAAAACAAAATCACAACAAGACAAAGAAATCTTTTTCTGCAGTAGCCACAAAACTAAAGTTGATGACAGATGAGATGTCAAATTACAACATCAGGAGAATTAACATCTTTATATTTCTTTGATGTGAAAACTAGGCATTGATTTGTTTCAAAGGGTGTCTGTTCTTATTTGTTCTCTTACCTTGGGCCAGTCAGATAATGTCATGGTTAGGAATAAAGGCTTTAGAGCTAGCCAGAATACTTGGCTTCGTATCTCCATTCTACCATATGATGGTAGCAGTCAGTTAGTGTTAGTTAGTGTCCTGTTGTTAGTTAGGGTCCTGTTGCCTCAATTTCCTTATCTATAAAGTGGGAATGGCAATAATATTTACCTCATAGAGTTACTGTGAAGTTGAAACTAGTTAATGTATGTAAGGTTATCAGAACACTGCTTGGAACATAGTAATCACTGAATAGATAGTAGCTAGAGCTACAGTGGCTAAAGCTAATATTACCATATTGGGGACATACAGCTGATAAGATCTGCAGGGGAGGAAGTAGCAGGTACCACACTGACACGGCAAGAGACATGTATATGAGAGGGTGCACAGTAAGCTCTAAGAAATAACATGGACTTTGGTGTTGTTTCTAGAGATCCGAGGATATCTCCAACAGAGTAAAGATCTGGTTAGGATTCCTTGTGCTTTATACTCTTGGGTGGTGGGGGACAGGCAGGATGCTTCATTGATCTCTTAGGATTTTGAAGTAAAAAATAGACTGATTTTTATCTATGCTTCTCTGACTCATTTACTAGGTGAATTAGGCTCACTTTATGTGGCCTCTAGAAGAAGAGAAGGATGACTTGGGCCATAATGAGAATAGCATCCTAACTGGCACTCATGACCTAGCAGAACCAGTGTTGTTACAGATAGCATTGTGCTTCCAGGTAGAATGATTTCTTGTTAGAGTCCTGAAGAACTGCAGGAAACAAAGATAGAAAGCTACCTATAAGCAAAAGCTTATTCAACCACACTACAGAATTTTGCCTTAGTGAAAAGGTGTAATTCTAATGTTTTAATCATTTAAAATGAGACTTAGTCTAATCATAGGAAAATAAACACAATCTAATGCAAGGGAGGGTGATTTAATAACTTTTAGATTTTTGTTTGTTTTTCATTATGCCACCCACATTTGCTCTAATACCCAAATCATTTAGCAACCCAAAGCTTTGCCAATAGCACTTTATTTTCTTGTGGAAAGATGGAAGTTGTTAAGATCTCAGTTGGCTGTTCTCTTTTTTTCTTTTTGGAATGTACAATGTAGTAACAGAATATATTCAATATGAAAAAAAATAAAACTGACTTATCTGAAAAAAAAAAAAAGTGAGAAATGGGAGTGTGATCAGCTACATGGAAGAAAATAGCAAGTGACCTCAACTTAGAATCCTCATCATGAACTTAGGAATTTTGAAGTCAGGAATGTTTTTCTTCTTAAAGCAGAGGATGTTTCAAAGTATGTTTGAGGTACCAATGACTTCCTGGCTCTGGAGATATAAAGGGGGATTGCTGAAAACTTGCCACTGAATGCTCTTCCTTTGGTATATCAGTTTAAAGAGCGCCGCTAACATTGGTGATGTGAGCTTTGTCCGACTTTGGCCTTCCAAGGGCATTTGTTCAGCAGATCATGGCAATGGTGGACAGAGAAATTCCGTAAGAAAGAGAAACACAGGTACTATTTTCAATCACTGTCTCAGCATCCTGGGCTAAAATATATGCTTAATTTTCTGTGAAGTCTGTTTTTTCACTGTGTCAATGTAAATTGCAAGGCTAGAAGGTACTTCAAAAGTTATAAAATCCAAATTCCCCCAGAGAATTCTCCAAACCATACAAGCTAATTATAAGCCTTGATTTTGTATTTTTTACAAGACTGTACTTTTTAATCAATGGATGAGAGTAATGTCTCTGCTATATATTAACCACAGTAAAAGAGTAATGATAATGCTAACAGAAATGTTCCTCCCTGTTACGATGTCAGGCATTGTGCTAGCAATTTCCATCTGTGAGCACATTACTTTAAGACAGGTGTTTTGCGTTCCATCTCACAGATAAAGGAGTTGTTCTCCACCACTGCCAAAAACGCCTCTCCTTCACAGAGCAGTACTTAAATCCGGTGCTTGCTTCATAGCTCAGCTCAAATTGTCACCCATCCCATTCACCTTTCCTAATTTACTCAACAATAATAATTTTTCAGTAAATATTTATTGAGCACTTTTTATATGTCAAGTACCATGAAAGGCAGACAGTATATTTGTGGGTGAAGAAAAAATTATATTTCTAACCATGTGGTAACTTATAACCGAATGGAGTAGACAAACAATAAACAAGTAAATGAATATATGATTAGAATGACAATATATACAATCTTGGAATAAATTTCAGCCAGTGGTCAAAGTAGGTGGCCAAGGGGATGAGCCCCCTCCCCCCTCATTATGCCTACTTGGAACACTTGTGCAAATAGGAAAAATTCATCCTTTCCTCAAGGTTCTTTATTGACCATCAAATTATAATAAATATACAAATCAATGATGACTAGCAATGTGAACAGCACCCCTTAGGATCTGCAGTATAGAACCTACAAAACTATATGCAGAGGCCTTGAGATGACAAAGAAAGCAAGTTGTCAAGGATGAAAATGTGTCAGCTACTCAGAGAAGGCAGAAGAACATTCTGGGTGAAAGAATCAGCAACTATGGAGACGTTGAGATGGGGAAGAACATACGGTTTTGAGAAACTGAAAACAGGCTGGTGATACTAAGGCATAGTAAATCAGAGAGAAATGGTACTGGGGAAACAGGCAAGCACTAAATAAGAAGTGCAGCTCTATTTAAACTGCAGTGGTGCTTCACTGAGAGACTTTAAGCCAAGGAATGCCAGAATCAGATTTGGGTTTTTACTGAGGTGGATAATTGAGAATGAAATGGGAAGTGTTACAAGTAAGGGCCATATTGCAATAGGTTAAGAGGTATCAGTGGTCTTGATTAAGTCATGGTTAACATAATTGTTTTGACTTGGCATTTCTGGTACCAAGCGAGGATCTTTAAATTGGCAGGGACTGTATTTTACATGCTATACCTCTATCAGCTTTGGAACATTCGAGATGTGAAATAAGTATTAGAACAGGGAAGGAAGAAACTCACTTCTTAACCTCCTTGTGCCACAGGTTGAGCAGGAACTGAGATGCGGTCTGACATGCTGGGGTTTGAATTAGCAATCACCACCCGTGGAAAGGAGTGGGAGAAAGCAGAATTGGGCAAAGGGAGAAGCTGAACAGCCATACAAGCCCAGCAAAACCCCAGCCCACTCCTTGAGTACTGTCCCCTAAACTGCCTGAAGGAATAGAATAAAAGCCAAGGGGGAGAGTCGTGAAGGACACTCCATGTTTGGGAAACATTCCTATCTCTGGACCTTACATAATGTGATGGTATCTGAGTCCTTAGAAAAGGAACTGGCTTCTGAAAAGAACGTAAGTCAAAAACCAGAATGATGATGGAATGGGACTTGGTGGTGGAAAGAAGTGCTCTCTCACCAGGGACTTCATTAAATGAGGCCCCTTACCTGTAACTTAGTTACCCCACATGCAAAATTAGAGACTTAAAGCAGATGGCCTTAAATGACCCTCCCTATTCTGAAATTCTGTGATTCTGAGTAAGAAAACCCAGTTCAGGAAACCCATTACAGCTGTAGCTGTCCTTTTCCATTAGTCCAAATGCATCTAGACACATCAAAATGGGTTTTGACTTGCAGGGACCAAATGTCTTCATTTAGAAGAGACGGGAAAGGCAGCTTGCAAATTACACCATTTCTCCCACCTCCATTATGCTCCGAGCAATCTTCTAGTGCTGTTACAACCCAACAGCACGCAGCCAATTGGAGCAGAAAAGACAATAACCTTAATGGGAAGGAATTGGGAGCTGGGAGACGCCACAGATTGTATTAGGAGAAATGAAATAATATTTAATTTCCCTGGTCATAAATAATCTGTCTGCCCACATTATGAGCATATCAGAGTTGACAGGGAAAATAGTCACCAACATGGGAAAAAAGGTCATTATTTTTTCATTATTAGTGGGTAATGAGGGTGGGGGGCATATCAAATGTGCTTTTTTTTTTTCCCCTGACAGATGGAACTGCAGTGGCAGAGTTGCTCAGAGTAGCTGGTAATCCTCACAACTTGTTAGCAAGAGGCAATAACAATGACTGTGGCGATTCCTCAGTCATACTGGTAAGGTTGTTTATAGGTTTCAAAGTACTACTACATTTGTTTCTTCACGAGCACCTCACTATATGAGAACGGATAGTCATTTTAGAGGTTAGGATACTGAGGCTCGATATTTGATTAAATGTTCTGGCAAAGCAGTGACCTAAGAACTTCAGACTTAACCTTACTGATTTCAAAATTTGGCTATCATAGCAAACAACCGGTACTATTTATTTTTACCTGCATTTTTTTTTATTTAAATCAACTTGCTTTTTTACTTATATTTATTTTAGAGGATACTTTACAATAGCACCATCATAATGGAAGTTTCAAATCAACAGTCTAAACTAGAAGTACAGTCGATTCTCATTATTCACGGTAGTTATGTTCTATAAAGTCTCCACAAATACTGAACTGTTGCACCTACGGGAAATACAGGGCTAGGTTCCTGCAAGCCTCTGGTCACAACATTTTTATCAACCAATCAATATGTAACCTTTTTTAATGCATTTCTATTTAAAGACATCTTATTTAATATGTATTGATTTAACATGTATCATTGATTTAATGTATATTGTTGATTCATTAAAATTCAATTCACAGCCAGTAACACTGTAACTCATGCCTGAATGATGCTTTATCTAATATGTGTTTTCTCCTTAAGGCACATCCTTGTACTTGAGTACACTAACTAGCACTTAAGCACTATACTTGGGGGCCATTTTAAACCATAAAAACACTAACAAAAAACCCCCACAAAAATGTGAAAAATGTGGCATCAAACAGACCATGTAATGGACAAATCTACAGCATGAGATCTAAAACAAGAAGGCCCGGTGTCACCATGTTTAGCCTCAGCTGGGAATGTATGTGTGGGGTAACTCGATCTTTTCACTACACTGTACATGTCTGCAAAATTGCTGCAAGTATTGATTCTGGAATTAAAAATAAATTTTAGTGGACAGGTGAATTCAAAAATATGACTTCTGTACATAATGAGGATCAACTATCGCTTTAAAATTAAATCCAAGGAAAACAATTACATTTGATTAAATCCTAGCTAGGTATCTTGCTGGTCCTAATTTCTCAGTATGAGGTTTGTTTTTTGCTTTGTTACAAAAAAAGGAGGGTGAAATAAGGTGTTGAAGACTTTATTAGCCCCAGACTAGGAGTTTCCTCCTGACTTAATCTGAAGGATTGGATAAAATGAAAATGAAAATAATTTTCTGATCAGGTGATTCACTTTTTCTTAGTGCTGGGTTTATGTATCACCTACAGTCATTTTGAGAACCTTTTCAATCATCACAAATATGACAGATAAACATTTGGAAGATGCCAAGTGTACAAACTCACTTTTTGGGAAACACTGTGCTAGAATATGAAAATCCCCCAGATGTCCTGAGCCTCTGTACCTTCACAACATCGTGGTAGGGAAAACAGTCTACCCAGGGGGATGCAGCTGACTCCCTGTTAGCTGGACAGCTTAATGGGATGCTTAGCTAGTTCTGCATTCTATTCTAGTTCTTGAGAGAAACACTTTTTACCTAAGAGATGTGCAAACCGTAGGAGTCCAACTGGTTGACCTGTCTCCCTGATATGTCTAATAAATCTTTCAATGTTTAAAAAAATCCAGAGAGATAAATACTGCTCCCCTCTCAAAATGTGCTTCAGAAATAATTTCATTCCCTTGTTTTCTTTTGCTGAGTTAAAAAGCTGAATCTGAACTCAATAGAAGACAGTCAACTTTTTTTTTAACTGTTTTTTTATGTTTTTTTTTTTTAACATATAATGTATTATTTGTTTCAGGGGTACAGGTCTGTGATTCATCAGTCTTACACAATTCACAGTGCTCACCATAATAGCACATACCCTCCCCAATGTCCGTCACCCAGCCACCCCATCCCGCCTGCTCCCCTCCACTCCAGCAACCCTCAGTTTGTTTCCTGAGATTAAGAATCTTTTATGGTTTGTCTCCCCTGTCTGGTTTCATCTTGTCTCATTTTTTCCTCTCTTCCCCTATGATTCTCTGCCTTGTTTCTCAAATTCCTCATATCAGTGAGATCATATAATAATTGTCTTTCTCTGATTGACTTATTTCGCTCAGCATAATACCCTCTAGTTCCATCCACGTTGTTGCAAATGGCAATATTTCACTTTTTGATGGCTGCATAATATTCCATTGAATATACATGCCATATCTTCTTTACCCATTCACTGTTGATGGACATCTGGGCTCTTTCCACATTTTGGCTATTGTGGACACTGCTGCTATAAATATCGGGGTGCAGGTGCCCCTTTGGATCATTACATTTTTATCTTTGGAGGAAATACCCAGTAGTACAATTGCGGGGTCATAGGGTAGCTCTATTTTCAACTTTTAAAAAAATTTTTTTATTGTTATGTTAATCTCCATACATTAAATCATTAGTTTTAGATGTAGTGTTCCATGACTCATTGTTTGTGCATAACACCCAGTGCTCCATGCAGAACGTGCCCTCCTCAGTACCCACCACCAGGCTAACCCATCCTCCCACCCCCCTCCCCTCTAAAACCCTCAGTTTGTTTTTCAGAGTCCATTGTCTCTCATGGTTCGTCTACCCCTCTGATTTCCCCCCCTTCATTCTTCCCCTCCTGCTATCTTCTTTTCTTTTTCTTAACATATATTGCATTATTTGTTTCAGAGGTACAGATCTGAGATTCAACAGTCTTGCACAATTCACAGCGCTTACCAGAGCACATACCCTCCCCAGTGTCTATCACCCAGTCACCCCATCCCTCCCACCCCAACCCCCACTCCAGGAACCCTCAGTTTGTTTCCTGCGATTAAGAATTCCTCATATCAGTGAGGTCATATGATACATGTCTTTCTCTGTTTGACTTATTTTGCTCAGCATAACACCCTCCAGTTCCATCCACGTCATTGCAAATGGCAAGTTCTCATTTCTTTTGATGGCTGCATAATATTCAATTGTATATATATACCACATTTTCTTTATCCATTCCTCTGTCAATGGACATCTGGGCTCTTTCCACAGTTTGGCTATTGTGGACATTGCTGCTATAAACATCGAGGTGCACGTACCCTTTTGGATCCCTACTTTTGTATCTTTGGGGTAAATACCCAGTAGTGCAATTGCTGGATCATATGGTAGCTCTATTTTCAACTTTTTGAGGAACCTCGATACTGTTTTCCAGAGTGGCTGCACCAGCTTGCATTCCCACCAACAGTGGAGGAGGGTTCCCCTTTCTCCGAATCTCCGCCAACATCTGTCATTTCCTGACTTGTTAATTTTACCCATTCTGACTTGTGTAAGGTGGTATCTCATTGAGGTTTTGATTTGGATTTCCCTGATGCTGAGTGATATTGAGCACTTTTTCATGTGTCTGTTGGCCATTTGGATGTCTTCTTTGGAAAAATGTCTGTTCATGTCTTCTGCCCATTTCTTGATTGGATTCTTTGTTCTTTGGGTGTTGAGTTTGATAAGTTCTTCATAGATGTTGGATACTAGCCCTTTCTCTGATATGTCATTTGCAAATATCTTCTCCCATTCTGTTGGTTGTTTTTTGGTTTTGTTGACTGTTTCCTTTGCTTTGCAAAAGCTTTTTATCTTGATGAGGTCCCAATAGTTCATTTTTGCCCTTGCTTCCCTTGCCTTTGGTGATGTTTCTAGGAAGAAGTTGCTGCGGCTGAGGTCGAAGAGGTTGCTGCCTGTGTTCTCCTTTAGGATTTTGATGGACTCCTGTCTCACATTGAGGTCTTTCAACCATTTGGAGTCTATTTTTGTGTGTGGTGTAAGTAAATGGTCCAGTTTCATTCTTCTGCATGGGGCTGTCCAATTTTCCCAACACCATTTGTTGAAGAGACTGTCTTTTTTCCATTGGACATTCTTTCCTGCTTTGTCAAAGATGAGTTGACCATAGAGTTGAGGGTCCATTTCTGGGCTCTCTATTCTGTTCCACTGATCTATGTGTCTGTTTTTGTGCCAGTACCATACTGTCTTGATGATGACAGCTTTGTAATAGAGCTAGAAGTCCGGAATTGTGATGCTGCCAGGTTTGCTTTTCTTTATCAACATTCCTCTGGCTATTTGGGGTCTTTTCGGTTCCATACAGATTTTAGGATTATTTGTTCCATTTCTTTGAAAAAAGTGGATGGTATTTTGATGGGGATTGCATTGAATGTGTACATTGCTCTAGGTAGCATTGACATCTTCACAATATTTGTTCTTCCAATCCATGAGCATGGAACGTTTTTCCATTTCTTTGTGTCTTCCTCGATTTCTTTCATGAGTATTTTATAGTTTTCTGCGTACAGATCCTTTGCCTCTTTGGTTAGATTTCTTCCTAGGTATCTTATGGTTTTGGGTGCAATTGTAAATGGGATCAACTCCTTAATTTCTCTTTCTTCTGTCTTGTTGTTGGTGTATAGGAATGCCACTGATTTCTGTGCATTGATTTTATATCCTGCCACTTTACTGAATTCCTGTATGAGTTCTAGGAGTTTTGGGGTGGAGTCTTTTGGGTTTTCCACATAAAGTATCATATCATCTGCAAAGAGTGAGAGTTTGACTTCTTCTTTGCCGATTTGGATGCCTTTGATTTCTTTTTGTTGTCTGATTGCTATGGCTAGGACTTCCAATACTATGTTGAATAGCAGTGGTGATAGTGGACATCCCTGCCGCATTCCTGACCTTAGGGGGAAAGCTCTCAGTTGTTCCCCATTGAGAATGATATTCGCTGTAGGTTTTTCATAGATGGCTTTATAATATTGAGGTATGTACCCTCTATGCCTATACTCTGAAGAGTTTTGATCAAGAAAGGATACTGTACTTTGTCAAATGCTTTTTCTGCATCTATTGAGAGGATCATATGATTCTTGTTCTTTCTTTTGTTAATGTATTGTATCATGTTGATTGATTTGCAGATGTTGAACCAACCTTGCAGCCCAGGGATAAATCCCACTTGGTCGTGGTGAATAATTCTTTTAATGTACTGTTGGATCCTATTGGCTAGTATTTTGATGAGAACTGTTGCATCCATGTTCATCAGGGATATTGGTCTGTAATTCTCCTTTTTGGTGGGGTCTTTGTCTGGTTTTGGGATCAAGGTAATGCTGGCCTCATAAAATGAGTTTGGAAGTTTTCCTTCCATTTCTATTTTTTGGAACAGTTTCAGAAGAACAGGTATTAATTCTTCTTGAAATGTTTGGTAGAATTCCCCTGGGAAGCCATCTGGCCCTGGGCTTTTGTTTGTTGGGAGATTGGATGACTGCTTCAATTTCCTTAGTGGTTATAGGTCTGTTCAGGTTTTCTATTTCTTCCTGGTTCAGTTTTGGTAGTTGATACATCTCTAGGAATGCATCCATTTCTTCCAGGTTATCTAATTTGCGGCATAGAGTTGCTCATAATATGTTCTTATAATTGTTTGTATTTCTTTGGTGTTGGTTGTGATCTCAACTCTTTCATTCATGATTTTGTTGATTTGGGTCCTTTCTCTTCTCTGTTTGATAAGTCTGGCCAGGGGTTTGTCAATCTTGTTAATTCGTTCAAAGAACCAGCTCCTTGTTTCGTTGATCTGTTCTACTGTTCTTTTAGTTTCTATTTCATTGATTTCTGCTCTGATCTTTATTATTTCTCTTCTCCTGCTGGGTTTAGGCTTTATTTGCTGTTCTTTCTCCAACTCCTTTAGGAGTAGGGTTAGGTTGTGTACTTAAGACCTTTCTTGTTTCTTGAGAAAGGCTTGTATTGCTATATACTTTCCTCTTAGGACTGCCTTTGCTGCATCCCAAAGATTTTGAATAGTTGTGTTTTCATTTTCATTGGTTTCCATGTATTTTTTTAATTCTTCTTTAATTTCCTGGTTGACCCATTCGTTCTTCAGTAGGATGCTCTTTAGCCTCCATGTATTTGAGTTCTTTCTGACTTTTGTCTTGTGATTGAGCTCTAGTTTCAAAGCATTGTGGTCTGAAAATAGGCAGGGAATGATTCCAATCTTTTGGTACCGGTTGAGACCTGATTTATGACCTAGGATGTGATCTATTCTGGAGAATGTTCCATGGGCACTAGAGAAGAATGTGTATTCCGTTGCTTTGGGGTGGAATGTTCTGAATAGGTCTGTAAAGTCCATTTGGTCCAGTGTGTCATTTAAAGTCCTTATTTCCCTGTTGATCTTTTGCTTAGACAATCTGTCCATTTCAGTGAGGGGGGTGTTAAAGTCCCCCACTATTATTGTATTGTTGTCGATGTGTTTCTTTGCTTTTGTTATTAATTGGCTTATATAATTGGCTGCTCCCATGTTAGGGGCATAGATATTTACAATTGTTAGATCTTCTTGTTGGATAGATCCTTTAAGTAGGATATAGTGTCCTTCCTCATCTCTTATTACAGTCTTTGGTTTAAAATCTAATTTGTCTGATATAAGGATTGCCACCCCAGCTTTCTTTTGGTGTCCATTAGCATGGTAAATGGTTTTCCACCCCCTCACTTTCAATCTGGGGCTGTCTTTGGGTCTAAAATGAGTCTCTTGCAGACAGCATATCGATGGGTCTTGTTTTTTAATCCAATCTGATAGCCTGTGTCTTTTGATTGGGGCATTTAGCCCATTTACATTCAGCGTAACTATTGAAAGATAGGAATGTAGTGCCATTGTATTGCCTGTAAGGTGACTGTTACTGTATACTGTCTGTGTTCCTTTCCGGTCTATGTTGCTTTTAGGCTCTCTCTTTGCTTAGAGGACTCCTTTCAAGATTTCTTGTAGGACTGGTTTCGTGTTTGCAAATTCCTTTAGTTTTTGTTTGTCCTGGAAGCTTTTTATCTCTCCTTCAATTTTCAATGACAGCCTAGCTGGATAGAGTATTCTTGGCTGCATATTTTTCTCGTTTAGTGCTCTGAATATATCCTGCCAGTCCTTTCTGGCCTGCCAGGTCTCTGTGGATAGGTCTGTTGCCAATCTAATGTTTCTACCCTTGTAGGTTACATATCTCTTCTCCCGAGCTGCTTTCAGGATTTTCTCTTTGTCGATGAGACTCGTAAGTTTTACTATTAGATGTCGGGGTGTTGACCTATTTTTATTGATTTTGAGAGGGGTTCTCTGTGCTTCCTGGATTTTGATGCCTGTTTCCTTCCCCAAATTTGGGAAGTTCTCTGCTATAATTTGCTCCATTATACCTTCTGCCCCTCTCTCTCTTTCTTCTTCTTCTGGGATCCCAATTATTCTAATGTTGTTTCGTCTTATGGTATCACTAATCTCTCGAATTCTGCCCTCGTGATCCAGTAGTTGTTTATCTCTCTTTTTCTCAGCTTCTTTATTTTCCATCATTTGGTCTTCTAGATCACTGATTCTCTCTTCTGCTTCATTTATCCTAGCAGTTAGCACCCCCATATTTGACTGCACCTCATTAATAGCCTTTTTGATTTCTACTTGGTTGGATTTTAGTTCTTTTACTTCTCCAGAAAGGGTTTCTCTAATAACTTCCATATTTTTTTCAAGCCCAGCTAGTATCTTTAAAGTGATGATTCTGAACTCTAGATCTGACATCGTACTAATGTCCGTATTGAGTAGGTCCCTGGCAGTCGGTACTACCTCTTGTTCTTTTTGTTGAGGTGATTTTTTCCGTCTTGTCATTTCGTCCAGAGGAGAACAGATCAATGAGAGAACAAAATGCTAACAGGGTAACAATGTTCCCAGAAAATATACTGTAAACAAATCAGAAAAGACCTGAAGCAGTGGGAAAAGAAAGGGAAAGAGAGTAAAAAGAAAAAGAAAAAAAAAAAAGATAAAGATAAAAACAAACAAAATCAGAACAAGACAAAAAAAAAAACAGAATGTGATCAAATATGATCAGGCTGGTATATAGATCAGTGCCACACACTAGATTTTGGGTGTATTTTGTTCTGTTAGAATAAAGTGCCTCCCAAAATTTTAAAGAAAGAAAAACTTATATATGTACAAAAATAAGGGTTGATATGATGAAGGGATGGAATATGACTGTAAAGATGGAAATTATAAAAAAATTTATAAAAGGAATTGATAAGAAGTTGTTTGAAAAAAGAAAGAAGAGGGTTTAAAAAAAAAAAAGAAAAAAAAGGGAGAGAATGTGATCAGGCAGGGGAGTAGAAAAAAAACCATACACTAGAGATCTAGGGTATATTTTGATCTGTTAGAAGAAACTATCTCAAAATTTTAAAGAGAGAACAACTTATATATATATGCCATAAATACGGGTAACTACTATGAAGGGATAGAATATGACTCAAAAAATGAAAAATAAAAATTTTTTTAAAAAAGGGATTGAGGGCGCCTGGGTGGCTCAGATGGTTAAGCGTCTGCCTTCGGCTCAGGTCATGATCCCAGGGTCCTGGGATCAAGTCCCACATCGGGCTCCCGGCTCAGCAGGGAGCCTGCTTCTCCCTCTGACCCTCTCCCCTCTCATGCTGTTTCTCTCTCGCTCACTCTCTAAAAAATAAATAAAATCTTTAAAAAAAAAAAGGGATTGATAAGATGTTCGTTGAAAAAGGGCAAAAGAAAAATTCAAAAAAAAAAAAGACAAAAAAAATTAACTTTGAAGACTAAAGAATCATGGTAAAAAAGCCATGAATTCCATGTGCATTATTCCCCTAGCGCTGGAGTTCTGCCGTTCTCATTGATCGGTAGACTTGGTCTTGGCTGGCTGTTCTCTCTGATCTTCTGGGGGAGGGGCCTGTTGCCGTGGTTTCCAAATGTCTTTGCCGGAGGTGGAACTGCCCCACCCTTGCCGGTCCGGGCTAAGTAATCTGCTCTGGTTTGCTCTCAGGAACTTTTGTTCCCTGCAAGCTTTCCGTATAGCTTGTGAGGCCGAGAGTGAAAACGGCGGCCTTCCAATCTCCACCTTGGAGGAGCCGAGAACTCGGTGCCCCACTCCTCAGTGAGCCCCCAGAGAAAAGCTGTCAGTCACTCCCGTCTCCCTGGTCTCTGGCCGCACTCCGTGCTCACCCGGCCTGTGACCGCGCATTTCTATCTCTGGCACCTGACCCCGTGTGGAGTCTCCAAACCCAGCAGATCCCTGCAGTGCGCTCCCGCACCTCTCCTCCCAGGGGAAAAAGGGGAGTCTCCTGGATCTGCCGCTTGTTGGGTCCCTGCTGGAGGAGCAGTGGCCCGACTGTGCCATGGATCACGGTTTATGGCAACCCCGAGTTGAGAGCCCGCACCTGGGCTCCGTCTCTGCAGCTGGCTTCCCTGTTCTGATACCTGGGAGCTCTGCCGCACTCAGGCACCCCCGGTCTTTCTGTGACCCCAAGGGTCCTGAGACCACACTGTTCCATGAGGGTTCCACCCCCCGCTTAGCCACCGGAGTGACGTCCCTCAGCGGAGCCAACTCTCAAAGTTCCGATTTTATGCTCCGCGGCTCTATCACTTGCCAGAGGCGGCCGACGGAGGCCCCTCCCCCGCCGTCTATCCTCCCATATATCGCCTCGGATTCACTTCTCTGCACGTCCTACTTTCCAGAATGCTTTTCTGTTCAGAGAGTTGTTGCTATTCTTTTCTTCGATCTCCTATTGAGTTTGTAGCTGTTCAGAATGGTTTGATCCCTATCCAGCTGAATTCCTGAGAGGAGATGAAATCCAGGTCTCCTACTCCTCCGCCATCTTGCCTCCACCCCCTATTTTCAACTTTTTGAGGAACCTAGAACAGTCAACTTTTGCGAACACTTTCTCTGTTGGTGGGACGGGAACTTGTCTGGACCTGTTTCTTGTATCTCAGCCTAGGCACAGGTAGATAGATTTGCCCAAAAGTCCTGTATGTGAGCAACATGTGTAACACACAGCAAATACCAGTTTGCACAGACAGTAGGAATTAATGAGAAAATGGAATTTAAACAACTCGTTACAATAAACAGAGCCATACAAGCTTATTGACTTTTTAGGATCAACACTGATGGTGTAGAAAGACAGAAAATGAACTCAAGTTGAAAAAAATGGATTCTAGGTTCAGATTTGCCAAGTATTGAGGGTCCAAATAAGTCATTTAGACTTATCATTGTGGACATAACCAGTCTAATGTACCAAACCAGAGTGGCTCACTGCAAAGACACTTAGGGATGTTAATACATTAACTAACATTGCTAGTTATTACATGAGTGACCAAAGAGAAATGTATTCAATCTCTTTGCTTCTCTGTTTTGTATTTATAAAATAAGAGTAACAGAACTACTTCTATGAAGACCTTTGTAAATGAGGTGTTTTAGGTGCAATAAAAGTACAAGGTACCTAGGAAACCGTTAGTTCACAAGAAATTCCTTTCAATCTAAGCCTCATATTTCTCAGCAGTAATAGGGAAATTTTATCATTTGGAAGTTAACTGGTATAACACAATAATAAGGAACAGGGCTTTCACAGCAGATAGGCTTGGAGTCCAATTCCTCTTCTGCTACCTATTATCCTGTGAACTTGAGGAAACTACACAGCATCTGTGAGTCTCAAGTACTTCCTCAGCTTTATAAAATGATTATAAGATAGACTTCCCAAGAAGTAGTGAGGATTAAAGCATGTAAAGCACTTAGTGCCTGGAACTATGTAAGGAAATCAGTAATTTTCTAAAACATTTATTTATTGTATTTATTATGTTTCCCTTAGAGTTTGAGGGGTGTTGATACTAACCAATCTTAACCATCAGGAGAAATACTGCATGCTTTGTGGAGACTTAGAGCATCAGCTGTTAAGACACACTAGAACTTGGCAGTCAGAGAATCATAAACTCAGTTGAAAAAGCACTTGGTGATCGGGCGCCTGGGTGGCTGTTGGTTAGGCGACTGCCTTCGGCTCAGGTCATGATCCTGGAGTCCCGGGATCGAGTCCCGCATCGGGCTCCCTGCTCAGCAGGGAGTCTGCTTCTCCCTCTGACCCTCCCCCCTCTCATGTGCTCTCTCTCTCTAATTCTCTCTCTCAAATAAATAAATAAAATCTTTAAAAAAAAAAAAAAAGAAAAAGCACTTGGTGATCATATAGGCTGCTCTCTATTGTGCATGAATAACCATAAAGATATCTCAGGCAAATATTTGCTTTGACTCTGTTTCAAAGCATCTGATCAATCCAGGGGACTGTCACTCTTGTGAGGCAGCCCATCCAATTGTCTTTAAGCTTCGTCTGCTAAGAAGTTCATAATTATATCAGGTGAAGTCTATCTTCATGTGATTTTCATCCTTGGGTGCTGGTTCTGCTGCTACCTACAAACACAGCACCTCTGAACACTATGTAAGCACTTGAAGACTATTACCCCATCCTGTGGTGGTTGTGAGTTAGGGGCTAAGATTTTGGTCTGACACACGGGGGTTAAAGCCAAAGCAATCTGTACTCTCTAGCTGTGTGATGTTAAAAAAAAAGTTATGTAACTCATTAAATCTGTTTCCTCAGTTTTACTACAGGGATACACACACACACAGCTTCCCTCAGACCAAGTGATAAAAATTAATGAAATGGTGGATTCAAATTCCCTAGGACAGTACTTAGCACAAAACAAGTTACTTGCTAAGTTGTAGCCATGTTTTAACCATTATAATAAAAATTAATCTTCTTCCCTGGCCTCCTTTGCCCCAGATTGCATATCTCCCTGATTTTTAGTTTTCTCATTCACTCTCTCAGATTCTTTTCTCTGAACAAGCTTTCTAAAAGTGTGATTCAGAATTATTCTTTGTATTTCAGGCCATGTGACCTGAATGCAGAACAAAAGAGAACAGACATCTTCCTCCTGAAGTAGCCGGACATCAGGTTACTTTCATCAGAGTCACACCATTCCACAGATTAATACTAAGTTACAGTCAACTAATTCCCCACAGTTTTCTTTTCTTTGTTCTTTAACTTCTGTTACAAAAACACATTTCATCAAATCCAACCCCATAAAGACACAAAGGCCAAGAGAGGTTCTGTTATTCGCCCAAGGTTACGTCAAGGTTGGGCCAAGGTCTGCAGCCCAGAAAGCAGGCTGCCAACTCCCAGACCACTGCTGCTTTCAACCAAGTTTGCTGTTTCTCACACTGCACTTTCCCAAGGATTGCTTTAAGAGCTTTAAATTCTTCTTTCATCTCACCCCTGGGACCCAAAGGTCATTCTCAGTATGAGAAAAGGGGTGGATTCAGGGAGTGGGAATGTGGCCCAGCTCAGGAGAAAGTGGCCCGTCTCTTCCTGGAGGGAAGTAGCTTTCATGGGGGTGACTCCAGTGCCTGGTATCCACTGCCAAGTCACTGACCCTCACTGCCTCTGTACCCTTTGGCCTGGACAGCCCATAATAGTCCTTACCCAAGGGGAAGGCACCAGGCAGCAAGATTTCTGGTCATTACTCATTCTTCTCTGATATCCCTCTTGATAGCCTCCACCTGAAGTCTCTGAAGCCTTCAATGCCTCTGCTTTCTCCCTCATCAGCAGCCTTCCCCCAAGTAAAGCTTGGTTGGCTTCCCTTCCAGACTGTCTAACAGCTGCCCCTATTAAGGACTGGAGCAGCTGAGTTTCTGCAGGAAATGAAGCATAGCCGGTGGCTGGCAATGGTTACTAAAGAAAGAGGAACTCACAAAGTCCTCCAGTGGAAACTCAGTTCAGCAGAGAAGGGGAGGGCAAAAGCATACAAGGAACAGAGGTCAGTTTCAAGAGTAGGATACCAGAGACCTCTATCATCATTTCAAAACATTCTGATCATCAGATTAACGAAAATACCAATTTGTGGATTTCAAAACAATGAAAATGACCATGGCTAAAAGAGAATTAGGGGCGCCTGGGTGGCTCAGTCGTTAAGCGTCTGCCTTCGGCTCAGGTCATGATCCCAGGGTTTTGGGATCGAGCCCCACATCAGGCTCCCTGCTCAGCGGGAGCCTGCTTCTCCCTCTGCCTCTCCCCCTGCTTGTGCGCACATGCTCTCTCTGACAAATAAATAAATAAAATCTTTAAAAAAAAGAGGGATTACATAATGATAAAGAGATCAATTCCCTAAGAAGAAATAACAATCCTCAACATGTATGCACCTAACAGTAGAGCTAAGTACAAATAAGAGTCAAAATATATAAGGCAAAACTGATAGAATTAAAAAGAGTAAGAGGGGAACTTGGGTGGCTCTGATTAAGTATCCGACTCTTGATTTTTGGCTCAGGTCATGAGCCCCACATCAGGTTTTGTGCTCAGCTAGGAGTCTGCTTGAGATTCTTTCTCTCTCCCTCTGCCCCTCCCCACCCCTTTCTCCAAAAAAAAAAAAAAAAAAAGGTTTAAAAAAGAGTAAGACACATACGCACTAATTGAAAAATTCAATACTGCTTTTTTTTAGTAGTTGGTAGATCAAGTAGGTAGAAAATTAGTAAGTACATAGTTGACCTGGACAGCACTACCAATCAACTTAACTGACATTTATAGAATACTCCATTAACAACAGCAGAACACATATTCTTTTCAAGCGCAGAAGGAACATTCACCAAGGTAAGTCACATTCTGGCCATAAAACACACATTAAGGTATTAGAGGAATAGAAATCATACAAAGCATGCTCTCATACTACAACAGAATCAAACAAGAAATTAATAACTAGAAGATAAATGAGGAATTCCCACATATTTTGAGATTAAACAGCATCCTTCTAAATAGCATAACAAAGATGATGTCACAAGAGAAATTTTAAAGTGTATTTTGAACTAAATAAAAATGGAAATATAACTGATTAAAATTTGTGAGTTGCAGTGAAAGCAGTGTTAAAAGTAAAATTTATAGCACCAAATATATATTTTAGAAAACCAAAGACCTAAAATCAATAATATAAGATTCTACCTCAGGAAGACAGAGAAGTAAAAGTAAATTAAGTTTAAAATAAGCAGTATAAAGTAATTGATAAAAAACAGAGCAAAAATCTATGAATTTGGAAACAGGAAAAGAATAGAGAAAATCAACGCAACCAAAAACTACTTATTTGAAAAAATCAGTAAAATTGATAAATATCTAGCCAGGCTAACCCTGAGAAAAAGAAGGCACAAATTTAAAGTATTAGAAATGTAGGTAGGGTTGTCACTACTGATACCCTGGACATTAAAAGGATGATAAAAGGATGAAAAATTATACGTCCACAATTTTGATAACCTAGATAAAACTGGCAAAGCCCTCAAAGGACTCAGAGTACCAAAACCCACTAAAAAATAATCTGACTATAACTACATGTTTTCAAAATGAATCAATAATTAATAAACTTCCAAAAAATCACCAGTCCAAGCTGATTTTACACGTGAATTCTACTAAACATTTAACAAAACGATACCAAGCCTCCACAATCTCTTCTGGAAACCAGACACAGAGTGAACATTTCTTAAATCATTTTGTGAGGTTACCACTACCCTAATAAGAAAACCAGATAAAGACATTACAAGGAAACTATGGGCCAATCTCTCTCATGAACACTGATAAAAAATTCCTCAATAAAATATTACCAAACCAGATCTAGCAATATATTTAAAGAATTAAAAAATACAACCATATAGGATTTATACCAGGTACGCAAGGTTGGTCCCCAAACCAAGTAATGTAACCTAATTACCTAAAAAAAGAAAAAGCACATGATTATATCAATTGATGAGGTAAAACATTTGACAAAATCCAATACCTCATCATGATAAAAACTCTCAGAAAACTAAGAATACAGGGGAAATTCTCCAACTAGATAAAGAATATCTAAAGAAAAAATTGCTATAGTTCAAATCATACTAAATGATCAAAAACTGGGCACTTTCCCCTAAGATCAGAACAAGGCAAAGATATTGTCATATTTGCCACTGCAATATCCCAAAACAGGTTCATCTGTTAGCCTTGTCTGCAGTATCAATTTCTGAATGAAAATCTATAATTTTGACAGAAAATTCCATGCCTTTTCCAAAACTTCATAGTTTATACTGGTGGGGTGAAATGTAACAAGAATATCTCTATCACAAGGTCATAATTCTCTAATATTGTGACCTATTGGCTATATAGTATTTTCTTCTTTTTTATATGTCTTTGATCCATCCTGTATAAGGCAGAGGTTTAACATTATTTGTTCCCATACAATGATCCAGTTTCTCCAGGAACATCTATTAAAAAATTTTGTCCTTTCCCCCACTGGTCTATAGATATCTCCACCATATACTAAGTTGCTACACACAAATGGGTTAGGTTTTAAGGTCATATACTCTTTATCAAGAATCTTTAAATTCTTTCCCTTTACTACTCGGTTACTGCTATGATTTTGTCTTCGTGTCTGATAGAAAAAATCCTTTCCTTGTTCTTCTTTTCTAAAATTCACTTAGGTCTTTGTGAAAATTTTATTTTTCTATGTACATTTTAGAAAATTTTTCCAAGTCTTCAAAAATGTTAAAGTACATGTTAAACTTTCCAGGCATTTTGAGATTGTAGACAATTTTTTGAATGCCATTCAGCATCTCCTAAGTGCTTGGCAAAACTGGATAATACTTGCCATGGGCCAGACACAGTGCAAAATGCTTTACATGTTTCATTGCATACATTTCTCACAAAAACTCCGTGAAGACTGCATGTTATTAGCCCTATTTTATAGAGGACATGCAGAAAACTGAAGAGACTTTGCCAAGGTCACTTTCTTAGAAAGCATCACACTTGGGATTCAACCTACTCGGTTTGACTCCAGAGCAAATTCTTAGGCATATATTATTTTTCAGGTTATTAAACCTTGAAACTCTGTAGAGTAGGTTCCATTTCCTCCAGGAAGCCAGTCATCATACTTCTATACTCTCTGATCCCTAATAGAAGTCATAGGTTCCTCCTTGGAACTCCCAAGAGTCTTTATACTGCTCTCTGGTGGAGTAAAAGTAGAAAATCTCTTTGGGGCCACAAGTCCATAGCATGGAGATTGGGAATATTTACTTGCATGACAGCTTTGAATAAACACAGTAGATAACATATACCTCCCCTCCCCAGGGTTGGGTTAGCTTTGCTTTATTTGATATGTAATTCAGTAGGAGAGAGATTAACATTTAAACAGCAAAGGTAAAGCCGCCTGGGTGGCTCAGTTGGTTAAGCATCTGACATTTGATTTCGACCCAGGTCATGATCTTAGGGTTGTGAGACAGAACCCTGCAGTGGGCTCCATGTTTAAGATTCTCTCTCTCCTTCTCCCTCTGCCCCTGCCTGCCCCTTGCCCCATTCATGCTCTCTCTCTCCCCCCCCCTCTCTAAAAAAAAAATAAATAAATAATAAACAGCATAGGTAGTAAGAGTGTAAGAGGGAAGAAGAAATGAATTCCCCAAGGAATATAGTTTATTCATCTTTAGGGAATTGATCATTGCTAGTCACTGATATATTCTCTGTATCCTATCCCTAGCCATGGAGGACAACCCCTTTATCCTCCTAAATCCCATCACTGCTTGAATGCTTGACTTCAGATGACACCATTGTGTCCAAATGAGGACAGTACCCTCGACTCCCATTCCCTTTTCCTATTCTCTGTGGGACTACATTATAGATTTGGGGCTGGTGACAATAACAGGTGTCATATTTATTCATTAAAAATCAGTCTTTCGGGGCACCTGGGTGGCTCAGATGGTTAAGCGTCTACCTTCGGCTCAGGTCATGATCCCAGGGTCCTGGGATCGAGTCCCACATCGGGCTTCCTGCTCCTTGGGAGCCTGCTTCTCCCTCTGTTTCTCTCTGTCTCTCATAAATAAATAAATAAATAAAATCTTTAAAAAAAAAATTGGTCTTTCAATTTCTGTAACACCCAATATCAACAGTTTTATTATTTTTCACTAAGATCTCAAAGGAAAAAAAAGTTAACTGGCTAAAGTTAGGACATGTAAAGTCTTTGGTGTCCTCATTTCAGCAGCCCACCAATTTGTAAGTTGACTCTTAACACAAAAGAACATGTTTATTTGTGTCTAGTTCTTCTCTTCCCCCAGACTATGCAAACCTGTTGAGGTTTGTCTTCACTTTGTACATGATCACTTAACTCTAATTCGGGCTCTCTGACATCTCAAGAAGAATATAAATTAAGTGAAGAAATTTTAATCAAATATTATAACATTGACACTAATATTAATTAATAGTGAGTGAATGGAATAGGATATAAACCTATAATTACTACAGACTGATTTATTACAGTATCTGACCTGGTCTTAACTAAAATAAGCATATATTACCCTTGTAATCAGCAAACCACACACACACAAACACACAAACACACACACACATTTGTTTGGTTCTGTAAAATAGCTCAGTATCCCTATGACACTTAACTCTCAATTCACATTGAAAACACTACTGCGAAGACACGCTAGGTATCTCAGAGTCTTACTTCATTTTTTTCTCAACTACTCAACCACCAAAGGCAGTCAATTCCACCTTCTAAACAATATTCAGAATTGCCTCTGCTTATACATCTGCTGTCCCTGCTTTAGTTGGGGACTTTTATCGGCATGTACCTCAAACACTGCTAGAGCCTCCAATCTCCCCCATTTGTTGTTTATACCTAAAATTAGATAGGGACATAATAAAATTCTGTTTAAAAGTTATTTCAAGGGTTCCCTGTTGTCATAAACTCTAAGTACTTTACAAGGAATTCTCATAATCTAGTCCCAACACACGTCTACCCTACCTCCATCATGCCCTAGTCTACACCTTGCAGTTGAGGCAGACAACAGAAATACCAAAGAAACCCCAAGACTTTTCATGCCACTTGGGCTGTGGACAAGCCTCTCTCTACTGGGAAAGCTTTCCCTCATTTTTACCTAGAGCAGGAGTTGGGCATCCACAGCCCTCAGTGAGCTATCACCCATAAGCTAAAAATGCTTTTTATATTTTCAAATGATTGAAAAGATTTTCTTAAAGATAGTAATAGTTTGTGACACATGAAAATTATTTGAGATTCACATTTCATTGCCATGAATACAAGTCTTTCTTGAACACATCCACACCTGCTTATTCATTTACATGTTGTTGAGGGCTAGTTTGGTGCTATCAAGGCAGAGTGAAGTTGTCAGAGACTTGTGGCCCACAAGGCATAAAGCATTTGTTACTGTCTATTTACAGAAAGCATTTGCAGAGAACATCTACCCTTCCTTCAAACTCTGCCCACAAAGGGCCATTCCATAGCTCTGTCCTATGAAACTGAGTTCTCACCTCTAGGAAAGCCTGATTCCCACCTAGTATGAACTGTGCATTTATATATCTTCTCCCCTCTGTTACCACATTCCCTTCTTGGGAGTCAACATTATGTCTTATTTATCTCTGATTATCTCCTGGCCACCAGGATGGTGCCAGGTACACAAAAGGGGCTCAGTCAACATTGTTTGAATCTGTCCAGTTTCAAGCCCTGCTTCCTTTTCTGGAAAACAGTGGTCAAGAGCATGAGCTCTGGTGTTGCATTGCCTGAGTCTGCTGCTGGGTCTAGCATGTAAAACTGTGCAGCCCTGGAGTCACCCTAACGCCTCTGAGCCCCTGTATCCTCACCTAAGAACCAAAGATAGTTAACAGGAACCACAGCACAGGCTTGTTGCGAGAATCACATGTGATAATATATGCATGGTGCTAAGCACAGAGTTAGCACATAGGACACTTTCAGTTAATATCCGCTATTACGATGATGATTATGTAATCCTTAAAGCTTAAATGAAGCCCTGGGGTCTCCTGGGAGACATCAATAACCAAACAATATTCCTACATACACAGCTCCATGGTGTTACTTGTTCTTTAGCTATTTTAATGTGTTCGTGTGTTGTTAAATAAAATGGTGTGTTTGCTGAGGCAAGGGACAAGATAGGCCGGAAAAAAGTAATCTTTCCATTTTATCGAAGAATCTTTGTCAATCTTGTTTTGCTCACATCTATTTTCTTCCTGCTGGGCTTGTTTTCCTTTTCTCTCCATATTCCTTTCCGAGGGCTCTCTCTCTCTCACTACTTCCCTGACTTGCCTGATTACTTCACTTTGCTCTTCCTCCTCTTCAGCCTACCTTCACTTTCCCCAGCCCCAGCCCCTTGCCTTCACTCTTTGTTCAATATTCCCCCTCTCTCTTCTGCCTTCTCTTCTCTTTATTTTTTCTCTCTTCTTATTTAATTTTTATCACCCACATTCTTCTTCTTCTTTGTCTTTTATCCCTTCCTTCATTTCCTGGATGAAAACCTCTTCTGTCTTTATTCTTTCCATCCTATTTCCTTCATTTTTTGCCTCCTTTCTGTCATCTCCCTGCTACATCCCTAGTCTCTCCTCCTTTTTCCTCCTCCTCCATTGCTCTGCCCTCCAGGCCACTGAGGCTAGATCCCCTCCCTGGGTCCTGTGTGGGTTAGAGGTTGCCCTGCCCCCTAGATGACCAGTATATCAGTAAAAAGCTATTAGTCACCCAGCAGAGGAAGAAGACAGTTGTCTGAGGGAGTGTGGTGCTTGGGGAGCATCTTGAGGCCAAGCAGAAAATGGAGTGGTCAGGAAGGAAGAGGAGGCGGTGTTTAATGGAATGGAAATAAAATAGGTGAGAGAAAATGAGATGGAAAAGCAGAGATGTACGACACAAGAGAATTTAGCTGGAATGAGACTGTCATCAGATCAGCTGGGGGGAGAAAATGGAAAAACAAGCCTGTTAAAGTGAATTCTTTGTCATAACCACAAGCTTTATATTCTCAGCTTGCCGGCTTGGCTTCTCAACACTGTTTTGTTCTTTCCTAACCATTTTGTTTGATCCTTCTCTTCTCACCAGACTTTGCTATTTACCCAACCCTGTCTGATTCCCATTTGCCAATTTATTTTCTTGGGCACTTTGGGCTGGCCAAGGGTTTAGAAAGAAACCATGCAGCATAGTGGTTAGAAGCACAGATTCAGGAGTCAGAATGGACTTGAAATCTGGCTCAAAAAAAAAAAAAAAATCAAAGTGTTTTGTCACACAAGAACGCTGTAAAGTTACCTCTTCCTATTATCCAGGACAAGTTTTGGGACAGATTTACTTGGGCCATGATCCCATTTCTCCTCTTACCAGTTTTGTGACCTTGGCAATTTATTGATTTCTCTGGTCTTATTTATCTTTATCACAAGGATAACATTAATTACTCTCACAGACGAGGTTGATGTGAAAATGAAAGGAGATCACTGAAGCCAAGTGCCAGGTACAGTGCCTGGCACACAGTCAGGCTCTATCAATGTTTGCTGGCTTATTATTAACATTTTAACAGATTGCTCTAGCCCTCTCTCATTATAGGTTGAGATCGGCCTTCTTGGATTATCTATTCTCTGCCTAGCATTACCAGTCTAGATAGGTGCTCCTTGCACTGCACAGCCCCCCTCCTTATTCAGGCCACCTTTCCCAGATGGATGCCCAGGAAAGGCCACGATCTGCTCAGCAACAAAATTTATATCTTGGCCGACTTCACAACTGCATTCAACCTCATCCACCCATCCCACACCCTCCCTTCCTCTTGGTTCCTGCTGGGGGAAAGAGGAGGAAAAGGTTGAAACATCTCCCAGGAGAAGCAACCCACCCCATGAATTCACCACTCTCAGTTTAAATAGATATCCACAATTAAATATACATCAAACAAACTCCCCCCAATGGATGAGTTCGGCTTCCAGTGAGAGTCTTGTCACAAAAACCTTTTCTTTCCATCTCTCTCCTCTCCACCCTGAATTTCACCACCCCCGAGGCCTGCCCTTTGGAAATGCTCTTTACACCCACCCTGTGCTTTTAACCCTGGTATTATGAGGGTGCAACCCAGCTGGAAATTTCCAAAGATGATTTCACTCAGGCTCCTAAATACTTCATTTCAATGCAAGGGGGTGGCTGGTCTGGACACCAAAGGGAGACTGTGAGGTTTACCACATACCCTGTCACCTGGGATGCTGGAGACAGTGAGGCTTACCAGATACCCTGTCACCTGGGATACTGAAGACAGTAAGGTTTACTGGATACCCTGTCACCTGGGATGCTGAGGCTGCTCACCTACAAGTTGACTCCTGGCAAGACTCTTTGCTACACTTTCCCTCAGTTCCCTCAATGGCACAATGCCAAGGGATCCTTGCAGTTGCTTCCAGCTCTAGTATTCAAAATCCCAAACTGTATTCTGGTTAATAAAGATAGATATCTGCACAGCCTTTATTTCTGCTTCATGTATCCAGTACATGGATAATAGTATAACTTTTTTGGAAAATTACCACCACCCTTGTCCTGCTTCCTCAGATCATATGTAAATTCCAAAAGCATGCATGTCTAAAGAGGACTATGGAGAAAAACCACCTTCCTATGGATGGGAAACAGTAACCTGGTTGTGTGACAGGAATTAGAGAAGTTTCTCTCCAATGGCAAACCATCAGATTTTGAAAAGAAAAATATTGGGTACCTCTCCTTCAGATCTGAAGCAAAAAAAAAAAAGAAACTGGAAAATGTTTATGTAGAGATAAAATTAGAGATGAAGAGGAAAGCAAAGGAAACAAAGAGTTTTGGAAATAACACTTCAATAAGGAACCAAAATAATTTAGTGTTGGGTATGTGGGGAGGGTTGTCTTCCTTTAGCATATATTTTATTCTGGTTGTCTGTTTAAACTAGGAATTGTGATTTTTATCGGGTGGGCTTCTTCTCACATATTAGAAAGTAAATCCCTGTGGTAATGCTAATACCACATCCCCAAATATGTCTGCGGTAGGAAATAGTGAGCAGTGAAGAGGAGGACATGACAGTAAATGGAGAGATTTGATCATAACACATAATCTTACACTGTAGAAGGGAAAAAAAAAACCAATCAAAGAAATAATGGGAAGCCAAAGTAGGGCAGTCAATGAAATTTAGGAAAAGAAAGAAGTAGAAAGAGAGATGTTGTAAGGTGAAAATGGTGGTATAATGGGCAGGAACACTGGACTGGGAACCTAGTGACCTGGCACACAATCAAAATATTACCAAACTGCCTCGTGATGCTGTGAGCCTCTACAAACCTCAGTAGATGGACATGTTAAAACAAGGAAACAAATAGCCTTTTGTAGTCTTCCTATTATAAAAAGTAACTGTGAGAATCAAATGATTTAAGGACAACACAGGTGCTTTGTGAACTGTATACACATAAGTGACATTTTTATTATAAAATATTATTCCTAAATGACTGAAACAGTGGTGGTCCTGAGATTATTATAGAGCAGTATGTCCCAGAGAGCCAGGCTCTCAGGTCTCTGAATGAAACTGCAAACCCTAAATGAGTCTTCAATCTCTTCCTTTGGTGGCCCTCTTCTTACCTGAGCAATAGTCTCTGGAAGGTTGGGTCTCCAGGACAGGATGTGAACTAATGGGGAGACCTACAACACTTCCTCCTTTTACTCTGCTTGAAGGGCCTTGACCCGGATGAGGCTTGGGTTTGTTCCACAAGAAAAAGGAGCAATCAACCATCTTGCTTTTCTTCTGTGCTGGTCTTGAGCCTTCACTGATAAGTGGAAGCACGGCCTTTTCTTCTAGCACACAGTACAGCAATTCTTACACTAACACAGTTGTCCTGTGGTAAATGTCACCTGAAGGGATGCTGTCCTGTATCTTGTGCTCTCATGTATAGTGACAGTCTCTGCCAACCATCTTGACTATCATGACCTTATACATGTATGTCTCACTGTTGACTGGACTAAACAGAAGCACCTGATCAGAATGGACCAATCATAATTCCTTCCTGAGAGTTAAGGAGAGAGAGAGATTAGATGAGGATATCTGAGTGACTAGACATGCAAGCCCAACTTCTTTCAATGATAGGGGCATCTTTCTCTTTCTTTCTCTTTCTGGAAAGACCAGAAAAGTAAAGGAAGCTTTTGGACTGGAAGAAGGTAAAACAGACCGAGAAAGAACTAAGGTGGTTTCCTCCATCTGAATCCCACCATTAGGCCAAGTCTCTGACGCATCTTTGCTTCAAGGATCCATGAATCTCTCTCTTGTGCTTAAAATAAGGTTTCTTTTCATTTTAAATTGCCTAGAGGTAGTTGTGGTGGTTTGAAACCAACTACATAACTTCTTCAGAAATTCACAATGATTATGTGAAAGGAGACTTGAGATTAGGAGGCAAGCGGCACAAGCACTCATCCCAAACTCACATGCGATGATACTATGGAATAGTTGACAAATTGCTTACCCTTTTTGAGCCTCAATTCCACCACTTACAATGAGCAAAAATAACCTGAGCTCCCTCAGAGGCTGCCTGGGAATCATGGATTTAGAAGAGTTTTATGAATTATGCAAATATGAAAGATTATCATAAAAGATGTGTATTTAAATTATTTCTTCTTGGGGTGCCTGGTTGGCTCAGTAGGTTAAGTGTCTGGCTCTTGGTTTTGGCTCAGACCGCGATCTCATGGGTCATGGGACAGAGCCCCATATTGGGCTCCACAGCGAGGAGTCTGCTTCAATATTCTCTCTCTCCGCCCCTCCCCCCACTCACATGCTCTCTGAAATAAACACATCTTACAAATAAATAGTTTCTTCTAAAATGGATGTCTGGTCTAATTCAGAGGTCCTGTAACCTCAGGTTCTAAACTATAGTCTGGATGTTATTCCAAACAACAGCTGAGCTAGATTACACAAACACCCTCTCCTTAACATGCCCTGCATCTTCCTGTCATTGTTTGTTCCTATGCTGCCAGCACTTCTGAACCAGTATCTCCAGTAATTACCTCCTTCCTCCTGTCATCCCTATATCTCCTTTGGCCAGTGTCAATTTTGTGTTTTTGTCTTTAAAGGAAGCCTCCATGATTATCTCTTGGATATGTCTGGTGAGAACACTTTCTATCTGCCTGAATAGTGTGGGAACTTTATAACACAGCTAACATCCTGCTTTATGGTATTGAATGTCCTATCAACTTGGAGTGGAGAACCCAGACTGGAAATACAGACAGACAAGGGTTTGATTTTGTCTTGGAGTCTTATAAACTGTTTGAGTTGCGAAAGTTCCTTAACTGCTCCAAACTGGTTTCCTCATTTTAAACAATAGGGATGATAGTTGAACGTACCTCAGGGGTATGTTGGTACACAGAAAATATAAAACATTTAGCACTGACTTTAGCACATAGTAAGTAGTAAATTGTAGCTATTGTGACATTCCCTGTGCCAGTCCTGACCTGTTTTCCCTGAGATCCATTTTTGTCCTTCTGTGGGACAGAGCCATGTAGGCTCCATATTCCAGATTCCCAATATACTGACATATAGATGTATTCAGCCAACAGGAATATTGAAATGAGACTGGAGAGTGAGAAAAAGGGAGAGAACAAGGTATTTCCCTCCTCAGCCCCCTACTCCACCTCCACCCCACATGGTGTCTACATTAGTGCCCGTGTCTCCCATGTTCCTCCAGTTCCTCCTATGTTCCTCTGTCCTCTGGGAAAACCTGCTGAGATCCTGGCCCAGGGTTCTGGTAGTATGATTTCTTTCTCCTTTCCCTCAAAATCTTAGGGAAGGTGGTGGATTTCAGCTGTTGTTATTTTTGGGTTGCCTCGCTGTCCCTTTTTGGCCTCTAAACTCTTCCATCATCTGGTACTAGGTTTTCTATACCACATTTCCTATCAAAGTGGCTCCTGTTTCCCTGGCTAGACCATGATTGGTACAGCCCACCCCACCCACATCTCAACTAGACTGCACATTTATTATAAATAGAGATTATGTCTGCATCTTCTAGATTTCCTTATAGAAAATTATGTATTCAGCTAGTACTAGACACACGTTTCTTGGATGTAATATTTGAACACAGTGACTTAGCAACTTCTGCCTGTCCCTATGATCAAGTGCATCATCTTACTTTGGGTGTTAGGTCTAAGCCCAGAATGCTAGGTGGTCAAAGTCCCCTTAGATGTTCGTCTGTCTAATCTCTGATGGTATCTAGTCATCCAGGTGCCCATGACCAGGAGAGAGGGTTTGATCATGGGCTGTAACCCATCTTCTAAGCAGCTTCCTCTGTAATATTGTTACTTCCTAGATGTAATAAAGATTTTATGCATCAAATTTAGTTCTGTCTCACCTCATTGGTTGTGTTAAATATATTTCATTTTCACTCATTCCAGTCTACTGGCAAAAGTACTCAGAATCTGAAAAACCCATTTAGTGAACCTAACTTTTAGTAGTGACAGGGTCCATGGTGCAAGATATTGGACTAAATGTTACCTGGCAACACCTTCATCTTTTCTTGATTCTGAATGAGCTAGATTTCAGAAAATAGGCAACGAGTGTTTCTTCCTTTTAATATAATTTCCTGCTAAGTCAAAAATGGTAAAACTATGTCATGCAGACTACCTTTTTCAGTTGCCATAGAAGATATTCATAATCAAATATAGAATGTTCTCATGAGATCATGAGACACTTCTCAACACATCTTTCCAGGAGACCACTATCAATCAATTAGGGCTGATTCTCAAGATGAAATGTGCTATCATCTCTTCTTAGTGCTTTCCTTTTCACAGTGTGGGCATGGTAGCTGCCTCCCTATACCCAAAGTTTCTCTCCTCCATTTTTGAGAAGCCATGAGCTTAGGGGAGATTAAGCACCCCAGCTTTTGTGCTATTCATGATTCACCTAGTCTATCGCTATAGTGACTTGTTAGGGTAACAGAGACATTCCATGCCCATGGCCAATGACATTGATTAAGGAACAGACATGTGACTGAAGTTGGATCAGTAAGTCATGAAAAGAGATTTTCTAAGAACTTTTGAGAGATAGTCCCCTTGATCTTCTGGGAAAGTTACCCAAAGCCATCCCTCTAGCTCTTCCTGGGCAATGTGGGATGAGAAACAGTTTAATAATTTTCACCCCAGGAGTGAAGCCAGCCTTATAAGGAAGCTGAAACTGTCACAAAAGAAGATACAAGAGACAGACAGAAGAACTTGCTTTCAGAAGCCACTGAGCCACTGAATCAAACCCACCTGAAGAGCTTCCTACTCTGGATTTCCACTTTATGAGCTCATAAATCCCCTTCATCATTTGGATCAGTTGGAGGAGAATTTGCTGTTACTAAAAGCCACATACAACAGCACATCCAGCCTCAGCCTCTAGTAAGTTCTGCTGCACTGACTACCCGCTCTCTACATAAAGACTGGCTCCCACTCTCAGATCACATCAGGCCCGTTTTTTCCCTCTTCATTGTTCTTACTTAAATGCTCACTCCCTACAGATCTCTACCACCTCACAGCACCTGACTCACCTTCTTCACAGCTGATTTTCATTTGTTTTACTGCCCTGAATCAGCCAAAGCTTATTACTCTTTTTCATATTTTAATACTCAGTAGGGACGTCCTTCAGAGAAGGGGAGGAGATAAGTCTTACATAGGCTCTGATTTAAGAAGTTTCAGAGATGCAGCTGTCCACCTTGGAGTCAAACTGCCTGAGCTGGCAATTCACTATTTTGCTTTTCTTCCTTTGTGTGTTGTTTTAAGTGAATTTCAGAGAATTTTATATTGGAATGGGACCTTAAATGATGTACTAGCCAAATCTCCCTAGACAACAATTAGGAAAATGGAGTTCTAGGAATGTCAAGTAACTTGCTCCATAGCTGGAGATCTTGAGGAAGGGTTGTAACTCAGGTATGCTGACTCCTAGCCAGTGCTCTCTTTCTGACTCCATGCTCACTTTCTTTCACACTGCAAGTATTTTAGTGGGGGCCTCACTTGCAGATACTCTGCATAGAGCTCTGAGAATTGACTGCTCTTAGAAAATCAAGTGGAGATGGGAACAATGCTGCTGTCATTCACCTGCAGGACAAGGGCCTGGTCAAGCATACTGACAGGTTCAAGATTCTCCCATAATTCCCCAGATCAAGAATTATGGAGGCTGTCAGGTTGTCTGTGACAGCAGGGGAGGCCAGAGTGGTTTGGACTTTCAATCCAGTCAAATCCATTTTCAGGTTGGTAATTTGAAGTGAATTTCCTAAGAAACTGGTGAAAGAGTAACAGAGAAGATTCAAAAACCATCTGATCCTATTTCAATCCTTAAATCCAAAGCTCTCCAAAGATTCCTATAATATATTACTTGAGGCTATTGAGGCTTTCAGGAGGCAGTGCATCTTAGTGGTTAAAGACCATTACTTCTGGAGTCAGATGCCCTAGTCTGCATCCATTCCTGCCACTTACTGGCTCCATAACCTGGGACAGCAAGGTAACCCCTCCAAGACCTAGCTTCCACTTCTGCAAACTGGGGATTCGTGTAGTACCTATTTCATAGGATTTGGGGGACCTTTAAGAAAGTTAATTTTCATAAAATGCTTAGTACAGTGTCTGGCAAATAGCACACCCAAAAGAAGTGATTACCATTAATATGATCATCATCATCAAGTGTAATTTTTTTTTTTTTTGCAGGAAAGAAGAAAGGAAGTATAAAAAGAAAAAAAAATAATGAAGAAGAAAGAGAAGAGGTAAATAAGTATGGGAACCCAAATAAGAGGAATAAAAAGCACAAAAAAAAAAAAAAGGAAAAAAAGGAGGGAGAGAAGAAAGGAAGGAGGGATGATTGATTCAGTTTGTTCCATTCACATATATTGAACACTGACATTTGTTCCAAGTACTGTGCTTGTTCCAGCAATGACTCCCTGCATGAAGTTTATGAGAGAAAAATATTAAATAATTGAATACACACAAAAAATATAATTATAACCAACTGTAAATACTACATCATATGTTTAAGGTAGACCTCTCTGTGGGAGGGACATTTACCATTAGTTTTCTATAACCTAAACATGCTATAAGGCATATTTGTATGCATTATATGTTTATTCATTTAGTTTTGCATATTTTCCTTTATTCACTCTTCATTTATTTTGTAGCAACCATATTCCAGACCTTTAATATCATGGTTTGTATATACAGTTAGAAGATTGTCCAGTTGGTCAAGAAACTCCTTATAGAGCTGAGGAGGCAGGTGTTTTAAGGAATAAAGGTCATGAAGTCTGGTGGGAGTCATGAAGCAATCCATAAGAGTGGAAAATTATTCCTAGGGGATGGTGAAGAAAAGACCCAGAGGAAAACTAGCATTTTTTTTTTCACCAATGACTCTATGACTCTTAACCAGCCTCTACAGCAATTCAGAGATGCCATCTCATCTGTGAAACCATCTCATCTGGGAGAGAGGTCATGAAAAAGATCCTGAAATTCAACACAGTCAAAGAAAGGCCCAGAGCCCAGGTTCAGAGTCTCTCTGCTCCATGAAAGTACATGACACGGAGGGAGGGATGGGAGGTGGTGTTTCAGGGGAAGTTGCCAGTAAGAGGGCTGAGAATAGCACACTTGGCTCTTGTAGGCAGAACTCGGCACAGTAAGTGACAAGCGAGGTCACAGAACTCTGCCATTAGCAAGAGTGGTGCACAGAGCTTTCCATTGTGCTGCGACCTCTCATGACCAACCCACTGAGGCTTCCTACCTTATTTGCTTTCTTCCAGCTTCTCGGACAAATCACACCCACTCTCCTTCAAAGACTCACAAAGTACCAACTCTTTATAAAGCTGATGTCAGAAAAAGGGGCTGGCATACTTACTGTGGAACAATACTGCCGTATTAGGCTCACAGTGGGTGTCTGGACTAGAAAGGTGCAGAGAGACTGAGTCCTAGTCATTAGGGTCCAAACACAGGTGGTTTTTAGAGGTTGCATGATTCCCACAGAAATTGAGGCCTGATTTTATGAGCATGAATCCATGTACATTTTTGTACAAAGTGGGGGCAGTGGTCTGTGTCTTTTGTCAAATTTTCCAGACATCAATGACATCAACATGCCTAGTAAATACTTATCCTAAAACTTCTACCTTTTACACACTAAGACCAAGTTTGAGTAATAAATCTAGTTATGTTAATAATAAGTAGAAAGGAAAGAGAATTTATATTTACCAAATATACAAATTATAGCTATACAGAGCACCTGATACATATTATCACAGCTGACTATAAAAAATACATGAGAGCTCATTTTCTCCATTTCTATAGCTTTGGAAATACCAACAGAGATGTTGAGCAATTTGATCAAGACTGTATAGTACATAGCAGAATTAAAACTGGAATCCAGATCCCAGGATTTTAGGATTATATATATTTTTAGTTGTCTTACATTCTTTCATCTTCAAAGGATCAAATTTAGAAAAAAAAATTCATATGTTGACTATAAAAACACAGGAATCTGTAAATTCATAGTATACATAGAGCTTCTTTTCTGTTACTCAAATATGCTGTATTCTGCCATTTTATGATGACATTCTATGTACTGATAGAGTTAAGTTTACTACAACACAATGGTATGAGTATAAAGGTATAGGAGCTGAGAGCAGGTCACCCCAAGATGGGCCACTCTGGCATGAAGATTACTCTGAGCTGAAGGCAATCAAGACCCTAGGGGCTCAAGACAAGTTTCTGCCCCTCCCATAACTATACAGAGGAATCTAAATTGGGGGTCTTTCCCAGAATAAGGGTTATTAGCAGAAATAAATTTTATCTAGTGACCCATCTGTATGACAGGGCAAACATCTATTTCCAAACACCTACTCTTCTTATTGCCTTGTGAATTGTATTCCTTTCCCCTACTCCCTTCTCTTTTAGTCCAGGATGACATATAGACCTTATTTTGCTTGACTGTCTTTGAAATTTCCATGCCTATGTGGATCTCCCATATATACACTATTACATTTGATTTTCTCCTGTTAATCTGTCTCATGTCAATTTTTAAAAAATATTTTTTATTTTTTTTTATTTATTTATTTTTTTTTTTTAAAGATTTTATTTATTTATTTGACAGAGACAGACACAGCGAGAGCAGGAACGTAAGCAGGGGGAGTGGGAGAGGGAGAAGCAGGCTTCCCGCAGAGCAGGGAGCCCGATGCGGGGCTCGATCCCAGGACCCTGGGATCATGACCTGAGCCGAAGGCAGACGCTCAACGTCTGAGCCACCCAGGTGCCCCAATTTTTAAAAAATATTTTAAATAATCTCTATACCCAACACAGGACTTGAACTCACAACTCCAAGATCAAGAGTCACATGCTCCACCAACTGAGCCAGCCAGGTGCTTTGTGTCTCATGTCAATTTGATTCTTAGTCCAGCTAGAAGGAACTTTGAGTGGATAGGACTTCTTGCTTCCCAGGAAAGGTATCTACTTAAGCTTGGCAGTAAGTTACCATTATGCCACCAGAAAGATAGGTAAGCTTGGTAGGCTCTGAAAATTTGAAATACAAATCTGGGCCAGAGGGAGCTCCCTGTTATCCCAATCAGCATAACAATGTGTATTATAATGACAAAGAGAACTATTCAGTACTTTATTCTTGCCCCTTCTATTTCCTTTTACTTACTGATTTATTGAGGTTTTTGTCAAGGAACAGAAATAGCATGGAATTCAGAAGGAAGAAGGCTTGCATATGAGTTTGGGATCCATCATTTAATTACAGTACTAATAAAAAAACCCAAAACAGAATGCCTGTCATGTGTGTAGTACAGAGTTTTGTCCACAACTAGGCTAAGAACTTGATGCTCATTATCTTATTTAATCTTCAGAGTGACGCATCAAAGTTGATCCTATTATTTCACTTTACACATAGGAAAAAAAAATGAGTATTGAGAATTTGACAGGCATATGTACATGCACACACACAGACACAGATACACAGCTTGTTCAAGGTCACAAACAATTCTCTGGCAGAAGACTGGATTCAAAAGCAGGCTTACAAAAGGTTATTCCCTTCCTGCTTCTGAATCATCAACCTTCTCTCTCCTTGGAGTTCTCCTCCACAATCTCAGTGCCTCCATCCTTTCCCTGTCCTGCCCCCTTGCTTGGGCACAGATGGCAGAAAGGCCCAATGACATGGGCCATCATTACCGCTAGCTGTGTGTCTGGGGTCAAGTAATTTCTTCATTATCTTTCCTTATTGCAAACAGCTTTTGTAAGAGAAAGGGTCCATTAGTAAATATTGATGCCGGCAGGCAGGGCGTGCAAGCTGTCAAACAGCTGAAATGAGGGATTGTCAGTTCAGCAGCAAGAACATGAAAGCCAGTTTAAAGCAAAGATTGAATAAAAGAGTAACTTAACCAGAAGAACAAGCAAATGCTCATCAACAGTGAACAAAGACACAGAAAGTTTCAGGTTATGTTGTTTGGAGCAATGGTGTAACTTTATGAAAGCCTATGCTCTGAGTCAGAATTCAGTTTAAATCAATCTGCAGAGAAATTTTTTTTAAAAAAATAAGAAAAGAATGCATGATGACTACCATATGCAATATGTTAGGAATCAAATATGAGTAAGATGCAAACACTGTTTTCAAGAAGTTTGCTAACTAATAAAGTAGTATAGTATGGTTATTAAGAACACAGTTTTTGTATTTAGAAAACTCTGGATGTAAAATCTGATTGTATGACCTTATGTTCCCTATGTGAATCTCAGTTCCCTACTTGCAAAATGGAAATTATAATGCCAACACCATAGAGCTGACGTGAGGGTTAGGAAAGCATGTGACATTGTCTCTAGCACACTGTACACGCTCTCAACATCACTGATTTTTAAGAGTGATACTATCACATAAAATTGTAATACACAGAAATTTCTAGGAGCAAAAAGATAGCTTTTGAGATGGGCTTAGTGTTCAAAAATAACATGCTGTCTTGGATCAGGAATTGGGAAATGGAGTGGGAATATTTCGATTGTTAATTGAGAAAAGGCGAGGGTTTGGCCATGGTAGTTTATTTTTTTTAAGATTTTATTTATTTGAGAGAGAGAGAGAAAAAAAAAAAGGAGAGTAGGGGGAGGTCAGAGGGGGAGGGAGAGGGAGAGAATCTCAAGTAGACTGCACTGAGCATGGAGCCCAACACAGGGCTCGATGTGTGGGCTCAACTTGGGACTCCACATGGGGCTCAATCCCATGACCCTGAGATCATGACCTGAGCCAAAACCAAGGTTGGACGCTTAACCAACTGAGCCATCCAGGCCCCCCCTGCCCATGCTACTTTTGTAAAGACTGTCATAGGCAGGAAGAACATTGAAAACAACAGTGGGGAGTGGGAAAGCTTGGGTTAGGAGTGACAAGCAGGGGGCTGTTTCATTTGTCTTTGAACACGGTGTTTGGAGATGGGGACTGTTGGAGATAGACTATGAGAAAAATTTGAATCCAGACCTGTAAAGGTCTTAGATGCTAAGCCAGTAAGTTAGGACTCCAATCTCTAGTAGTAAAGTTGCTATTGACAGTTTCCTTGAACAGGATGGAAATGTCATCATTTCTTCTCATCAGGGTGTAGTTTCATCTGTAACCTTAAATTTGTGGTGTTCAAAAGCATTAGTTCTGATGTTCAGAACTTTTGAGGCTCAGGTTATTGTAGGATCTCAATCAAGGTATTTCACTTCTTTCTACTTCTTCAGTTTCTTCATCAGTAACATGAAATAGTTATGATCTCTAACTCATAATGGTAGTAAATGATGATTAAATGAGATAATACACTGCATCATTTAGAACAGAGCCTGGCATCATCATCACCTAGTACCAAGGCCAATCAGTTACTCAATAACGCTCAGTAATTGCTATAGTTATTATTGAATAACAGACTTGGGTGGTTGGTGATGATGATACTTATCAGTCTTTCTCCTACAGCCAACACCCTACATCTAATTTCTTCTTTGAAGAAACAGTAGGTACTACTATGTCTAAACCACCATGGTATAAAATATAATGGCTTTAGCAGGACTGCAATGGAGATATGGCAGCAGGAATGATAGAACATCTGAGGCATGATGAGGAAGATCATGCTGAGAAATCAGGTCCATGGTCATCAGAAACAAGAATAAGCTCAGAGCAGCATCCAATTTCCAAGAAAAGTACTGGTTAATCTGCTGGAGGAGGAACACTCCCATTTGAATTTTGGCTCAACCAGCGATGAATTTTCCTGCTGGTTTGTCCTAATTGTGTCTCAGACACTGGATTTTGTTGAGTAATCTTACAATTTTTATCTCCAACCTACTAATGCTCTACTGATTCTCTATCACTTTCCATCCAACCAACCACCTGTGTGTCAACCGCTGAAGTCTAGACATAGACTAAACACTGTACTTCACAAAGGATGTGCTGCTTTGATTGGAGCTTCACAACAACTGCTACAGTTTAGGCAGAATATATATTGTCTTGCTTGTAAGGAAATAAATAACAGAAAGTCACATACCCAGTTAGTAGAAGCACTGGCCTGGAACTCTGTGGTGCCCTACCTGGCTATACGAGTTCTATCGCTGGCACTGTACTGCCCTTCTATCTGCCTAGAGGTATCAAAATCCAATAGAATGTGTGCAGACAAGCGATATAAGAACATTACTCTCAAACCCAGATCCTACCACTTGTATGGTGCTTCCTCTCAAAATTCTTAAATAACCTTTCATTACACTTCATGTAACATAGCACAATAACAGGCTGTTAGTCTTACTTCAAAAGTTAGGCAACTATGGGAGAGAAGAGGGTGTATGAAATAGGGACTATAGGACGTAGCTAAGAAAGACTGGGGCTATTTAGCTGGGAGAAGAGAAGGTGGATGAGTAACTTAATAATAACCTTTAAGGGTTATTAAAATACCAGCTGTGACCCATTCCACCCGAGGTAGTAGGGAGGAAATTGCAGTAGAGAGAATTTAGCCACAGCATTATGAAGAACTTTTTTTCCCCCTTTAGTTATAAGGTCTATTAGACACCAAAACATGATACAAGCAAAATTGTGGACTTTTTCCCTTGGAAATATTCCAGAATAGGTTTGCCGGTAGTTTTCAAGCACTACTTCTTGGACCATTAAGATCAACTCACTTGGAGCATCTCTTACAAATACAGATTCCTGGGACCCACTTCAGATTTTCAGAGTCAAAATCTCTGGGGATAGGGACAGGAGTCTATGTATTTTAACAAGGCCCCAGGTGAGTCTTGTTCACATCCACATTTGGAAAGCCTTTGTGTATGCAGAATCAGTAAAATTTAATGCACCAAGTTATATTAAGCGCCCACTTGGTGATCCTACCACTGCCACTGGCCTCAGGGAATAAAGATAATAAAAGAATGTTGTATAATTTTAGTCCTTGTGGAGCTTTCAGGAAAGTAATTAAAGATTAATGATGAATTAGGGCAACTGTTTTGCCTTTAACGTAGTGTGATTTGGAGAAAGTTTCTTAATTCCTTTGGCCTGAGGTCCTAATTGTTAAATTGAGGAGTTGAATAAAATGGTTTTATAAGTTCTTGTGAATCTGTAAAATAATACAATACAGAATAAAGCCTATTTAGAAAAATAACTAAATGCTAATTAAAGAGTATGAGAGAGAATATCAAGTCAGAAACCAATTCACTCCGGCAGGGCTTACCAGAGAAGACCCTAGGGAGAACAGGGGATTTAAACTTGGCATTGAAAGGTGGATGTGATAAAAAGATAAATGCATATGCATATATATATATATGGGGGGCTCCATTTTTTTTAAGTACTACTGTGTACCATGTACACACATGACATCATTTAATACATTATAGCATTTAATATCTATAACAGCTTGTGTAGTTGAAATGAGGACAATTTTTAGAGGACTTTACCATATATTAGTCACTTAGGAAGGTATTGCATAAGTACTACCTGACTGAATAATCACTATTACATCATTTTCCATGTGAAGTGCTAGTTTTCTCTTTCTCCCCAAAATTCTTACATTTGTACTGCATGGGGATGGATTTGAGGAAAGAAAGAGAGGAAGGAAAGAAAGAAGGGAGGGAGGCAGAGGGAGGAAGGAAGGAAGGAAGGAAGGAAGGAAGGAAGGAAGGAAGGAAGGGAGGGAGGGAGGGAGGAAGGAAGGAAGGAAGGAAGGAAGGAAGGAAGGGAGGGAGGGAGGAAGGAAGGAAAGATAGGTCTGCAGAGGTAAAAATTAAATGAAGAGTACAGGCTACTGAAAACATGACTCTAGTTTGAGTAGAGGATAAATGCTCAGTTGTTTTTCATGGTTGTTGTTGTTGTTGTTAATATAATTGGGGAGTAACAAGGAGGTGGTGCATGTAGCTTTCAATGATGCTTTTTTTTTTTTTTTAAAGACCTCTGGATTTAAACAATGGAATATGGTATAGTATAGTAGCTTTAAATTTAAATTTCCTAAGCAATTGAACATTTCCTTATTAAGTAGGTTTTATTAAACAGTTTTCATTTGTTTTTGTTGTTTGTTTTCTGTTCATAGGAAGAAAGGACTTTCTCAGCCACTCAAGGGCTTGGGCCTCATGAATTTCTGTCTCAAGTTTTCATTCAGACACTTAATAAAGTGATCAAATCATTTTTACCAGCGTGTGGATGACACAAATTCACAGCGCTCCCAGTTGTTACGAGTTTGGGCTTAAGTACCAGTTAAACATAAATTCAAATCCCTGTTCTGTCTAAAGACCTGTGTGACTCTGAATAAAAACTATTTGCCCTTCTGAGCCATTTGCCTCATCTATGAAATTGGGTTGTTTCTGTGATGATTCAATGATATAATGCATACATAATCTTCATTGATCAAGTTTGTAGTACAAGGTATAATTATAAAGCAACTTCCAATCCATTCTAGCACACCAATTGCTTTCCCTGTCCTCAGACAGGCACCTTATCTACTTTGGCCGTGATAGAAAAAGTTCCAAGGTAACAGTTATAAAACTCTGCTTCATTTTAATAATTCATGTGCCCTATGCCATATAATTCTCACAACCTGGATCTTGATATAAATTGAAAGCTCTCCCCTTCCCTCTTGCAGGCTTGCTTCAGTCTCACACCTATCTATAGGGGCAAAAATGTACGTGGAGCGGCATCTGCTCCTCTCCCTTTATTCTGGCTTCTAAACACCCTGTACGTGGAGCAAGGGTGGAGGAGAGGCAAGGGAGCAGTCAGAAAAGTTCCTTCATGAGTGGCACTGGCTGGAGATCTAGCATCAGTGCTGTGTGCACATGACAGATGTATGATGCTACCCATGTCTACTGTGAGTTCTTTTGGCACTACCTCCCCTAATTCTGAGTATCTAGCACCTCAATTTTCATTTCTGTGCCAACTTACCTTTTGCTACTCAATCCACAGTCTTCAGCTCTATTGGGGTCCTCATGCCTCTCCTTCCATGCATCATGGAACTTAGCAGTTCTAGACAACTCCAAACCATGGCCTTTATGCCATGGCCCATATCTGATTTGCAGTAAAGGCATATATCCTTTGTTCTACTAAATGGGGAGAGTGGTTATTTCCCAAACTACAATTGTTTACTCTGAGGATATAGGTCACTTTATCCAGGCTTTGACTTATATTCCTCAGATATGACTCAGACATTAGGTAACACAGAGGGACATTCAATAAGCTCTTCAAATGCTTTCCCTTTAGTCCCATGTGCTGAAGAAAAGTGCACAGGGAAGCCCTTTCCAGTTGTACCCTAGAAAAAATGTAAGACTTAAAGCATACACTGAACTATTTCCAAAACTCTTCACTCTCCATTTGATGACAGTGTTATACCCGTATATAAGAGATAAGGGTTGACACTAAATTCCTATCTTTCAATAGTTACCCTGAATGTAAATGGGCTAAATGCCCCAATCAAAAGACACAGGCTATCAGGTTGGATAAAAAAACAAGACCCATCGATATGCTGTCTGCAAGAGACTCATTTTAGACCCAAAGACACCCCCAGATTGAAAGTGAAGGGGTGAAAAATCATTTACCATGCTAAGGGACACCAAAAGAAAGGTGGGGTGGCAATCCTTATATCAGACAAATAGATTTTAAACCAAAGACTGTAATAAGAGATGAGGAAGGACACTATATCCTACTTAAAGGGTCTATCCAACAAGAAGATCTAACAATTGTAAATATCTAAGCCCCTAACATGGGAGCAGCCAGTTATATAAGCCAGTTAATAACAAAAGCAAAGAAACACATTGACAACAATACAATAATAGTGGGGGACTTTAATACCCCCCTCACTGAAATGGACAGATCATCTAAGCAAAAGATCAACAAGGAAATAAAGACTTTAAATGACACACTGGACCAAATGGACTTCACAGACCTATTCAGAACATTCCATCCCAAAGCAACAGAATACACATTCTTTCTTAGTGCCCATGGAACATTCTCCAGAATAGATCACATCCTAGGTCACAAATCAGGTCTCAACCGGTACCAAAAGACTGGGATCATTCCCTGAATATTTTCAGACCACAATGCTTTGAAACTCAATCACAAGAGGAAAATCAAAAAGAACTCAAATACATGGAGGCTAAAGTGCATCCTACTAAAGAATGAATGGGTCAACCAAGAAATCAAAGAAGAATTAAAAAAATTCATGGAAACAAATGAAAATGAAAACACAACTGTTCAAAATCTTTGGGATGCAGCAAAGGCAGTCCTAAGAGGAAAGTATATAGCAATACAAGCCTTTCTCAAAAAGGTCTCAAATACACAACCTAACCCTACACTTAAAGGAGCTGGAGAAAGAACAGGAAATAAAGCCTAAACACAGCAGGAGAAGAGAAATAATAAAGATCATAGCAGAAAATGAAATAGAAACCAAAAGAATGGTAGAACAGATCAATGAAACAAGGAGCTGGTTCTTTGAAAGAATTAACAAGATTGATAAACCCCTGTCCAGACTTATCAAAAAGAAAAGGGAAAGGACTCAAATCAACAAAATCATGAATGAAAGAGGAGAGATCACAACCAACACCAAAGAAATACAATTATAAGAACATATCATGAGCAACTATATGCCAACAAATTAGATAACCTGGAAGAAATGGATGCATTCCTAGAGATGTATCAACTACCAAAACTGAACCAGGAAGAAATAGAAAACCTGAACAAACCTATAACCACTAAGGAAATTGAAGCAGTCATCAAAAATCTCCCAACAAACAAGAGCCCAGGGCCAGATGGCTTCCCAGTGGAATTCTACCAAACATTCACAGAAGAATTAATACCTATTCTTCTGAAACTGTTCCAAAAAATAGAAATGGAAGGAAAACTTCCAAACTTGTTTTATGAGGTCACCATTACCTTGATCCCCAAAACAAAGACCCCATCAAAAAGGAGATGTACACACCAATATCCTTGATGAACACAGATGCAACAATTCTCACCAAAATACTAGTCAATAGGATCCAACAGTACATTAAAAGGATTATTCACCACGACCAAGTGGGATTTATCCCTGGGCTGCAAGGTTGGTTCAACATCCGCAAATCAATCAATGTGAGACAATACCTTAACAAAAGAAAGAACAAGAATCATATGATCCTCTCAATAGATGCAGGAAAAGCATTTGACTAAGTACAGCATCCTTTCTTAATCAAAACTCTTCAGAGTATAGGGATAGAGGGTACATACCTCAATATCATAACAGCCATCTATGACAAACCCACAGAGAATATCATTCTCAATGGAGAAAAACTGAGAGCTTTCCCCCTAAGGTCAGGAACACGGCAGGGATGTCCACTATCACCACTGCTATTCAACATAGTATTAGAAGTCCTAGCCACAGCAATCAGACAACAAAAAGAAATCAAAGGCAACCAAATCGGCAAAGAAGAACTCAAATTCTCACTCTTTGCAGATGATATGATACTTTATGTGGAAAACCCAAAAGACTCCACCCCCAAACTGCTAGAACTCATACACGAATTCAGTAAAGTGGCAGGATATAAATCAATGCACAGAAATCAGTGGCATTCCTATACACCAACAACAAGAGAGAAGAAAGAGAAATTAAGGAGTCGATCCCATTTACAATTGCACCCAAAACCATAAGATACCTAGGAAGAAATCTAACCAAAGAGGCAAAGGATCTGTACTCAGAAAACTATAAAATACTCATGAAAGAAATAGAGGAAGACACAAAGAAATGGAAAAACGTTCCATGCTCATGGATTGGAAGAACAAATATTGTGAAGATGTCAATGCTACCTAGAGCAATGTACACATTCAATGCAATCCCCATCAAAATACCATCCACTTTTTTCAAAGAAATGGAACAAATATAAAATTTGTATGGAACCAGAAAAGACCTCGAATAGCCAGAGGAATGTTGAAAAAGAAAAGCAAAGCCGGCGGCATCACAATTCCAGACCTCAAGCTCTATTACAAAGCTGTCATCATCAAGACAGTACGGTACTGGCACAAAAACAGACACACAGATCAATGGAACAGAATAGAGAGCCCAGAGATGGACCCTCAACTCTATGGTCAACTCATCTTCAACAAAGCAGGAAAGAATGTCCAATGGAAAAAAGACAGTCTCTTCAACAAATGGTGTTGGGAAAATTGGAAAGCCACATGCAGAAGAATGAAACTGGACCATTTCCTTACACCACACACAAAAATGGGACTCAAAACGGTTGAAAGACCTAAATGTGAGACAGGAGTCCATCAAAATCCTAAAGGAAAACACAGGCAGCAACCTCTTCAACCTCAGCTGCAGCAACTTCTTCCTAGACACACCACCAAAGGCAAGGGAAGCAAGGGCAAAAGTGAACTACTGGGACCTCATCAAGATAAAAAGCTTTAGCACAGCAAAGGAAAACAGTCAACAAAACCAAAAAACAACTGACAGAATGGGAGAAGATATTTGCAAATGACATATCAGATAAAGGGCTAGTATCTAAAATCTATAGAGAACTTATCAAACTCAACACCCAGAGAACAAAGAATCCAATCAAGAAATGGGCAGAAGACATGAACAGACATTTTTCCAAAGAAGACATCCAAATGGCCAACAGACACATGAAAAAGTGCTCAATATCGCTCGGCATCAGGGAAATCCAAATTAAAACCTCAATGAGATACCACCTCACACCAGTCAGAATGGCTAAAATTAACAAGTCAGGAAACGACAGATGTTGGCGGGGATACGGAGAAAGGGGAACCCTCCTCCACTGTTGGTGGGAATGCAAGCTGGTGCAGCCACTCTGGAAAACTGTATGGAGGTTCTTTAAAAAGTTGAAAATAGAGCTACCATATGATCCAGCAGTTGCACTACTGGGTATTTACCCAAAAGATACAAATGTAGGGATCCGAAGGGGTACGTGCACCCCGATGTTTATAGCAGCAATGTCCACAATAGCCAAACTGTGGAAAGAGCCAAGATGTCCATCGACAGATGAATGGATAAAGAAGAGGTGGTATATATATACAATGGAATACTATGCAGCCATCAAAAAGAATGAAATCTTGCCATTTGCAACGACGTGGATGGAACTGGAGGGTATTACGCTGAGCAAAATAAGTCAATCAGAGAAAGACATGTATCATATGATCTCACTGATATGAGGAATTCTTTTTTTTTTTTTTAAAGATTTTATTTATTTATTTGAGAGAAAGAGTGAGAGAGAGAGAGAGCACAGAGTGGGGAGCGGGAGAGGGAGAAGCAGACTCCCCGCTGAGCAGGTAGCCCGATGCGGGACTCGATCCTGGGACTCCAGGATCATGACCTGAGCCGAAGGCAGTCGCTTAACCAACTGAGCCACCCAGGCGCCCGATATGAGGAATTCTTAATCTCAGGAAACAAACTGAGGGTTGCTGGAGTGGTGGGGGTGGGAGGGATGGGGTGGCTGGGTGATAGACATTGGGGTGGGTATGTGCTATGGCAAGCGCTGTGAATTGTGCAAGACTGTTGAATCACAGATCTGTACCTCTGAAGCAAATAATACATTATATGTTAAAAAAAAAAAAAAGAGGAAGAAGATAGCAGGAGGGGAAGAATGAAGGGGGGGAAATCGGAGGGGGAGACGAACCATGAGAGACTATGGACTCTGAAAAACCAACTGAGGGTTCTAGAGGGGAGGGGGTTGGGAGGATGGGTTAGCCTGGTGGTGGGTATTAGAGAGCACGTTCTGCATGGAGCACTGGGTGTTATATGCAAACAATGAATCATGGAACACTACATCAAAAACTAATGATGTAATGTACAGTGATTAACATAACATAAAAAAAAGAGAGATAAAGGTTGAGAAGGTGTCGGGTTATCATTCACTATTTTAAAACGCTGGCTTCTTGGTCTAGAACCTCCTTTCAGAGTATGCCTCAGTCAAAATTTCCATTTTAACATTTTGTTACATATATAAAGCTGATAATACAGTACTTAGTCATGTTGTTAGGAAGGTGAGTACTCACCTGTAAAGCTGTTATTGTTATAATTGCAACATATTACTCACTTCCTAGAGAGACATGCATGCATATATGTAGAGTCTGTGGTGCCATGTTTTAAGAGTGGCATTGGCAAATACAAGTGTTTCCAAAAGGAAGTTCAGCAAGAGCAAACTTCACAGAGATATCAAATTTGTTATTTTACTATTAAGGCACATGATATGAAATAAATATGATGGCAGTTTAAAAGTTTGACATAAACCAAAATAATGATTACTTTTAAATCCCCATGTTCAGCATGTAAATATCGAGTGATTTGGCCCTACTTTATTTTGTCAGAAACTCCAAATGTCTCAAGACATTTTAGAAACATTAAACTTGAATATGAGAGCTTACATGCCTGTGTTCCTTCCTTCCTTTCTTCTTTCTATTTTCCTTCATCCATTCCCTCCTAAATCATTTAGTACAAAAGCCATTAGTTGAGAAGGATCAAGCTGGCATCCCTTAGAGAAGGAGGTCAATGCCTAATAGATGTACTGGAGCCTTAATGGGTGAGGAGAGTTTCTGGGGAGGGTGGCTGGTGGCAGTATGTAGGTGTGCCTAAGTAGTTTTACACACACACACACACACACACACACACACGGACACACACACGTATTTCCTCTCAGTGGTCTGTCCACCGAGAGGGCCTGGGGAAGTGACACCCCACCTGAATGAACACATCCAGGACCCAAATCTTTGTCTCTAAAAACATTCTCCCCTGGGCGCCTGGTCGGTTAAGCGTCTCCTTCAGCTCAGGTCATGATCCCGGGGTCCTGGGATCAAATTCCGAATCAGGCTCCTTGCTCAGTGGGGGCTCTGCTTCTCCCTCAGCCTCTGCTGCTGCTCTCTCTCTCTCCCTCTCTCTGTCAAATAAATAAAGTATTTAAAAATAAATAAATAATTAAAAACATTCTCCACAAAAAGGAACCTGGGATCCCTGAAGAAATGTCTGATTTCAGGATTGTGAAAGCGAAAGTTCAAGATATGCCTGATACAGCCTGGTGTGCCAGAAATAATGTAAATGCAAAGAATATTGTGGACATGCAAAAAGGACACAGAAACCAGCTAGAAGGACCTCCCACTGGAATAAGTTAGGCATCAAATTAAACAGAGATGATACTGGATTATAACCCACTAAATAAATAAGCACCCATGAGTCCATTCTAAAACAAATAAATGGGAAGAATAAAACACCTTTCCTTCCACTAGAATGCCACCTAATAAATGGAGAAGGAACAACAGTGATAAAAAAAAATCATCATTTGGCAGTCAGAGAAATAATATCTGCAACTAACATTAATGGATGCTGAAGCCAGTGGGTGAACATAAGGAACAGAATATTTGCCTAGTCTCAAAATAACTCCCATATCAGACTTATTATGGAAGTAATTTTACAGTGGAAAAACCCTATAGACACGACCTAAATCGGGTATCAAAGTTAACATCACCAGTAGTGGGACAAATTGAAATTGTGTATCACTTGGGGCACCTGGGTGGCTCAGTCGTTAAGCGTCCTTCAGCTCAGGTCATGATACCAGGGTCCTGGGATCGAGCTCCACATTGGGCTCCCTGCTTGGTGGGAAGCCTGCTTCTCCCTCTCCCACTCCCCCTGCTTGTGTTCCCTCTCTCGCTGTCTCTCCCTGTGTCAAATAAATAAATAAAATCTTAAAAAAAAAATTGTGTATCACTTGATAGGATTTTATGAGAAGACAAAATCACAATTTTTATGTTGTTGCCAAAAATCTATAATCAAAATCTGATCCTGAGGAAACATCAAATCCAAATTGAATGACATTCTATAAAATGTAAAATTACCAGCCTGTGATATTCAAAAGCATCAGGGTCATTAGAGATAAGGAAAGGCTGAGGAACTAGTGTTGATTGAAGGCTACTAAAAATTTATGACAATTAAATGTGAAACATGATTCCGGATTAGCCATTTTTGCTCTATAGGACATTTATGGAAATTAAAGATAGTTAGAAGGGGCTTGTGAAATTAATAATATGTCAGTGTTAGTTTCTTTTTTTTATTTTGGCAGTTGCTTTATGGTTATGCTAGAGAATGTCCATATTCATAGGACTTACAAACACTCTCTTAAGTGCTTCAGGGAGGGAAAAAGTCTTTGCACTATTGTTGCAAATTTCTGTAAGTTTGAAAAGACTTTAAAATTGAACAAAAAACAGAGGAAAAGTTACACAGACACTGTCTCTAGTAGTATCAATTACATATCCTTCCAAGTAAACTAGAGCATTTCCTGATGGCATCTGGTTACATGGTGGCGGCAGGCAATTGACTAGCCCCTCTAGACTATCCAATGCATACGCTGATTGACATGCACAAGATACTTTGGTGTTTGATTTTACATAAGTATGCGCCATGCCATAAGTATACTGAGTGCAAAGGTCATTTAATAGAGAAAAAACCATCATTAAGTTCGCCTACTGTGTGTTAGAAATGGGGTTATGGTTACCACTTCAAATATTTTAAGTACTTTCTGATATAAGAGTGCTTGTATTTCTTTCCATAGGCACAGAAGAAAAACAACCGACGAAGACTGAGGTTTCCAGTTTTGATTCAAGAAGAGATGACCTTATAGTGAGTGCTGCTGAGGAAAGCTACTGCCTTCTGAGATATTCATACTGAGATCTGACCAAGCCAAGTCTTCGTGATGACTTCAGGAAGTGGCAGAAGAGGTAAATGACATAGGGAGAAAGGTGAGCTGCCCGATTTCTAAATCAGATGTGCCCGAGGAGGTGGAGTCTTAAATATGGATGTTTTTACTCTTATTCCTGATCATACCAAAGATGTTCTGATTCTAAGATATAAGAATTAAAAATGTCCATTTTTTCCCTCTATCGATTCAATAACCATCTCATGTTGATGGGCCTGGCTTCAAGTGGAAGGAAAAAAAAAGTCCTTCTGTAATGTCAACATAACAAAAATAATGAGATTATAGAAGAACACTGACTGATCAGCACTTCATAATTGAAAGATGGGCCCATTAAGGGGACACAGCAGGCCTGAAGGAATTGTGCGATCATTTGCACGAATGCTAATTTTGATATGTGGTTCTTCATCTCCGTAAGCATAATGTGGCTGGGCTGGCAGGATGAACAATGCATTCATCCCCCAGGAGGCCCATGCCTCAGTGAATCAATGCCAGAAGGGCCATTTGCTGGGGTTGGACAACAGGGTATTCATTCTCTCTTCTTGTATTCGTGGACACAATGGATCTGAACTGCCAGGATGTTGTGTTTATAGGGACAGCCATCTTCATTCCTAGAGAAGCCATCTTTCTCTGGATTGTGTAATTTTATAGATGAAGCGTGGGGCAAATCACCTCTCTACTCTGACCTTAATTTTCTCACTGAGAATATAAAGAATTTGGGATAGACAAGCTAAAATCTCTGAAATGATTCTGCTTGGCAGGTAGTATTATAGGAGAGAAAGAACTTCGGCTTTTAAGTCAGAGAGACCTGGATTCAAATACTGTCTCAGCCACTTGTGAAATCTTGAGCTAGTTTATTGAGCTCTATGGGCATCACTTCCCCCAACTGGAAATAAGTGAGAAGAATAATACCTTATTTTCAGGGTGTTGAGAATGCTAGTTGGCATATAGCCCTTGATAAGTATTTGCTGCATCACTGAATTTTATATATATTAATTTATGGTACATAAATATGTGCCTATTCAAATAATCAGATATTTATCTAGATGCACATATACTCCCACAAAACCCAAAGAAGATACAAAACATAGTCAAATGATAAATCTGCCAGGGATTTAGGTTAGTGTGAATTCTCTGCCTCAAGCCTACAAAGCCCCATCAACCTAAGTAGGCACTTAGTAAATGTTTGTCACATGAATAAAAAAAAAAAATAGCACATGGCAACTCCCATCCTCATAAGTGCAATTCCATAGTTTTAATGCGAATTGTAGAGAAATAGAATTTTCAACAAAGATTCTAACTTGCCATTTGCTTCATATGTACCCTGCCTTTTCTTCCCTTTTTTTTTTTTTTTTTTTAAGATTTTATTTTTTAACAGCGAGAGACACAGTGAGAGAGGGAACACAAGCAGGGAGAGTGGGAGAGGGAGATGCAGGCTTCCCGCTGAGCAGGGAGCCCGATGTGGGGCTCGATCCCAGGACCCTGAGATCATGACCTGAGCCGAAGGCAGACGCTTAATGACTGAGCCACCCAGGCGCCCCTTCTTCCCTTTTTCTTAATTCTATCTGGTTTGTTATGTAGCTCAGCGGAGGGGACACTTCTCATGGAATGTTCTGAGGTCAGTTCCATCTAACCCCATATGGAAAGGCCCACAGGTCTACATGTAGCCCTAAAGTAGGTTTGTTTTTGTTTTTGTTTTTTTATAAGAATCCACTGAAATAAATAATTCAGGGCCGGTCCTCAGTCACATGTGAGAAAGCCTCCATTAAGTCCAATGGAGAGTATAAATGTAGTGGTGGACCCTGAAAATACATGTATTTTTTACAACTCTTCTCAGATCCTTTTGGGAAAAATAATGAACTATAATATTAGGGAATATTCCAATTTTCTCAAGCAGGAAAAAAGAGAATTAGATGAGTTGGAAAAAATGGACTTTAAAAAAATGGTGCAGTATTTGACGTTTAAAAAAATCAAATAAAAGGCCACAAATGAATGGAATAGCTTTTGTTAATGCTGAAACTTGCAGGGCCAGTTAGAGCTCATTAAGAGGTGATGGGAACTATGCAGATGAGATCAAGTTTGGTAATTGGCTGGTTCTGAATCCATTAAAAAGGTTATAGGGTTGTTTGGGTGGGTTATGTTTTATAAATGAATGATTAGAAGTATATTAATGGGCCAATGGGTTATAAGGCTGGGATTGGTTTGGTGATATAATGTCTAGAATTGCACTAAGCTGGGGACAAGGTTATGTGGATAGGATTAAATTTGGGGAATAGGTCAGCTATGATCATATTAGGTGGGTTATAGGGTTATAAAAAGTGTCCTGTGTTTGATGGCAATGAGAAAATGAAATTCTAGTTAGACCTCACTTGTATCCTTAGCACCTCTAACGTTCTAATGCCTTTATATGTAGAAACTGCTTTCTGGAATGTATGTGGGGTCTTTCAGATACCAATCAAAACCCCTAATTCCCAGCAGAATTAAAGTTTTCATTGGTGTGTTACAAAGATTAAAAAAAAAATGTACACTGGGGAAAGGGAAGGGCTGTAGTGTTGTAAAATTTTCTTAGAAGTGGGTTCAAGAGAAAGTGACATCTGAGCAGAGTCATGGAAAGTTGAATACACACGTGTTACTGAGGTAGCGATTGCAGGTTGAAAGGTAGTCTAGGAGTAGGTTTCATTTCTGTGAAAACATTTGGGCATATTAAACAGACCTGTGTCTTCAAGAATTCAGAGGTCCTATGTGTGTCTATGTTAGGGGAGGGTTGGGAGTAACAGGTGTGTGTATTTGTTTGGGTAGTAGATTAGACAAGAGAAGTTAGCAGGGGCTGGAGTTCAAGGGAAGAGTGGGTGTAGGCTGTGCTCATAAATGTGGCTTGATCTTTCCTGCTAGTCTGTCTCAAAATGTATTCCAGAGCAAATAAATGTTATAAGTACACAAAATGATTTTTTTAAAAAGGATTTTGTGGACTTAAATATGTTTGCTAATGCTACATTTTAAATTCTCAGCCTCTGGCTCATCTATAGATGTTCGATTCACTTTAGAATTTTAGATGTTCTGAGGAATTCTGCTATGACAAAAATGTGAATCCTTACTCCACCCTGTTTTAAGATTTCTTTATCACAGACACATTTTTACATCCTCCAACCTCCAAAAGAATGGTTATTAATACCCATTTGAGTAAATGTTTTAAGGAACACACTTTGGGAAAATATTGCTCTAGAGAAAGAGAAACCCTTATAACAAAGACTAAGAAAGTAGACACAAGGATACTCAATTTTCTCATTTTACAAGAGAGATATAATGATGTTAGAATGTTAAGATACAGCAAAGAAAATGAAAAAAAAATGTTAATGTTGAATCTGAACAGTCAATGTGAATTATCTACTACTGAGTAGTTATATGACCTTGAGAAAATTTCCTCTCCATTTTCTTAAGTATACAGTTAGGACAAAAAAGGAGTTTAAACTATTAAATAAAGTAATGCATGTCACGATGAGCACTGTGCCTCGCACATAAGAGCTTGTTAATAGTTGCAATAATTCTAAACTTCCCCACTGTCTCAGGTACTCTGCCATGCTTGGTTCAACTTCCTGGTCCCTGAGTTCAAGTGGGAGCTCTCCCCCATATCATGTCCAGAGTTTCCCCTTAATCTGTTGCCATCTTTGGGGGCATTATAGGGAAACATCTTTGTAAGATAAGATTGAGGTGGCAGAATAAAGCTCATGGACTGGTATCATTTTCCTTCTTGGCTGTTAGATAGTAAGGATGATTGATGTTAACTGAATGAAGTGTTCATATGAGAAGACCAAATATATAACTAAAAAAGAAGTAGGTTTTTAAGTGGCAAACATCCTAGTCTCATGAGAAAGGAGCCACCAGCTGACAAGGATGTTGAGCCAACTGTGATGCTAAAAGCTCAAAATCATGGGTAGACTTTCCAGAGACTTTTGTCCCAGCCTGCATGCTCATTTCTTCATGGGCAGCCATCCTTGAAGCTGGGAAACTGACAATTGAGAAAACAGACAGTTGGGGTCTATTTTCTCCATTCTGAACACTTGCCTGATATTTAGACTTTTTACATGTCCCTCCTTAGCCTCACAAGTCTTCTTGAATATACCACTTTAATTAAAAAACCTTATTCTTATCTTTAAAATGTTTCTCAAAATTGCCCTTGGTGGCACAGCAGAAATTTCCCGGATATAAATCAAGTTCAAATAATTAGTAACAGCTAACATAGTTTCCCCCTTCATCCAGGGTTTGGCAGGGTTACACTTAAGGAAATAAAGAAGTCTGATCTCTGTTTCTTGGGGACAGTGAAAGGGGAGACCTGAATCCTGTCCTGGTCAACTTCCTTGCCCATTTCCACTCCATCATGACTTCTATTTCACAGCAGTAAAGAAATAGTTAAATTTCTTTATCAAAACAGGCTGAAGATTTAAATCCTTCCTTACTATTATTATTATTAATAGTTTTTAGTTTTTCTTCTTTTGGGATGCCCATCAGTGCCAGTCACTCACTTTCCTCTCTAACATGTTCACAATATTTTAGACACATCTGTGCCTGGGTTTTATATGTTTTTCTTTGTTTTTGTTTTTTTCCATGGATGTAATGATTAAATTTGTGTCCCTCCAAATTTTAAGCTACTCTAAGATAACAACTTTGCCTTACTTCGCATTCTGTCTGCCCCTTTCCTGGCCCAGTGCCCAGAGCTAAGTAACTGATCAATAAATGACTGTTCAATGAATATACAAATGAATGAAAGCATTTTCTAAAATCTCAGTAGTGCACCTTACTGTACCCATTTTTCTTTTTTTTTAACAAGAGAGCTGAAGCAGTTGATTGCTATTGTCTATTCTTGTGAAGACACACTGTGGTCTATAATAAAACAAACAAAAAACATAATCTTTAGTTGAACTAATTTGGTAACTTGTCCTTATTTCCCTGTGACTGTGTATCTAATAGATTTTTTTTTTTTAATGTTTGAAAACAAAATTTGGTTTGTAGGCTGAGTCTGGAGCTGGAATGAATTTCTTTCATTTGTGTTAGAAACCTGTGAAAACAAGGGGTTTGGATGAGGACAACTGACAGACCCTTAACTACGAAATCACAAATGGGTACCACCATAATAATCAGGTGTATTTATAAATCAGGAACAACTTCCCAGCAAGACTGCCTTCCCTCACCTCCCACTGCATTATTGCTCCCTGCCAAAGCCATCAGCTTGCGCTTGCATTGCTAATTAACTGCACCACTCAAAGCAGGTGGATGGCCAAAGGAAAAAACCCACAATTTTCCCTGTAATCATTTGTGTTTCAGGTCCCTGGACTCTGGGACCCGTTCTGCTTGACTTGCTCCCCACTCTCCACACTGAGCACACACACATGCTCACACCTGGGGGGGGGGGCGGGGAAAGGAGAAGTGGCCTCTCCAGAGGGGAGAAAGAGAGGGAACCATCTGTGATACTTGCAAGAGAAAAACCTTTGCGCTGATTCAGGAGCTGGACTGAGTGTGAAAGAGAAAGCAGGAAAGTTGATAAAGCTCCAAAGCTTCCTAAAGAAAACATACCCTTTGTATTCCCAACACCGAATATTTTCACATTAGGTGATATTTTCTCTTGAGATTTTACAGATCCGTGCAATTCTTCATCCATACAAGCAAGGCAATTTTATCAGACATCCATTTTTTCTTTATGTCCAACACCAACCCTCCAGATTAAATCACCATTATCTTTTACCCTAATTCCTATAATAGCCTCCTTTTCCATTATGCAGCCACAAAATATGATTTATAGAAATCCAGTCCTGTTTTGGATTCCCCTGTTTCACCCTGCTGCTTAAAACTCTAACTTCTTTCCATTAACCTGAGGATCAAATCCTAAATTAATAATGGCTCACAGTACCCTGCATGACCTTGCCTCTACCTAACTTCCAGCTCCCTTCCAAGCTACTTTGTACCTCAGTTTCTGGGTACCAGCTCTTTGTATAAACCACTTTCTCATGCTTCAGGGCCTCTATGTGTTATTCCTTCTGCCTGAAACCTTCCTCCAATCCTTTACCTGTCCTCCTACTCATCCTATAGGACAAAGCCTAACTATCACCTTATTATCAGTAACATCTCATCCACTGACAACCTATACCCACTAATTTTAACCAGTCTTCCCATCTACCTTCTAACATTTCAGCTTTTACCTTTCTCCATAGCATTGATGACTACGGGTAGTTACATGCAGATCTGCATACATAGCAACATCTGTCTTTCATAGCGCAGTGCTTATCAAGCAGAGGTGATTTTTGCCCTCCAGGGGATATTTGGAAAAGTCTGAAGATACTTTTGGTTGTAAAAAATAAGAAGGGGGAGGCATGTTACAGGCATCTAGTGTGTAGAGGCCAGGGATGCTATCAAATATCCTACAATGCACAAGATAGCCCCCTGCAACAAAGAATTCTCCAGCTCCAAATGACAATAGCATCAACAGTTGAGGAACCCCAGCGTAAGTTATGAGCTCCATGATATAGGCAGAAACCATATGTCTTAAACATTCCTATTTCTCTGGGACTTAGGGTTTGCTTAACATATAGTACATTTAATAGATGTTGATTAAATGAATGCTTGGATAATCACACTGTATTCCAAACATGGGCCATCCACTCACTCACTGACTAATCATTTACTGAGCATCATGATACAGGTGGCCATATGTTTATCAGGAGCCTTAGACTCTAGAAGAGGAATAAGAATTTAAGCAGTAAGTTAAAATTGAGGTAGATTTCAGTGCATCACACATTATAAGAAATTATTTTGGGGCACCTGGGTGGCTCAGTTGGTTAAGCATCTGCCTTCAGCTCAGGTCATGATCCCAAGGTCCTGGGATGGAGCCCCACATCGGGCTCCCTGCTCAGCAGGGAGCCTGCTTCTCCCTCTCCCTCTGACCCCCACTCGTGCTTGCTCTCTCTTTAGTGTTCTCTCTCAAATAAATAATGTTTTTTTAAAAAAAGAAATTATTTCACCAGTTCAATGGCATAGAAGATGTTCAAAGGAAAAGGTAACATGGGTCCTTCATTCACTCAATAAATATTCATTGAGACCAAGATGATGGGGATGCAGCAGTGAATAAGACAGACAAGACTCCTGCCCTAATGGATCTTACACTCTAAAGGGGAATATAGAAAGTAAAAAATAAAAGATAAAAATAAAGGGGAAGACATACATTAAAAGGTACACTATAAATCAGTAAGATCATTACAACTAATCTATGTTCTATGAAAACAAGAAATAACACGATGAGATAAAGGATAACAGGGAGAGCCCACTTTATCTTTTTTTTTTTTTTTTAAGATTTTATTTATTTATTTGAGAGAGACACAGTGAGAGAGGGAACACAAGCAGGGGGAGTGGGAGAGGGAGAAGCAGGCTTCCCACGGAGCAGGGAGCCCGAAGCGGGGCTCGATTCCAGGACCCTGGGATCATGACCTGAGCCGAAGGCAACTGCTTAACGACTGAGCCACCCAGGCGCCCCTAGAGCCCACTTTAAATAGAATTATCAGCTAAATCCTCTCTGATGTGGCAATTTATGAGGTTTCAGTATAATTGTATAGCTCATATAACCGTGAGCCATTATGAAAACTTGGCAGATATACCAAAATAGTAGGTAAGATAACTTCCAAACAAATGAAACATCATATTCATTGTCTCTGATGTAGGAGAGACCTTTAATGTTGGAGGGGGAGAAAGGACATTAATGAGTCTAGGATCCAATGAGATTCAGGGAAAATGGTATCAAATGAAGTTGGAGATAACACAGAAGCAAATTATGAATATTCTCTAAGTCATGATAAAATGTACGGGTTTTTATTCTAGAAACAATAAGAAACTATGGATAAATTTCCTAAATTTATATTTTAAAGGATCACTCTGGCTATTTCAGGAACAGAAGTGGAGAGAGTAGAAGCAGAGAAATCTGTTAGTAAGCCCCTGCAGTGGTCCAGGTGAGAGGTTGTGATGACTTTCACATGGTGGTAGAAGTGGAAAACAAAAGTAAACAGAGACATTTTTCTGAATCATAATAGACAGAAGTTTGTGACAAATTAGATATTAGATGGGAGGAAAAATGAAAAATCTAAATTTTGGCCAGAGAAATTGAGGGCAGGAAGTATTATTTACATTAAAAAAAAAAAAGACTGGGGGAGAAAGATGCTTGTGTTTGTTTTGGGGGATGGCCAAGTACAACTGCAAGGTTAAACATGAAAATCGCAAAAGTAGTAATACTTACATAACACTCATTATGTGTCAGACCCTCTTCTATGCATTTTACAGATCTCGGCTGTTTTAATCTTCAGAACAATTGGTCACAACAGAGATGTGACCAATATCCCCATTTGACAAATGAGGAAACAAAGATAATTGGAGTAACCTATCTTAGGTCAAACAGCAAGTGTCATGGAAGTGGATATATGGATAAGGCAGTTATGTAGATGCATCTGTAATTCAGAGTATACATCAAGGGCATGGATGTCAATTTCTAAGCCATCAGAATTAAGACAGTCAGGAGATTTTAAGAAAGAGAATGTAAGCAGGAGAAAAAAAAAAAGCCTTAAAGCTTTGGTAATTTGATTAAACGATGTAAAAAAGATGGAAAAAAATGAATAAGCATATCTTTTTTCTATGGTAAGTTTATATTCTGTAATATTGGAACAACTAAGAAATAGAGAGAATCTTCTGTTTTTCAGAGCTCTGAATGCTAGGTTAAGTATCTTAGTTTCCTGCAAATATTCTGGGATAATTGAGAGTCTGCACGGCACATGCATAAAGCAGTGCTTAGAGATGACAGATCAGGCAGTGGTAGGTAGAACAGTTAAGAGTGGGTAGTGAATAAAAGTTTTGAAATCATTTAAAAGGCAAGCACAATACCAAATTTCCTCCCAGGGACAAGGAATAAAAGAACAGAGTAAACAATACATGGTGTTAGCAAGAGGACATCACAGGGGGCTGATAAATTCATTTTAGCAGAACAGCCCAATTTCCCTGGGGATTCTGTCTCTCAAAATGATATTTCTCCTTCATGCCTCCAATGCATTCCTTCTCTTTCACTTTCCTTGAAGATAGATGATTTAAGAGCTGTTGGGATTTTGTCAAAGGAAACATTCTCAGGGTTTCAGGTTCTCAACAAATGGAGCTTGGATGAGAAATTTCAATCTTGCGTAGATACGATATAGTGTGTATAAATCTCTGCACGTAGAGCTGAAGATCTAAAATATGCACATCTAAAATCTTTAGACACTTAAAATCTATTCTTCAGTGTCTAAATAGTTGCTGCTAGCTCCTTTTTTCTTTTTGAATAATCCTTATTTGAAGTTACCCTGAAGAATATGGAAAGAAAGATAACTAATATTTATGACTGCTTTCTATATTTTAGGCTCTGTGTTAGGCATAACACTACACAACTACGTCAAAAGGCAATTTGATTATTTATCTAGCACAAATGAATTCTCTACTTACATGAATTTCTCATTAGACCATAAAACTTGGAAAACAGTGATAGAGTTGAGGCCATGGGCCCCACAGCCACATTTTTCTTGATTTAAGTCCTAGCTTCCATCCTTTATGTAGGTATATAAACTTGGATAGGTAATCTAACCAATCTTGGCTTACTTTCTTTATTTAAAAAACAGAAATATTAATAGATATCATGATGAGGATTAAGAGTTAATAGACATAAGCTGCTTATAGTACAGTATCTATCATATTGTATCAATAAATGCTATTATTACATCTCCCATGCAGAACTGTAGATCAATAAATAGTTGATGTTGGATAACAGTATGTTCTAATGTGGGTTACTTTAAAAAGTGACTTTGAAGCCTGTTGATTTGAGGAGATTGAGAAATGTTGAGTGTAGTATGGTTGTACTGGTGATTTAGCTCAGACTAAAGGTGAGGAGTAGAGTTCAGAGGAAGACAAAAATCTAGGTCCTAAATGGTGTGTGCAATGAAATAATGTTCAATATATGACATTAATTAGTAAAGAGTGCTTAAAATCCAGGAATTCTAGCAGTTACTGTGAGACTTATGTATTTATAACTAGGAACTCAAGTACTGTTATAAAAACATTTGTGTATTTTGGGGAGGAATGGGTCAGCTACTTATATAAGATACTAAAAGGGGTGCATAAATCAATAAAATGTACAGTTGGAGATTGTGAGAGTCAAAGAAGAGCTTTTTATAAGAGAACATAAGAAAGATTTGTAATAGAAGCAAAGACAAGCTAGAGAATGGTGACATCACCTCAGAGACTATAAGGTGAGAAATAATAAACAGGCTTCAGAGAAGAAGTGTTGTCAGGGGAGAGATGGTTTCAGAAACAAAAGAAGGTGAGGGAACATTCTGTGAGGTTTCTGATATAAAGGGGGAAACTTACAATGGAGTTGAGGTTATAACCAGCATAGAAGTAAGAGCCAAGAGAAATTTTAGAAAGCAGAAAGCATAGATTATTATAAACAAAAGTGCATGGTAAGATATGTAACAGTATGTGGGTTTGTGTGTGGTGGGGTAAGAGCATGTTAAGAGATCTTGAATTTTGATGGTGGATAAGGATGCCTGTGATGAAAGCAAAACTGCATTGACTGTGGCTCACGTGGGTGGCTCAGTTGGTTGAGCACCCGACTCTTGATTTCGGCTCAGGTCATGATCTCAGCGTCCCCATGGGATCAATCCCTGTGAAGGGATCAATCCCTGTGAAGGGCTCCATGCTCAGCACAGAGTCAGCTTATCCCTCTCCCTCTGCTCCTCCCCCCCCCTTATCTCTCTCTCCCTCTCTCATAAATAAAATCTTTAAAAAAAAACTGCATTGATTGTCCTTTAGATTTCACTATAACTGAACTGAAATTCCAAGTGGTTTTGGAAGCAATGAAGTGGCTTCCCAAACTTCTAAAGAAATGAGAAGTTGATGTGACAAAAAATTGTTTATACATAATGATAAAGTGAGGGTTCAAAGTTCCTTGCATTAAAAGGGATATGCAGGATGGATGTAAGCAGTAAAGAGTTAAAAAGTAGAGGCTTTTTAAGAGATCAAAGTAACCTTTCCAAAAGGCTTAGAATGTTGAAGAATGTGGACTTTGAAGTTAGACTGACTGTCTGGTTTCCAATTTTGATTTCATCATTTTGTAAATGTTTGATTTCAGGTAAATGTGTATTTTTAACTTTAGGAACGTTCCATTTCCACATCTATAAAATGAATATAATAACGATACTAACAAAATAATTCCTTTAATTCTTCTAAATTGTTTAAAACAATCCTTGGCCAATCGTAACTATGACAAAAGTCTCTGTTAAAACACAAAAACATATATACATGTAACAACTGTTTGACTTTGGATACATTATGTAAGCCATCCAAGTCTCAATTCTCATGTCTATAACTTACAGTAAAAATATGTATATGCCCCACAAAGTTTGATGATTAAATAAAAATTTAATGAGATAAACCAAGGAAAGCACATAGTACTGTCTTGCACATGAGTCAAACAATATTTTCTATTTTTTGTTATCACTATTAGAATTACTCTTTATAAAATCACATTACTTTGAATTGAAGGTTTTTAGACTTCATAAAAAGCACAAACTATCTGAAGGAAATTACTAAACTAAAAAAAATCATTTTAAAATTTTTTTTTAAGATTTTTTTTATTTATTTGCGAGAGAGAGAATGAGAGACAGAGAGCATGAGAGGGAAGAGGGTCAGAGGGGGAAGCAGACTCCCTGCTGAGCAGGGAGCCTGATGTGGGACTTGATCCCGGGACTCCAGGATCATTACCTGAGCCGAAGGCAGTCGCTTAACCAACTGAGCCACCCAGGCGCCCCCCAAAAATCATTTTAATTTACAGTATTATTTTAGTAAAATGAGCTGCTGCCTCAATTGGTAATATTTTCCTAATAATCTGTTGTCATGTATTAACACCATAACTAAAAGAAACACAGGTAAACATCTACTAAAAATTAAAAAAATAATAAACATATATTACTGCACAAAGCAGTAATTTCCCTAAGAGAAATTCTGTTTTAATGGGGATCAGGATTTTTAATTATGTACCCATTTGTTCATGTGTATAATATCGATGTTTGTCTCTGAAGGTCTTTACATACTTTCTGGGATGTCAAGTTTTGTATCCTGTAAAAGTACTTAAGGTTTCCCTGGTCTGATTTTAGTCCTCTCCCTTAATTTTAAGATAGGTTGTTAAAATTCAAGATGTCTTGTAACAACCCCTCCTGCAATTAAGAGACAGACGTGTGTGTCTCGATGTTTTTAGCAGGGGGAAAAAATTTCAGGAAACAGCTGTAGTTCAGAAAGGAGCAATTCTGCTCTGTCCGTGGTGCTGAATATGATTTTCTCTGGGTATGGCAAAGCATTAATTGCTTGTCCAAGAATCCAAACAGGATTTGATTTCTACAAACACGTGAACTAGTCTGGAATGTATAACAACCAGCTGAAAGCATACAAAGATTAAAAGTAGAGGATATGTCATTTTATAGCATTAAATGAATGTGACAGTTTTGTTGTTGTTTTTTTTTCCCCCCCAAAACTGGAAATGTTTTAGGTAATGCAAAACGATATACTATTTGATTTCCATCATTTGGGCTAAGTGTTTCTTCATGATTATTGTATGTTCAAGCTTTTCTCCATTAATTAACTCCAAGCTTAGTTCTGAGCTTGTGAGACTTCCTAGTCAAAGTATATATTCAAATACATTATTTATGGCAAAGGTGTTTGTTGAGAACCTACTATTTGTAACATTTTATACCATGTATTTGGGGGACACATTATTTTAAAGTTTCAGTAACTGTCCATACTATTTTTTTAAAAAAACAAACTTTTGTGGAGAAAGCATATGACTACAAGATCTTTCACTTTATATAAACAACTACTTAGGCATTAATGAATAATGGGATATGGGATTCTGAATGTAGGGCTAATCAGGTTCTGACTTGAGACATTGATGCAGACTATGAAAGGGCCTATTTTAAAACTTATGCTTGTGAGGGGCGCCTGGGTGGCTCAGCTGGTTAAGCGACTGCCTTCGGCTCAGGTCATGATCCTGGAGTCCCGGGATCGAGTCCCACATCAGGCTCCCTGCTCAGCGGGGAGTCTGCTTCTCCCTCTGACCCTCCTCCCTGTCTCTCATTCTCTCTCTCTCAAATAAATAAATAAAATCTTTAAAAAAAAAAAAACAAACTTATGCTTGTGCTTTACCCAAGGCTAGATAATCCTATCAGTATCTAGGGACAGGAGGAAGGCAGAATGGAAAGAAAGATTTAAATCCAATTGAATGCATGGAATTTGTCTGCAAAAAGGCAGATATGGCACGTGGATGCTCCAGTGAGATCAAATGGCTTAAGGAATGTTTGATGACTATTGCTGCATTACCCATGGGTTCTTTCACTTTGAATTATTTCACTATGAAATACTCATCTGCTGGCTGCAGAGAGAGAATGACAGAGAAAAGAAACATCTTTGCCTTGTCTAAACTTTGTGGAGAGGCTCTTGGACATAGGTCAGGCTTGTCTCCTTTCATTTATTTTAACAGGCCCTAAATCACTCTTTCAATTCACTGCCTCCCACCACGGAGACCACAGCACTTTGCTCCTCTGTGACACCATAGTCACAGTAGGCTCCCATAACATGTTTCCACAGGTGCATTTCTAAGGATTTGAATAAGCTCCCCTTCCTCCCAACCATCACACTAACTTTTAATTTCTAGACACACACACACACACTCCACCAAACTACCAAAATCTAAAGTAACATTGCCAGTAACAGTCTTATTAAAATCATAATGTGCTAATTAACATCTACCCCAGTGTTAATGTGTGGGGTTGAACTTTGTAAACTTTACAATTAATATCTCTAGCAAGGAGGTACGCTGCATTCAAATTTTCTGTGGACTTCATAGTCTGACCTCTTCTTTTGTCTTCTGGGCTCATTTTCATAAGTACTAGTCCCTAAATATCCTGTAAGCAATTATTAGCCTGAGTTGCAAAGGAGTCACATAGAGTGTGGGTGAGTTTAGAAATAAAGAAATCCAGTACAAAGTCCTGTCTGGATATTTAGATAGATGTGGTTATAATTTTTTTTGTTGTTCATTAAATGTGTATGATAAAATCAGTTCCACCTAAAGTCAGGGTTATTGGGCTCTTTAGTTTGGTTTACATATGGGAGGGAAACACTATGAAATTTAAAGAACTATTACAAATAAAAACGTGTTAATTGATTGGATAAATTCTTAGAGTGTATACTAAAAGCATAGTATTCTATCTTAGGAATAGTTTTTTGTTGTTTGTTTTCTTTCATTTCCTTTATTGTTTCAAATTTAAATCTCACAAATTGGCTAATACCTCTTCTGTTTCTTCAAGCCAGTTGCTACCAGAAGTCATTGGGAAGAAAGAACTACTTCATAATGGACCTGAAAGGAGCTTATGCTATCAAGTTCTTAACAGACAGTTGTGCAGCCCTAGGCATGATCTGCACAACTGGTGGGTGCTCTCTAGAGATCCCCCAAGGATTCAATAAATGGGATAAATGGACAACGGAGAATGAAGTGAATTGGAAAAGTGCCTGGTTGACTTCATAAATACTAGAAGGGAAAGATAGGGCAGGATTTATCATCCAGGAATAAATCGGTTTTACTTGGACTGTATATACATACATGCATGCATTTGTGCACACGCACACAGGCACACACATTCTCACACCTTAATTTGTCTTCTGCTTTATCAAGATTTCTTGTGCTTTATTCTGACAGTAAGTTGACCCACCTGGACTTCAAGTGTAGTTAAGGAAAACACGAACTTATCCAGAGCGTAATTTGTCTCTATATCTGTTACCATAAGAAGCCATATCTCTGAGGTTTGACAGTCACCCAAAGAGAGAGAAGACAGCCTAAGGGTCTCAGGCTGAAATTGCTTTTACTTAGAACTATTTATCAATGTGCTTACTCTACTTTCTCAGCGTTTTCCTTCTGTGGCTTACCTTTGTAATGCAAATACCTTCAAGCTGAGAAATCTGAATGTCTGAATTTGATGCCTCCCCTGCTAACCTGGTACTCAGTATCCTTCAACAGTATGTAATTAGAATAACCAATATTTATTGAACAACTATTTGATACTACTTAACAGACATAACCTTATTTAATTTTTAAAACAAAACCGTGAGGTAAATATCAGTATCATTATTAGTATCATTTTCATTTTACAGCTGAAAATACTGAGAGCCACACAGGTCAGTAATGATAATAAAGTCTTAGTCATCATAAAGGTAGAAACTGAGATTTGAGGCCAATTTTTCTTGGTTGAAAATATCCTAGCTTTTTTTAGAATTTAAGTTCCAAATGGCCTTTCTCCTCTCTTATTCCTACATGAGTTTCTATATTATATTAATGCACAGCAACAGAAGAATAAAAAATTAACAAGTGGGGCTACATCAAATTTAAAAAAAGATTCTGCACAACAGAAGGAGCAGTCAACAGAATGAAAAAGCATCCTACAAGATGGGAAGAAAATGTCTCCAAGTCATATATTTGGTAAAGGGTTAATATGCAAAATATAAAAAGAAATCATATAATTGAATAGCAAAAAAAAGTCTGATTTTAAAAATGGGCACAGGAACTAAAATAGGCATTTTTCCAAAGAAGACATACAATGGCCAACAGGTACAAGAAAAGGTGCTTGATATCACTAATAATTAAGGAAATGCGAATCAAAACCACATTAGCACAGTACACCCATTAAAATGGCTATTATAAAAAGACAAAAGGTGAGGATGTGGAGAAGAGGGAACACTTAAGCACTGTTGGTGGGAATGTAAACTGATACAAACACTATGGGAAATAGTATGGTGGTTCCTCAAAAAATTAAAAATACAACTATCATATGATCCAGCAATATTACTTCTGGTATATATCCAAAGGAAGTAGAAACAGGATCTCAAAGAGATATATGCACTCCCAAGTTCACTGCAGCATTATTCACAATTGCCGAAATATGAAAACAACCTAAATGTCCATCAACAAATGAATGGATAAAGAAGATGTGGTGTATATATATATATACAATGGAATAGTATTCAGCCATAAGAAAGAAAGAAATTTTGCCACTTGGGACACACAGATGGCCCTTGATGGCATTATGCTAAGTGAAATAAGTCACACAGAGAAAGACAAATAGTGTATGCTTTTACCCATATATGGGAACCAAAAAAAACAAAACAAATGAATAAACAAAACAAAACAGAAACACTCAGATACAGGAAAGAAATTGTTGGTTCCACAGGCTGCGGGATGGAGGAAATGGGAAAATAGTGGTCAAAGGGTACACACTTGCAGTTATAAGATGAATAAGTTCTGGGGATCTAATGCACAGCATGGTGATTACAGTTAATACTATGGTACTATATACTTGAACGTTGCTAAGACAGTAGATTTTAAATGTTTTCACCACAAAAAAGAAAAGGTAATTTGTGACAGGATAGAGGTGTTATTTATTTATGGCAATTATTTTGCAATACATAAGTATATCAAGTCAACAGTTGTACACCTTAAAATTATACACGGTTACATGAAAAGATGCTCAATATCATTCATCGTTAGGGAAATACAAATCAAAACTACAGTGAGCTATCACCTCACACCTGTCAGAATGGCTAAAATTAACAACAAAGGAAGACAACAGATGGTGAGGATGTGGAGAAAGGGGAACCCTTCTTACACTGTTGGTGGGAATGCAAACTGGTGCAGCCACTCTGGAAAACTGTATTGAGGTTCCTAAAAAGTTAGAAATAGGGCTACCCTACAATCCAGCAATTACACTATTAGGCATTTACCTAAAAGATACAAAACTACTGATTTGAAGGGACACATACACCCCAATGTTTATCACAACATTATCAATAATAGCCAAATTATGGAAAGAACCCAAATGTCCATCAACTGATGAATGGATAAAGAAGTTGTGGCATGCATACACACACACACACACACACACACACACACTATAAAATGGAGTATTACTCAGCCATAAAAAAGAACTGAATCTTGTCATTTGCAGTGATGTGGACAGAACTAGGGTGTATTATGCTAAGCAAAATGAGTCAGTCAAAGAAAGACAAATACCATATGATTTCACTCAATTGTGGAATCTAAGAAACAAAATAGATGAACATAGGGAAAAAAAGAGAGTTAAACCATGAAACGGACTCTTAACTATAGAGAACAAACTGAGGGTTGTTGTAGGGGAGGTGGGAAGGGAAATGGGTTAAATGAGTGATGGGTATTAAGGAGAGCACTTGTGATGAGCTCTGGGTGTTATATGTAAATGATGAATCACTAAATTCTACTCCTTAAACTAATATTACACTATGTTAACTAACTGGAATTTAAATAAAAACTTGAGGCTAAAAAAAAAAATTCTTAAAGCAATTCCTAAATTCAGAAATAAACCATGAATTTAAAAACAAAAATAAAAAAATGCATAAAGTGAGTCTTGCTTTGTCTTTGTGGAAAAAAATTATACAGTGTTATATGTCAATTATAGCTCAGTAAAGCTTGGAAAAAAAATCAGAACCATGTATAATGCATTAAGAATATAATGGGTCAAATTTAATACTTTTTGCTCATTGCAGCCAATTTTATAAAACTGCCTGTCTGGAAAATAAGATACTTTTAATAATTATGTATTTATGGAAACTCTTAAATCATGCCCTTTGATTGAATATCAGATTCTTATCTGGGTCTAATCTAACTACATTTGTCCTTAAAAGTAAAAAATATTTCCTGACTGTGGTAAGAAATAGCTGTGCCTAAGGAAAGATGGTCAGAGAAATGCAACATTGTTGACTTTGAAGATGGAAGAAGGGAGTCATGAAACAAGGACTATAGGTGACCTCAAAACAGATGCTCTCCTAGAGCATCCAGGAAGGAGGTAACTTTACTGATACCTTGATTTTAACTCAGTGAGACCCCATGCAGACTTCTGACCTATAAGACCATAGGAGAAAAGAATACATTTTTGCTGTTTTAACCCACCAAATTTGAGGTAATTTTTATAGCAGTTATGCAAATCTAATAAATCGTTAGACATTTGGACTAATCAAGGCCTAGATTTGATCCCTCCCAGCTAGACCTTCCCTAGATGTCTTTATCTTTACCTTTTGACGGGCATCACCTACAGAACTAGATACACTTCAGTTTCTGAACCAAACATGTTTGAAGAATGATCCTACTGTCTGGTGAGGTTGTAGTTTGAAGTCTTGAATTCAAATGCTGAACTCTCTACATCACAGACACCTCATATATACAAGATTGGCCCAAGGTGCAAGATCATATTTCTTGGTTCATTTAACAAATATTTTTTTTATACCTACTATGTGCCATTTCTGTTATGCTTACCAAAACCCAGTGGTGAGCAACTTGGACAAAGTCCCAACTCTTATGGAGCTTATATTCCAGGGCAAGAATCAGCAAACCATGGCCCATGGATCAAATCCAGTCCACTTCCTGTTCTATAAATGAAGTTTTATTGGAACACAGACATGCCCATTTATTAGTATATCGTTAATGCTCCTTCTGTGCTATAATAGTAAGATGGAGTGGTAATAATGGGGACCCTACAGCCCACAAAGCCTATAATATGCATTTCTGGCTCTTTAAAGGTTAGTAACCCTTACTCTAAAGAGAAGACAGGCAATGAAACAAATATGTACAAATATGAAGAATGTCATGATGAAGAAGTATAGGGGGCTCTGGAAGTGTCTTAGAGTGTGGAGTTAACATTTAACTAATTTGGTATAACCACAGACTAAAAAAAAAAAAAAAAGGTAAGAGTTAGCCATATAAAGAAAGTGTGAGAAATTAGGAAAAAGTGTCCCAGGTATGAGGAAGATTACACATAAATGCCTGAAGGTGAGAAAGGTCATGACACATTGACATCAAGCTGCTGAGAAAATAACTGGAAGAATGGCCCCAAATGATGTCAACCCATGTAACATACTAGAGGCCACATTAAGGATGTTGGATTCCATGCAAGAGGCAATGGGAACTTAATGACTAGTCTTACGCTGGGTTTCCCTGCCCAGTGCTTGATTATCTCCTTGACTTGAAGTCCTGTCCTGGTTTGCTGCAACCACTTGGCTGTATGGTTCCTTATCTTCCTAGATCCTGGAGGCTCTTCTTCCAGAAACCTTGGTGTCAATTCCTTGATAGCAATACTAGATAGGTTCCTGCTAACTTTCTAACCAAGTCCCACATTCTTTCTGTATTTTACCTATCTTCTTGTATCCACAGCTGACTCAGACTTCCTAATATGGGCCTTTCTCTGTCACTCCCTGGGTCACAGACTATTGGGCTGCCATGGCATTCTTCACTTCTCTGAGTCTCTGCCCCAATTCTGTTGGAGTCTAGTTCCCATGATGTAATAAAAACAGACAAACCAACAAAAACAAACTGACAAGAGTTATCTTGACTTTAAGTCCTAGCTTTCGAACTTTATAGCTTTGCAATTTTGAATAAGATGTGACATTAAATAGCTCCTAAGCTTCTTCATTTCTAAAATGGTCATAGAATTCTTATGAGAATTAAATGGAAAAATATGTTATGGTAGATTGACTACAATGATGGACCCTACTAAAGACATCCCTGTATCCATACCCTTTGCTGTCCCCTCCCACTCTGACATTTGACTTGACCCTGTGGCTTTCTTTGGTTAATAAAGAAGTAACAAATGTGACACAAACAGAGACTCTAAAATGTGTTCAAGTGTTTAGCTTCCTTTCTTACCTTCAGCCTTCCCAATGAGATATACCTGGACTAGCCTGCTGGAGAATGAGACAAGTGGAACAGAGTTGAATCAGTCTGTTTATCCCAGCCAAGGCCCCAGACATGTGAGAAAGTCCTCCTATGATCTGTAGAGTTGCCTAGCCAACACACTGCTAATTACAGACACTTGAGTGAGCCCTACCACATTTGGTTTAGAACAGCAAAACTGACCAACTGACTCTACTTAAAAAAAAAAAAAAAAAGTATTTATTTTGTATATCTTTGAGGTTTTGTGGTTAATTGTTTCATAACTTTTTTTTTTTTTTTTTTTTGGTAGGACCTGCTAACTGATACATATACCTGGGATATGTAAGTAAGTGGGATAACAGTATGCCAAGCATACACTCAGTGGTCAATAAATGGTAGCCCCTCCCCACCACTGCAACTGATGTAAATATCAGCAGGTGTCAATTCAGAGTACAAATTGACAATTGTCAATTCTCTCATTATTACACTGGTTGGGTGGTGGTTCACTTCTGCTGGGTTTCCAGACAGCACGCTTGTAGACACATACACACGAACACTTGCCATTAAATAAACTGTGGCCCCACCATCTGCACTCTTAAATAAGCACCTGCCTGTTGCAGTTCAAGGGACTCTCACTAAAGTCACCTCCAAATCCCATTTCCTTTCTGTTTAGGAGAAAGGGCTCTGCCCACCACACCTCCCACATACTCCTTTTCCCAGCAGAACTGAACAAGCTACATCATGTTAGGGTCAGCACAGCCTGGCTTCTGAAGTAGGTCTGGAGACGGTTTCCAAAGAAACATGTTATTAAAGAAACAATGCCTTTGTCTCGGCAGCAGGGCTAAGTGCTGTTTATTTCCAGATGCTTTCCTGGAACACAGGGGAGGGAGTGCAGCTGCACGTCATTCATGGAGTGGCTGAGACAGGATGGAGGCAGCACTGAGAGGATATGACCAAGCTCATTTAGGGCTGGGGACATGATGCAATTTTCTGTCCCTGACAAAAAAGAATTCAGTTTCCTTCTTCATTGACCTGCACCTGCTCCAAACCTCAACATTCTTGTTTGTGTGAATGACACCGTCTGTTTCTCCTTTACCTGATCATCTAAGATTTATACAGTTTTTGATTTCTCCATATAAATGTCTTTCTTGGCCCGCTTTCTCACCCTCACACTGTTCCTTCTGATTGAGATAAGTACAGCCAAGTGGCTCAGACCACAGGCTGTGGAAAAAACAAAACAAAACAACTATTTTGTTTAGAATCCTGTTTTGAACATTTATTCTCTATTTGTCCTTGGACAATTCAAGACCCACTTGCATTATAATAATACTGCATTAAAAACAGTAGCTACATTATAGGTGTGTTTTATGAAATAACTCACCATTAAGTGTTTATCTCAGTGTTTGCAAAGTACTTGTTATTATTCTATCACCATCATCATCATCACCTTTTTTTGTTTTTATTATTATCCTGAGTCCTAGTAATTGTCTAACTAAACATCTCACATCTATTCTGCTCATCTGTCTGAATTTACCTTCTTACTTCTCCTCATATAAATCACCCTAGAAGCCTCCCAACTAGCTTTGCCAGCTCTTCTCTCTTCTAATTCTCTCCACTGGTCCACCATCTCTCCTAGGATAACTCCCATTCTTTGTAACATGTGTACTCGTTTCCTAGAGCTACCATAGCAAAGTACCAGAAACTGAGTGGCTTGAACAACATAAATTAATTTTCTCACAGTTCTGGAAGCCAAACATCTGAAATTAAGATACTGGCCAGGTGGCCATGCTATCCTCTGAAACCTGTAGAATACTCCCTTGCCCCTTCCTAGATTCTGGTGACTCTCCAGCAATCTTTGGTGATCCTTGGCTTGTAGATGCATCACTCCAACTCCCCATAATTGCCTGGTATTCTTGCTGTGTCTCTGTCTCCACACAGCTGTCTTCTTATAAGGATAAGATACACTGGTTTAAAAACCCACCCTACTGCAGTATTACTTCATCTTAACCAATTATATCTGCAAAAATCCTCCTTCCATATAAAGACACATTCTGAGGTACTAGAGATTAAGACTTCAACACAAATAAAGGCAAAGATATAGATATTTTGGAGGGGGTACAAAGAATTCAACCTATAAAACATGGCTCTGCAGGATCTGCCTCCATTTATATCTCCATCCCTATCTCTCAGCACTTTCTACACCACCCTCTCTGGCCCTAAGAAACTTTTTGTTTCTTAGTGAGTTGATATCATACATCGTCTTCTCTGCTATCTCACGGCCTTCTGTAGGCTGTGCACTCTGGAAGGAACACTCCCAATGCCCTCCCCACTTGCTTTCTAGCTAAGGTTCACTTACTCTTAAAATGTCAACTTAGTCATCACCTATTATAAGAAACCTCAACTGAAGCTTACTTTACACACATCCATTAGGACGACTGCTATCCAAAAAAGAAAAAAGAAGAGAAAAAGAAATAAAGTAAGTATCGGTGAGGATGCTGGTGAGAAGAAACTGGAAGCTTTGTGCAGTGCTATGCAGCTTCTGTGGAAGACAGTGAGGCAGTTCCTCAAAAATTAAACATAGAATTACCTTAGGATCCAATGATTCCACTTTGGGTGTATTCCCAAGATAATGGAAAGCAGGGACTGAAACAGACATTTGTACAACATGCACAGTAGAATTATTCACAATGGCCAGAAGGTGGAAACAATACAGGTGTCCGCTGATGGGTGAAGGGATAAACACACTGTGGTGTATATATACAGTGGAATAGGATTCAGACTTTTAAAGAAATGAAATTCTGGCACCTGCTACAACATGGATGAACCTTGAAACATTACACTAAGTGAAGTAAGACAGACACAAAAGAACAGATGCCATATGATTCCACTTATGAGGTACTTAGAAGATTTAAATTCATAGAGAAGAAAGAAAGAGAATACAATAGAGGCTACCAGGGACTGGGGCTAGGGGGTGGGGAGAAAGAAGAGTTATTGTTTAATATGTACAGAGTTTCACTTTGTAATGATGAAAAAGTTCTTCGAATGGATGGTGGTGATGGTTGAGAACAATGCCAATGTACTCAGTGCCACTGAGTCATATACTTAAAATGGTTAAAGTAAGTTGTAGGTCATATATATTTTTACCACAATAAAAAAAAAAAACTACCTTTAACATCCTCCCCCAAAACAAAACAGAAACAAGCGAATGGATTCTACTTACGTATCCAGAGGTATGTGCATAAATCTTTTTTTTATTATTTTTTTAAAGATTTTATTTATTTAACTGATGGAGATTTTTTTTAATTCAAACAGCACACAGATAATGCACCTGTAAATATTAACTCAGTCAATCGTTACGATACCTTATGATATAGGTAATACGGTTATACCTATTTTACTACAGGTGATTATACTGAAATACAGAGAGAAAGCAATTTTCCTAAGGTCAGAGTTTTGTATATGGCAGAGCAGGATTAGAGAGAGAGCATCTGGCTCTAGACTCGTAACTCTCATTGCTGAGATCATGCTCATCACTTCCACAAGCAAGACCTTCAGAAGTTATGTGCACTGTAAAGCCAATGCCACTTTGTTTTTCATGATCATTCTCAAAACAATCCTATCCTATTTTTATTCCTATAACATTATTTATTCCTATAATGTTCTTTTTTATTTATTTATTTTTTTATTTATTTGAGAGAGAGAGAATGAGAGACAGAGAGCATGAGAGGGAGGAGGGTCAGAGGGAGAAGCAGACTCCCTGCCGAGCAGGGAGCCCGATGCGGGACTCGATCCTGGGACTCCAGGATCATGACCTGAGCCGAAGGCAGTCACTTAACCGACTGAGCCACCCAGGCGCCCCTATTCCTATAATGTTCTTTCATGTTCCTTACTGAAATGAAAGGGTCTCTCCCTTATATTCTGGACATTTTTTGAAATTTTCCTATTTACATGATTTTGCCCCCATTATTTGTCCTGGTTATCTATTTCTATGTAACAAATTACTTTCTAACTTTTTGGACTACAACATAGTCATTTGGCTTTACTCAAGATTTTGTGGGTCAGAAATGTGAAAGGGCTTGGTTGGGTAGCTTGTCTCTGGATCCATGTGGTCTCCACTGGGACAGCTGAGGCCACAAGGTACTTTCAAATGACGGCTTTTTTTTTTTTTTTTAAGATTTTATTTATTTTTTGACAGAGAGAGAGACAGTGAGAGAGGGAACACAAGCAGGGGGTGTGGGAGTGGGAGAAGCAGGCTTCCCGCGGAGCAGGGAGCCCGATGCGGGGCTCGATCCCAGCACCCTGGGATTATGACCTGAGCCGAAGGCAGACGCTTAACGACTGAGCCACCCAGGCGCCCCTCAAATGACGGTTTCTTAACACACATGCTTGGCACATGTCTGACACCTCAGTGCTACTTGGCATCCTCTGTCTCTCCCTCTCTCCCTCCGTCCCTCCCTTCTCTTCTTTCCTCCCTTCATGGGTCATCTCAGCATTCTTTTTTTTTAAAAGATTTTGTTTATTTATTTGACAGAGAAATACACAGCAAGAGAGAGAACACAAGCAGGGGGAGTGGGAGAGGGAGAAGCAGGCTTCCCGCAGAGTAGGGAGCCCGATGCGGGGCTCGATCCCAGGACTCTGGGATCATGACCTGAGCCGAAGGCAGACGCTCAACGACTGAGCCACCCAGGCGCCACTCATCTCAGTATTCTAACATAAGAGGACTCCACTGGCTTGGGCTACTCAAAGCAAGGTGATCTCAGGGTAGTCACACTTTTTACATGGTGACTGACTTCCAAGTGGCAGGAAGAAGAAGCTGCCTAAAAAGTTAAAGGCTTTCCATAGAACTGAAACAGCATCATTTCCACCATATTCTATTTGTCAAAACAATCACCCATAGTCAAGTGGGTGAAGAGATAAGCTCCATCTCTTCATGGAGTAATTGCAAAGTTACATTGCAGAAAAAGCATGTGGAATGAGAGATATTGTGACCACCTTGGTGTCATGCAAATTCTTATTATCTATCCCTTGCCTAGTTGGAATCAGACACATAGCTATATGGTTTTATGTTTATATTAGATAATACTCTGTCACAGTCAATCCTGTAAATAGCAGAAACCCAACTTTAACTAAAGATGAAAAAAGTATGTATCAATTCACTTACCAAAATCCAGAACAGGAAGGGCAGACTTTGCTTGTTTCAAATATAAGTCCAGGAAATCAGATACCTTAGAATTCTCTTTCCTTCTCTCTCTCTCTGTTGGCTTCAGTATTTCTCTAGAACTGGAAAGAAACATTAAGAGTATTGGAAATGCATAACAGAAGCTTAAAGAGAGATACTACAGATGGAGATGAATAATTGGGTATTATCTACATATAAATAGATAATTACTAGAGGTGTGGAAGTGGATGGGTTCTTTAAAGAAGATTAGAGGGACAAATGGGAGAAAAAACAAACCCAAATCACAAAGTGAGAACTTGATTTTCAGAGTGCAATTTTGTTTGTTTTGTGGTATATGCATGAGTGTGCATGTGTGTGTATCTGGTCAGGAAAAGATGTATTAAGTCCTTTAATTATAGTAACTAGTAGTTACTAGTGGCAACTATTAGTAAACACTCTCTGCTTTACCTATGTCAAAGTAAAGTTGCAACCCTAAAAAACAAATGAAGTAACACGTTGTTTAGTGGGAAAGGATGTTGGAATTGGACTTAAGGACATTTCTCTAATTCTCCATTTTCCACAGATGGAAAAGGTGGCCTGGGACAAGTTTTCTAACTCCTTCAGGTTATTTCTTAAAGATATAAAATGAGGAAACTGAAAAAAATCAATCAATCAAATCAAATCAAATCAAGAGATTGAACTATAGGAGTGTGAAAGGCCCTTTTGATTCTAAAAGTCTGTACACTACAAAAGTGCTCTTCCCAACTTTATAAAATGCTACACAAAACAAGATTTTATGTTTTAAAGGTTAATTTTTATTCAGAGTGTCTGTGTGCATTGATCAATTTCACCTATAAATGTCAACCATTCCATTTTATTTGCACTGATGGACCCAACCATCAGGGTTACCACTGCACTCTGACCAGGTCCATGGGGTCACAGTCAAATGGAAACCCACATTAAGCGTGGATGGGGAAACTACAGATGAGTCCTCTTCACGTAGTTTCTGTGCTCATGACAAGCTTTTGGTTAGTGAAAATTCTGCAAATTTAGTTGCTTCTTAACTGCATAGAAATACTTGCTATTTAAAAGAACCCCAGGGTGGCTTTTTTCCTAAAGAGTGAGTGCCTTTTGTAATATGAATCTAAATGGCTTAATTAATGTTTTGCAAACTCAGATTTTGATATCTCCAGAGTTCTTAACACTCAGCCTACCCTTATTGCATAGTCAAATATTTCTATTTTGTTTCCTCCATAGAATAATTTAATATGCAGATTGATATCTGCCAAACAGATCAGTCAGACATATTTTTTTCAAGTGAAATTTTTACCTCAATTGTCTAAATTGGTGTTTCTACTTTTCAAGTTCATTAGATAATTGCCTCCATATCAGCTGGATTTTGACAGCCAGGTCTTTTCCTACTTCTTTTCCCTTGCTTTTTTCTAGTCAGTCATGTTATCAGTTTCTGCCTAGTTTACTTATTCCTTAATAATTTCCTTTCTTTTAGCTAAATTTACATGTGCATGTTTTGTTGATTATAAATGAAGTGAATTCTTGCTATAAAATATTCATAAATCCCCACCATGTATAAAGTAAAATAAAAATTATTTCATTCTGTCAGTCCTCAAGTCCTTGACAGTCAGTCTTCACAGTTTGGCATGAATTCTTCCAAACTTCAATTCTGAGTTTTAAAATTCAATATATCATATTTATCATTATATAAAATGCACATATAGCCACATTATTTTCCAATATTATGTAGCATCCCATTGAGTGATTTTCAAATCATTTATTAAATTAATAACCCAATTTTAAATATATTGCCTGTGTTTATTTTTTTTCTCATTTTAGACAATGTTGTCTTGAACATACTTATCCATTGATGTACCAAGCATTTTCTTAATATAATTTCTTAGAATTAAAATTCTTGATTTGAATAATATGCACATTTAATGTTAATCTTTATTGCTCTAGTTTCCTCTAGGAAATTACACCCAGAAAGAAAGTATATGAGGATGCTTGCTTGACCATACCCCTGGCTAAACCTGGTCTTAGGAATCTTTTGATAAATATTTTTCTTTTTCTTTCTTTCTTTCTTTCTTTCTTTCTTTCTTTCTTTCTCTCTCTCTCTCTCTCTTTCTCTCTCTCTCTTCCCTTTCTTTCTTCCCTTTCCCTCCTCCCTCCCTCCCTTCCTCCCTTCCTTCCTTAATACCATGACTAAATATATTTTCATATTTTTGGTTATTTATAATGTACTCTTGAATATATAATGCCTTTATGTTTCCTCATCTTGATGCATTCTAACTTCTAAACATCGTATTTTTTTTTTTTCTTTTAATTCAAAGGCATTGGGATCAAATCTTTTGAAGTCATCTCAGAATGAAAAAGAATCAAGTTCAATGTCCTGGGTCTCACATTTGAGATTCTTTTGAGATGGGTCCTACTTGATTTTCCAAACTTACTTCCTGCTTTTATCCTATTCCAGCTTTAAGGTCACACTGCCCCTTCATCTTTACCAAACATTATGCTCATCAGTGCCATTAGATATTCACTAATTTATACTCTGAAGTCTCATCTTCCCCATATAGCTTTCCTCCTGTCCCCGGCCTAAGCTGAGCTCCTCCATCACTACCTCTCATAGCACTTAGAGATGACACCATTCCTTCAGGATCCAAATTTGTAGCACCTGCTCTCCCTCTCCTGTTACCTCCAAAAGCAAATAACTCCTTTTGGGCTAGAATGGCATTTAGTTCATTTGCATATTATTTCAATTCATACAATGGAGTTTAGAACACATTAAAGACTTAAACGTTTATCTTTGAATGGTCCACCCGTTTCTAATCCTCTGCTTTCACCTATCCTCTCAAATGCTAACTCATTCTTGTTAACTTCAGTTTGGAGCTATTTGTAGTAACCAATATTTTCAGATGCCAGCATGCTTCTCTCTTTTCTTTGCTCATGGATTACAATGCTCTCGGGTCATAAGAGTGATCATGTGACACAGGTCTTAACAAAAACAAATGAATAAATGAATGAATAAATAGTCTATCTTTCTGACCACTGTATTTATTTTGGGAATACTTACATGAACCAAACATAGTCTTGGTACCCTGGGACATTTCTGCTGGAAATACCATCTCTTTCCTTGGTTGTCATGGTACCAAAGAATGCAAATCAGGCTGGCAGTTGCATTCTCCAGAGCCCCATAGATGGAACCCATTTAAAAATACAGAAGAGCCAAAACAGAGAGAAAGAAAAAGTGTGAAAATGAGCATATTGGACAAATCATTTGAGCCCCAGATCAAGACATGCTTGCTCCTCAGTTCCCTCTGGATTTCCATTTATAAGAATCTTAGGAACTGGTTTAATGTGTTTGAATTCCTCTACATGCTATGGAACTATTCCTAATAAGAAACATTATTCCTTTATACTTCTCTGCCTGCTACCAATCTGAAATGTTCCTTTTGGCTCTTCCTTCTTAATTTATGAATTTCTGAAACCTAGGTTAAGATCCCCCATTCCTAGTATGTAATTTCCCCAAGCTTGCCGACTCACTGTTTCTCTAAGTGCTTGGGGAGGGGGGGTGTTTCTGTGAAGCACTGTGCATTTGACTGGAAGAGAGACTGGAATGCAAGACAGTATAAAGGAGCAAGAAAAGTTTAGGAGATGTGCAGAAAAAAAAAAAAAAAGACAAATGGTTACAAAAATTATAGCACATTTGTTCTTTGGCTTATTATCTGTGTATTTAATAATGAGGAACACTATATAATAACAGAAGAAACGCTTATGAGACATTTTAGCAAAACAGGGCACAGTTCTGCATATACCATAATTACGATGTAAGATAATGAGTATTAACTTAAAACTAGCAAGAGAGATAGAAAAAACAATCTCTTGGTTTTAGTGTGGTAGGATTACGAGTGAGGTTTTTTTTTTCCTTCTGTAAATACTTACTTTTACAGCTTAAATAAATAAAAGTTTTCCCCTTTACTTTCCCAATTTTCTACAGTGTATGTATGTCTGTGCATGCATGTGTCTGTGCATGTGTATGTGTATGTGTGCATCAGAGGTGAAAGTGGGAAGCAGAAGATGTGGACACACTGTTTTAGCTCCTCAACTTATCATGGCATTTTGGCAAGATTCTATCATCCATAGTCTTAGTTTCACCATCTGTAAAATGATGGTGAATGAATTTGATCCAGGATTCCAAATGCAAAAGCTTGCTTTTCTTAATCTAAAGAAATTATGTGCACTGAATGCTCACTTACTAAACTTTTAGGACCATTCTTTACTTCCCCAAAGAATATATCTATTTCCATGTTCTTTCATGAACCACTCATTCTACCCTAATCCTTTTCATAGAGAAACATATTTCTGCCAAAAGGATAACAACAGGGCAAATATACTGCATTGTGATTAGACTGGGCTTCAGTGTTGAGGAGACAATATTGAATAGTTGATACTATGCTGGACTGGAGCATGTGTCTTTGGCTAAAGAAGAAAGCAACTACTCATCTCTTGCTGGTAACTGCCAAGCCAGAATGTTGGCTCAGAGATTTTTCATCTTCCAATTTCTCAAGAATAATTGTGAAAATCTGAATTTTTTCTTGTTTATGTTTTAGATGTTATATATTAACTCAAATTACAATACAAAGTATTTATCTGAAGAAAATGAAAACACCAATTTGAAGAGATAAATGTACTCCTGTGTTCAATGCAGCATTATTACAATAGCCAAGATATGGAAGCAACCTAAGTGTCACCAGTAGAAGAATGGATAAAGAAGATGTGGCATATATAGAATGGAACATTACTAAGCCATAAAAAAGAAGGAGATCTTGCCAACTGCAGTAACATGGATGGACCTAGAGGGTATTACGCTGAGTGAAATATGTCAGACAGAGAAAGACAAATTCTACATGATTTCACTTATGTGTGGAATCTAATAAAACAAATGAGCAAACAAAACAGAAAGAGATTCATAGATACAAGAAAGAAACTGTTGATTACTGGGGGTAGGGGCCGGGGTGGGTGATGACCAAAATAGGTAAAGGGAATTACAACTTCTAGTTATAAAATAAATAATTCATGGGATGTAATATACAGCATAGGGAATATAGTCAATAAAATTGTAATAACTTTGTATGGTGACAGATGGTAACTAGACTTATCATGGGGATCATTTTGCAATCTATAAAAAATATCGAATTATTATGATGTACACCTGAAACTAACAGGATATTGTATGTCAATTACACTTCAATAAAAAGTAATTACAATACAAAATAACCTTTGCAAGTCTTAGAAAACACATCTTTGGGATGAATCCTATCCTTGGACCATGAATTTATAATCTCTCGGCTAGATGAGATATAAATACTCTTTTAGCTCTATGATTGGTTTTAAATTAACTGGTCTTTATTTCCTTGAGGTCTATTAGAAGGGTAGGTCCATTGGTCATAGTTTGTTATTATCAGCATCCATGTACTTTCCTTTTGCAAAAAAATCTCAGATTGGAAACAAACATCTTTCTTCCACTTTGAGTCTATTTGTTCCTTTGAAGTTGAGTTCATCTGTGGCTCTAAGGGCAGCTTATGGAAATCAAATGCTGTATTCCTGTGGCAAGACTATTTCAGGCATAGATACATGGTCCAAGCCAAGTCAGAGACAAAGGGATTTGGGACTTTTTCTGGGAACTTTTCTTAAGCCATTAAGAAAAGAAACCTATTTTTCCCTTTGCTAGACTGGAACTAAGAAAGCAGTAGCCCTAGCTGATATTGAAACAATAGGGCAACGAAACCTCTAAGAGTAGAGATTCAAAATAGAGGAAGCAGAGACAACACAATTGGGAGGGAAATAATGGATCTTCATTGAAGTATTCATGGTCCTATGTCAAGCATTGCCCGAAGCTAGTAACCACGGATTTTCTATCATGGGATCCTTTAAATCTTCTTTTTACCCTAAGCTAGTTTGCATCTGGGTTTCTATAAACAGGAACCAAAGTCCATGCTGCTACACAGAGGGGATGAGGTGAGATGGGAGAACTCCCCATAGCCCTAAATTTCCGCATTATATACAAAGTAAAACCAAAACAAACACACACACACAAACCACTGTTTCTTCACCCTCTCAGAAGCTGGATGTCTTTACTGAAGCATAGCTAGGCATAATGTCACCATGTCCCAGCACCATTTCCAGATGTTACTCTTTTGAATAAACACTGTCAGAATCTTCTCTTTGCACAGTGGGAAAAGGAGTGCTATTTTTCTTTCATCCCTGTTGCCATATTCCCCTGCAGAACCATTTCAATTTAGTGAAGTACGGAGGGACCCAGCAGTGTGCATCTTCTGTTATGAATGTGGTGCTTGAAATGCCAGAGTCAATGACATGAGGCGCAGGGCTTCATTACTCATCAGCTCACCCAGACTCAGGCTTCCCAGGACCCAGTGATAGTTTGCTGCCAGAAAGACACATTTGAATTTCAATGTGCCAAGACTCTCTTGCTGTATTTTCCATGTTGCAGGCTACAAACGGCTTTTAGAAATCTTTTGAACATCCCAGTGACTCAGCTCTTTACCTTCTACCACTGCCTAACACTAAATTGGATATATTTATTTCCAAGTTGTAATAAATGAAGGAATAAGTGGTCTAAGGAAGAGCATGCATCTACAATGACAAACTTTCAATAATAAGAACCTTTCAACAAGAACATTCCTGCTTCACATGAGGCAATTTGGAGGAGGTGATGAGCAGAGCATTTGGCCTCTGAAGGCCAGGTTTAAGTCTCTACCCTTTACTAAATAAGTGAATTTGTTGAAACTGTCAAACCTTTTTCTACCTTTAGTGTCCTCATAAAATGGGAATAATAATGATGTCTATCTTCATAAAATTATGATCTATATATTTCATTACATTGGGAACTATTATTATTCACAACTATTCTGCAATGAAGAATTAGGACTAAGAAAGGTAAAATCTATTCATTCATTCAACAAGTATTTAGGATGAAATTTTTCTCTTTTTTTTAAATGGATCTTAACAGTTGAAAAAAGTGCAGCATCAGGAATCAGAATGTCTGGGTTCCAATGCTTGGCCTAGTCGTTACTAACCAAATGACCTAGGGCTTTATTTCTTGTACCTCCCTTCTTTTTCTATAAGAGGATCCACCCCATAAGATTAAAGATTCATCGGATTAAAATTCAGGACTGTGGCAGCCACAGAGTAGGCACTTACTAAGCACTTTATGTTACTACCGTTACTGATATTGTTGCTGTTTAGGAGCTGGAGCACTCTGCAGTGTCTCAGACACAGTGATCAAGAAGACAGTAGAATGTGGCTGCTTTGCCTTGAGGTTCTGAATTTATACTGGACAACCTGATTTTTCTATTCTTTAACTCTGGGTCTTTGGGCAAATCACTTTGCCTCTCTGTCTTGGTTTTCTCACTTCCAAAACTGGAATATTAATAGCATGCAGTTTATAGGGCAGATGTGAGGACTACAAGTTATTCCATGGAAATCACTCAGTAGAACACCTAAGATACAATATATAATACTCAATTATTCTTACTATTATTACCATTATTAACAACAATGGCTCTTTTCCAGGTCATACAGGAAATCAGAGGCATAAACTGGGAGTTTTTGTTCATATCACTACATAAAAAGCTGTTGATCAACTAGGCTTCAAATTAATGTCTGACTCCAAAATCCACATTGTTACCATTATACTGTATCATCTCTTTTTAAGAAGATGAACAGCAGAGCAAAGCCAAAGGCAATTTTAGATTTATTTTACTGTCATTTCAAACACATCAGTGAAGGGTGCCATATCACTTTTGAAATGTATATATTTTTAAAAAGATACAAAAAGTAGCTATTATAACCACCAACTGCTTGCAAAGTAAATTTTGCTAACCCCTCTGCCCCCCATTTGCAAACATATTTGGATTACATCTGGAACAAAATCATTAGTGGCAGGAAGACAGATGTTTTTCAAAGTTCGGGTGTGCACGTAGACATCGAATATTGATGTTGATGTTATTTACTCATTTGATTCTTTACTCTTTTCCAAAAAGATGGATTTTGAGCTTTCTCAAGATTTATTTCTTCTTTCTTTCGTTCCCAAGGTGACAAATCAAAGTTCACCCAGGAACTTGTAAACTATATCACGGTGGGAGAAATCTGTCAGACGTGGAGTAACATTAACAACTAGTATTGTGCAGTTGTCAATCTGCATACAAAGTCTTTTCTCAGAAATAACTGAAGGATCTTCTTCAAACCAAAGCAGTATGTATGTGGCAATGAAAGAATAATGCACAGTGCTGCTAATAGATTGACCAATATAGCAAATTTTACTCTAGATTTTAATTTTAAATGCAATTTATTAAAGTAAATTAAAATTTCACTGGGTTCATTTGAAGACATATACTTACGGGAGAGAATACATGCAATGCAATAGTCTATTAAAGAAAGCACATAATGTGCCATGGATGATACAAACAAATAAGAGATTTGATGAGGGTGGGAACAGAAGAATATGAGCAATTGCCCTTGAGCTATATCTATTTAGACTGCTATAAAATCTAATATTTATTTAATGAAATACATTAGAATTTGTTTTACCCTGAGATAGTTCACTACTGAAAGTGAAAAAGGTTTTCCTCTCAACAGGGACGTAATAATTATATTGCTTGGTAGAGCCCGTTTTCAGAATACCATATACATTTATTTGCGGACACTAATCAGTGAATGTGCTCTCCATGTCCTCCCTGCTTCTGCAAAGAACAATGCAACTCCAACTCATATAATAAAATGATTTGAAATCCAGGGAGGAAAGAGTAGGGGTAATTTCAGTAGACTGTTTATGCAACCCAAAATTCATGATGAAGTCCTAACTTCCAACACAATAATATTAGGAGGTGAGGCTCTGGGGGCATAAATAAATCATGAGGTGGGAGCCTTCCTGAATGGAAAGAGTGCCCTTATAGAAGAGACTTCTTGTTCTCTTTCCAGATGAGGGTACAGCTGGAAGACAACTGTCTGGAAACTAGGGAGACGGCTCTCACCAGACACTGAATCTGCAAGCACCTTGATTTTGGACTTCCCAAACCCTATAACTGTGAGAAATAAGTATTTGTTGTTGAAGTCACCAAGTCCATGGTATTCTGTTATATGGTACATGCTATGTTACAGCAGCCCAAGCTAAGACATAAGCCAAACCAAAGTATATTTTTCCCATTGTGCATTACATATTCTCCTTTGTACATTTTTTCATGCAGTCACTCAACGTGCAGCACATTTTCCAACACTCATTTCTACATATGTAATGTGTGCCAATTTTAACATTCTAGCCTAAACTGTACTCTGCCCGTAGAGCTTTCTCTGAGCCTCCTTTTTGAGACAGAACTTCCTTCTTTGCTCTCAAAGAACTTTGTTTCTTTCTGTATTTTTAAGATTTAGTAAATTGGATATAAATTTGCTTACATGTTTTTCTTCCAAATTCATCTATAACTTCTACAAGAAAAGAGCCCATGACTTATTCATCTTGCTCAATATGGCACACATCACATAGTAAATATTCAACAAAACCTCACTGACAGAAGGAATACATGCCATTTTTGTTTCTTTATATTAAGCCTCTCACATCATCTAGCCAAGTACCTAACAAATAACAGGAACTAAATGAATGTTAGGTAAATATTGATATCTGAATGTTGACCAAAGTCAATTTCCACTGTTTCACAAACCTTATGGTTAGTGGAAGCCATTTTATTTTAGTTTATCATGATTCAATTCACAAAAATAGCCCTTTGAAATCTTTCTGTCTCTGACCTTCTCACATCTATGTCCAGGAGGCCTTTTGTTCCCCAGAAATATTTGTTATTCAGGGAAAATAATGCCCCAGGGTGACTAATTGTATAATAAATGAGAAGAACTCAACATGGTCTTTTCCCAGCCCCAATTTAATGCCAAGTGTTTTCTCCTATAGCCCATTTGCTCAAAACACAAAATAACTGTATTAACTGGGGACTTTTGGGGGATGATTTTTTTTTAATTTAAAATAAATGTTAATTTGCTATTAAATCTCTTGTTGAAAGACTAATAGCTTAATGAACGCATTAAACATGTGCAAATTAGTTTTTTTTTTTTAATGCATTACTTAGTTTCAGATTGAAAGGGGGTGATACATCATCGTCATCTCTGCAGGAATTAATGAGGCATTAGGCCATCTCCTGTCATGGAGGCCAGACTTATGAACGATCTGCCAAATTGCACATGCGAACCTTGTCTTGCTCTCCCTTTCCACCCACGACATACATCTTTTCTGGGCCTCCTGCTTCTGCAGCCTGAGCTTTGGTATTTGAAATACAAATGTGGGTTCACCATCAGTTTGGAAGTGAAAAGTGGTCTCTTGCAAGTGACAAATGTTGTTTACCGTTAGTAGAAAAGAGGGTGGAACAATGAGTGCATATATTAACATCACAGGGGATGGGTTTGGTAGTCATTCAATTGCCATCTTGCCCTGTGAAGACACATAACCTCTCTCCATTTCTCTCAATCACCCACTCACTCTTAGACATCGACATTAAAATAAAGAGCCCAAGGCAAGGCAAGCTATCTTAACTATAATAAGTGGCAAGGTGTTCTCAACTTAACAGCTTTTGTCACCAGCTCTCCATCTTTCCTCATCACAAGCATGGCTTTTTCTGCCTGCATCTTTTGATGTATTTGCCTTATCCTGCAGTTCCCAAATCAGCAGTTCCAAACCTCCATCAACAAGCAGCATTTAGAAACCATCAGTTTAATCCTAGGACATAAACTACCTCGTACCTGCATTTATTTTTATAATTAGCAGGTATGACATTTAATTCCGTTTCAAGAATCTTTGATAAATTTTTGCTGTATCTTGAGATAATTGAAGGTGTCATGGCCTACTCAAAAATCATGGACAGAGATCACTGGTATAGACAGTGGATTAGGCGTAGAAATAACATCTGTGTGGGATGTGGAAACATTATAATAATGTTAACTAATATTTTACACTTTAAAAAGCATTGCTTAGCTCTGCATTACTTCTTTAAGGTGTGTGTATATGTATGTGTGTGTATATTTAATGTGTATATATATATGTAATGTATATATATATATATGTATATATTATACATAAGATATGTGTGTATATCTAACATTGTTTTCCCCACAGAACATAATAATTTTCTCTATCTGCTTGGCTAGATTCAGGAAACTTCAGGCCCTAATCTATGTATGTCTCTCACTAGTCACCAAATTTGCCTGCTATCTTCCAAGCACATTTCAATTCATGATTCAGGATTACTGCATAATGGTTCCTCTTTTACAACATAGCCCCCATAACAGCAATTCCCTCTCAGGAAATTTTGGATAATTCACCTTCAGATTCAGTATAAGTCTATTCTATCCAGCTGTATTCAGCTGTACTGTTACCTAAAAGCAGATTTGGGACAAGTACATTCATGGCCATTATTAGTGACATTGTTAAGGATCTCATGCTCTTCATCCAACTGATGGCTTTTTTTTTTTAGATAGACACATACTTCATTAGTTAACATTCTTTTGGTTGTAAGCAACAGAAACTGATTACCTACTCATGAGAATAAAAAGGAGGTTAATTTATTAGAAGAGAAATGGGGTAGTTCATAAAATGGAAGATGGGTTGAACAATCAAGACTTAGGAGTGAGGAGTCAGGACAGATCCCAGGATCCCTGCAACTATAGCTCCTCAATCATCTTTTAGGACAGTGCAATGCGATGACTACATTTCTGAGATACAAAGAACACAGAACCTGTGTGTTAAGAATTTTACTTGCATACAAGTCATTCCAGGACACCTTGATCAATAAGGTGTGGCCAGGGAGGTGTGATCACTCAGTAGAAACTAAGATTCTGGGGTCTATGTCCTCCGTATTGAGGACTTCCCAGCAGAAAACTATGAGTAGGACAATTACTACAGCCACCCCCACTGGGTAACTGTGTATGGAATGTTTCCTTTTAGGAGTCACAGAAGGCTCGTACTTGAGCTAACCCTTCCCCATCTCAGCCCACTCTTCCCACCATCATGGCCACATTTTCTTCACCACTGCCTTGAGTGCGTAACAAGAGTAGATATTTCTAAAATTGGGAAGAATGAGCTGATTTGACTTGAAAAGTCCAACTTCTTACTGGGTTATCCCTCTCTCCCCAATTAAAATAAAAAGACAGAGAAACACTAACATGTATCACATAATTTTCAAGGTGTTGTGTCCAGTTTTACAACTATGAGCCTCTGAAGAGGAAGGGATGATCATACTAGAGTATCCTTTTAAAAGGTGTCAACCATTCTGGAGGTATGTTCACCTGAATCGTGAATATGGCTGAATGGTGAATGGTAACAATGACAACATCTAAATACTGATTCTCCATGTTTCACTGATGTATTTTAGTGCTTCTACCCTAATTATAAAAGTAATATATACTCAATGCAGAAATGTTAAGAGACCAAGATGCACAAAATATAAAAACCTTTAGTCACAACCCACTCTGTTCACACACTGGCATTGCCCTATGTTCTTCATGCTTTGTGTATTATTTTATAACCTGTTATTATCCTTTTTCTATGTAATGTATTGTAGATCCCACACAATGATAATATTCTTCTAAAACATTTATTATTATTATTATACCAGTGGTATATATGAATCATAAAGTAATTAGAAAATACAAAGAAGAAAAAGAAAGTCACCAAGAATCTTACCACCCAGTGGTAGCTTCTCTAAAACAATGTGGTATATATTTTTTCAGGTTTAGTATAAAATGACTTTAATGTCTGCAGACCATTCCACTACATGAATGTATTTTAATCTACTTAATAATTCTCATTATGTAGCTTATTTTCAATTTTCTTATTAATAAAACCACTACAATGATCTGTTTTATGTATATTCTGTATGTATCCTTTTTCTAACAATTTTTTTCAGTTAAATTCCTAAAAGGTGAAATTGTTGTTAATGCATTTTTAAATTTCTTTCAGATTTATTATATCATTTGATTCTCTCAACTGTGCTGTGAGGGAGGCAAGTGAGACATCATTATCCACTTTCACAAGTGGGAAGGCTGAGATTCAGAGAGTTCTGCCCAGATCATACAACCCTTAAGTGGCAAAGCCTGGCATCTATTCCAGGTCCTTTGTCTCCAATTCATATTTAAACACAGATGTGCTGCTGACAGAGTAAAGAACCAGTTCTAATCCTCAAAGAAAAACATGGCATAATAAGATAGCTATGTTTATTGTCTACCTATCCTGAACAAGGCACTCTGTTAGATTATTTTAGATATATGATCTCATAATCCTCACAGTAAACTTGTGTGATTGGCTCTATTGTCTCTTTCACAGATTACAGGACAGAGGATTAGTGAGGTTAAGTAACTTCTTCAAAGACACATAGCAAGGAGGTGAAGGGAGGATTCCAACTCTAACAGTGAAATCCATGCTTTTCCCTATGCACCATGCTATGGTCCTTAATTACAAGACTCCAACCAAAATTGATTTCCTTCAGTGAAGGCCAAGGTCTGAATGAGCCTTGCTTCCACTAAATGTGAGAGAAAGAAATAGAGACAGACAGACATGATGCGTGTGTTTAAAGAGTCAGGGATAATTTTTTAAAAAATTTTTATTTACTTATTTATTTGAGAGAGAGACAGAGAGAGAGAGAGTGTGCAAGTGGGGGTGGGGGCACAGGGAGAGGGACAAGCAGACTCCCTGCTGAGCACAGAGCCAGACATGGGGCTCCACCTCAGGACCCCGAGATCATGACCTGAGCTGAAACCAAGAGTCAGATGCTTAACTAACGGAGCCACCCAGGCGCCCCAGGGATAATTTTTTTTAAGGTCAGGCACAGACTCAGCCAAGGCTAAAGATGCAAGTCTAAATCCGCAAGAGCTTCTAGGCGCTTGTATCAAAGAGCAAGAGAAAAGGAAAAGGAGTTGAGGAGCATGTGTATGAGGCACAGGAAGTACTGGGATGGTAAGTGGTCAAACCAGCTCCCTACTGGGGGAGGCAATGTCATCTGTAGTACAGCTGAGCCTTGAACCACACAGGGGTTAGGGACACTGACCCACCCACACATTCAGAAATCTGCATAAAGGGGGCAGACTTCTCCCTCTCCTCCTGCCCCTTCCCGTTCATGCTCTCTCTCACTCTCTCTCTCAAATAAATAAATAAAATCTTAAAAAAAAGAAATCTGCACATAACTTTTGACTCCCCCAAAACTTAACTACTAACAGCCTCCTATTGACTGGAAGCCTTACCAGTAACATAAACAATTGGTGAACACATATCTTGTATGTTGTATATATTACATACTATATTCCTATAATAAAGAAAGCTAGAAAAAAGAAAATGTTTATTAAGAAGATCAGAAGGAAAAGAAAACACATTTATAGTACTGTCCTGTAAAAACATCCGTGCATAGATGTACCCGTGCAGCTCAAACCTGTGTTGTTCAAGGGTCCACTGTACTTAGCCGTCTCCTAGGCATAAACACTCCCACACAAAGGCTGATTGCAACCTACCAACTGAGCTCATAACATCATCAAGAGTGATTCTGTTCAACTTTCACGAATGAAATTCTCCTGGGTCTTAGAGATACAATTCCTGGAATATGATATTCATTACAATGAAAAATTAAACAATTTTTGAACCTTTACTTTATATCAGGAAGTATGCTAAGCATTAGAAAAAGTTAAGCCAGACATGGCCCTGACCTAAAAAACAAACAAACAAAAAAACCCCCCCAAAACCCTTCCCAGGCTGGTAGTGGAAAAGACATGTAAACAGTTTAATGTGATATATGAGTAATAACAGAAGCATATCCTAGGAACAGTGATGATATATTAGCATATTAAAGTGATCAGCTCCACTCCAGTAGGCCATCTGATTCTTCCGTACTTACCATCTATAAATTTTGCCCTTTTTTGACATTATATTATCCACAGCAATCTTGAAAAATACTGTAAATAATCTGCATTGAATAAGTGATCTACATATTCAAAAATATCTTCTATCACAAGTGATAGGGTTTCCTCTATCTCTCCACTTCTACCAACAAACATGCAACATAATGACATTCTTAGTGGCTCTAACTGCATTAAGTTTGTAGATGAAGACTGGAACTATTTTCAGAAACTTAAAAAAATTACCAAGGGAGGCACTTTCATCATTTATTCATATGCAGGCTCTTTATTTTTTATTTATTAATGAGGTTTAGAAAATGGTACTTGTAGAGCATAAGTGGCTTTCTTATAAAAATAAAATACGACTAATTCAGGCTTCAGTGGTTCTGCCCCAACCCAGTGTTCACCTTTGGAATATACATTTCTCCTCCTGAGAATCACAGAATAAAATTACCATTTCTATGCTTCTGGGAACTAATAGACTAAGCAAAGGCAACCAAGATAAGTTCACAAGACTAAGATAATTAGGCAGAGTCCTAAGTGTTTCATGTATTTGGAAAAAAAAAAAATCATTGGTTGTATTTCTCATTCAGTGAAGCTATTCAAGAACTCACTAATAATTTGATAGGAATGTTTTAGAGAGGCTTCAAGCAGTTGGGGTTAAGGGGTTGGGTTAAACTAGATCAATGTTTCCCACACTATTCTGGAAACTGGGGGAAAAAATTAAAGAGGTATGGCACAGAAAACAAAGAATATCATACATATAAGTTTAGGAAACACTGTATTCTAGAATGACCTATTTAAATGTAATAAAGGATCTGAAAAGTTCTACAATTAAGAAACAAGTTCAACTTTGATTCACTCAGGATTTTCCACATTGTTTAGTTTCAGTAATTTTTAAAAACAGGGCGGTATTAATTTGTGACGTATCCCTGCATCACACAAAGCACCAGGTTTAGACAACTGCAACTACAATACTGTTAGGGTTTCTTAAATGCAAATGCTCCATCTTCAACAATTTCACATCCTATTTAAGACAATGGCTCAACCAATTTAAAGTCACCTGTTGCCAAAGAGAAATTGTTACAAAGGCTGGTCTGCTTTTCTTCCCTCTTTGTACTTAGCCCAGGTCACTGGTGAAATCTCAGCGTGACCACCACTTCTACAGAGGAACAATTTTCAACCCACAGGTCCTGCATAGCTCTCTCAGGATGCATATCATTAATTTGAATTATTATCTGATTAATATATTTCTCCCCCTTGTAGACTAAAAATGCCATGAGGAAATGGAGTTTATTTTTGCTAAAAGTTGCATTTACTGTCGCTGCCATGATGCCTGCTGCAGAGTGTTGCTTAATAAATCTGTGAAATGATTAAAGACTAAAGATCCTCCTGGAAGTTTAAGATCCTTCCCCTCTGAATGTATAAGTTCAATCTTGTGCAAAAAGATTTTGCTAATGACTTAGATGAAGGCTAGGAGATGTGTTTATCATTTTGGTAATTGGCACAAAGTTTAGAAAGTGGGTATGGAATGATCAATGAGGGAACAAAACAAGTCTCATCAGGCTGAGTCAATGGACTGAATCCCTAAATTTGGCCTTCGATGGGAACAAATGGTAGGCCTGCAAAAAAGTCCACTAAACAATTACAGTGTGGGGAAGTCAGGGCATAAGGAATTTTCATATGAAATAAAGCACGTGAGCGCGCACGCACGCGCGCACACACACACACACACGGGAGTATCACCTAGCTCAGTAGGCACAAGGGAGACATTGCTGACACAAACGTGTGCTGCCCCACACTGCCTTCCACGGGATAACACAAGATTTGGGGATTTAGGTGACAGAGCAGAGGCTCTCACAAGGTGGACTTTGAGACTTTGAATCTTAGTCCTGCCACTTAGCAGCTACACAACTTTAAGGAAGTTACCTGATCTTTCTATGCCTTGGTTTCCTTATCTGTAAAATGAGAACCTCAAAATTACTCTGAAGATGAAGAGCTAATACAGTAAAGGTACTGGAAAGGTTAGCTCTCTATAAGTCTTAGTGATTATTATCACTCATAAAGTTGAGTATTATTACTGTTGCAGTAATTCTGCTTTGAATTTTGCATAAGCACTTTCAGTCAGAGGGGAGGAAACATGGTGTATTTGTCAGCTGCAGGCACTGTGCATCTGTAGAGCTGGATTAGCTCCCAAACATACTCTTACTAGCTGTAGGAGCTTACACAGGTTATTTGCCTGCCGTTACTCCCTTATCTTCTCTGGGTAACTGAAAGAAGTGAATGAGTGTCACCTGAGCATCACTCAGTTTCGCACAAGAACATAACGAGTCACAATTTCAGAGGAAAGTGGCAGGATGGTTGTGTAAGAGAAGCCAAGCAAGAAACCTAACACAGGACTGACTCAGGACAATGTGCTCAGTCTTTTAAAATATTTGAGGGGCTCAGATAAAAGAAGTATAGAACTCTCGGTCTCACCAAATAGGTATAGGCTACAGGGAGACACATTTTAAGACCAGCATAAAAATAGAATAACATTTGAGCAGTCATAGTGGTCCAAAATTGGGATGGGAGGCCTCAGAAGATAGTAAATTGTCCACTCCAGAGGTCATTTAAGCTTCCATGACACAACAGTATATGAAGCAAACTAAATATTTTAAAGCTCCCTCCAACCCTCTGTGACCGTAGTTCTTAACGTCCCATTGATAGTCACATGCGAATGATCCTTTGGGCAGAGATATGTTCTGACTCTGTCTTAATGTGAAAAGACAGAGGGGCAGGGAAGGAAGACCAGGAAAGCTGATTTTGTTGCCTTAAAAGGAGATCTCCATTTCACCATATGTCACTCTCAAACACCTGTGCAGGAGAATTTCTGAACATCCCAACACATGAAGAGGATATTCTTACTCAGTAGCAGTCTGGGATATTGACACCAGTTCATTACCACACGAGTTCTGTGTATTTTATGAATGCTACAGAGCATCTTCCATTCTGAATGTTTGCAAATCACATCAAAATGCCATATTCTTAAGGCAAGAGGGGCAGCTATGCTTTACAACATTAAATTTTCAGGGAGATTTCTTTGATATTGAGGTAAAGGCAGAAGAAACTAAGGCAACAAAATGCAAATGTCAAGCCAGGGTTTGACCTTCTCACAGGGTGAGAGACACAGCATTCAAAGACAGACAGAAATCATGGGCAGAACCTGGCAATGTCCTGCATTCGAGTTGGCTGAATCATAATAGTAAGCAAAATATAACAATAACAATATTGCTTGTTCTCTTAAGAGAACATGCTAAGCATCCCACCTGCATTTTTTATCATGAATGAAACACCTAAGATTTGTCATAAGAGACATAAGATAATTCAATAATTTTCAAGATGAGGATACAGAGGTTTAAAGGGAGGAAGTTGCCAAAAGCCAAAATATTTGGACAGGGCACAGCCAAGATTCGATCGCAGCCAGTAGATTCCAAAGTCCAGGTTTTCAACTTCACACCATGCTGCACCTTGCTCTTACATTGCCTTCTCAAATCCTCCTTCCCCCCACCAAACATTCGACATGACTTTATTCTAAGTTGTTCTCTCCTCTCCAGATCCTCCCAGAGCACCCTGTGCATATATGTACCAATACGGCTTTTAGGTTTGCTGTTACCATTATCTGAGATGCTAGCTCCATCAATACTTTCTGCCCCAACCAAATGACCGACGTTTATACACTCTCTGTGTAGTGTCTGCAGGCCAAACACATAGAAATAGTACTAGTACACAGAACAGGATACAGAAATAATATCATTACTACTTATACATAAGTAATAGCTAATATTTGTTGAGGGATTACCATGTGTCAGATCCTATTCTCAACACCTTTCATGCACTAACTAACATTATAAGAAACCAGTGTGGTAGGTATAATTATCATATCCATTATGCAGAACATTTAAGTACCTTGGATACCTAATTACATGAACATGCCTTTTCTTATCATCATGAACTGCTATGATTTTAGTCTAAGTTTTGCTCACCTCTCGCCTTCTGCTGCTTCTAAATCATCACTTACAAGGCTCCTATAATTATCTTATAAAAGCTGAGGTCTGCATCAGTCTGCTCCTCTGGTGGTGCCATTTTCTGCAGGAAAGAGTCCAAACCCTGTAGTTTGTCAAATCAGCCCTTCCTAATCTGGCCTCAGTCTTTCTTGCATCTGTATTTTCTTCCCTCCTTCATTTTCCGTATGTCCTAAATCATCTGGAAGTTCACACCTCTGAGGCAGTTCAAATTATGTCCCTTAGCCTACAATGTCCTTTCCTGAGCTTGCTCTGCAGAAAAAAGTAAACATCCCACTGAAGCCCTGATTACACCTAGCCCAAGCTAGCATCATCTCCTGCATGGATGAATGCAATAGTCTCTTGCCTGATATTTCTGCTTCTATTCTTTTTTAAAATTTTTTTATTATGTTCAGTTAGCCAACATATAGTACATCATTAGTTTTTGATGTAGTGTTCAATGATTCTGCTTCTATTCTTGACCCTGCCCTTCCCAAAAGGTCCCCAAGAGCAGCCCGAGGGAGCTTTTGTAAAAAGGAAACCAAATCATATACCGCCCAGCTCAAACTCTGTGACTGCCTTCTCATCATATTCAGTATACCTAACCTTGCCCTTTGAGACCCTATGTGGTCTGGCTCATGCGTTCTGTTTGTCGTCCCCTTCCACACAGTTCTTGTTCCTTCACATCAACTGTGCTGGCTTTCTTTTCTTTTCTTTCTTTCTTGCTTCAAGAACATGAGCTCACTCATTGTTCACCCATCTTTGCCTTAGCAGTCTTATTTGTTCCCTGTGATACTGTGATTTATAATAAATATATATTTGGTCCTCATCCCCTACTCTAGCACAGAGCTCCTACAACCCTGAAAATTCCTTAATGATGAGAGTGATCAAGGTACCTTTTGTAATGTTAATGAAGCAACTTTTGGAAAGATGGGGGCTGGTTGCCAGTGGAGCCAACTTTCAGTCCAACCCCTCAAATTTCCTGGGGAAGAGAGATGGGCTGGAGGTTGAATCAACTGCCAGTGGCCAATGATTTTATCAATTGTGCCTATGTAATGAAGTCTCCATAAACAAGAACTACAACAAGAACAAGAACAAAAATTGAAAGGACTGGGTTTGGAAAGCTTCCAGGTTGGTGAACATGGGGATAATTGCAAGGATGGCCCACGTGAAGAGGATATGGAGAGCTTTCATGCCACTTCCCCATACCTTGCCCTCTGCGTCTCTTCAGTCTGGCTATTCCTGAGTTATATCCTTTTATAATAAACTGGTGATCTAGTAAGTAAAATGTTCCTCTGCGTTCTGTGAGCCACTCTAGCAAATTAACTGAACCCAAGGAGAGGTCATGGGAACCTCTGATTTACAGCCAGTGGGTCAGAAGGTGATACCTGCCTTTGTGACTGGTGTCTGTAGTGGGAAGTGGGGTGGAGAGACGGGCATTCTTGTAGGACTGACCTCTTAACCTGTGAGGTCTGACACTATCTCCTGGTAGATATTAGCGTCAGAACTGAGTTGAAATGCAGGACCCCAGCTGGTGTTGGAGCATCGCTTGTTGGTAGAGAGAACAATCTTCCCCATGCTGAAATTGGTATCAGAACCCATTTATTCCACAACCTGGATTTTCGGACAGGTCTCTCCCTGACTTTATCTACATCTCTGTTCAAATGCCACCTTTCCAGGCAGACTTTCCGTGGCCTTAGTTTGAGCATTCCTTGCTCTTCTTTACATTCACTTAACTACTTACCCGGTTTCTTTTTCTTCATAGCATTTCTGACACATGATGCGTCAGTGTGCATAAATCTGTGTACTTTACAATCTGCCTGCCCACTAAAAAAAAAAAAAAAAAATCTAAGCACCATTAGGTTCAGGGATTTAGATTCTTTTGTTCTCTGTCTTTTCTCAGCAAATAATGCTAGGCACAAAAATAAATATTTGTTAGGAGTGAATGCTGTTCTGTGGCATTTTTCCCTTTACCCTAAGAAAGACTGTGTGTTCTTTATCACTTTTTCCCCCCACAGCAGACAGGATTGGCTAACACATACTCCTCAGTTCATGACAAATTTTTATGATTTGCCCTTACGAGGACCTGCTCTTGTTTTATTTATTTTATTCCTGTGTATCCCCATTTCCTTCTCTAGATAACAGTTAGTCTAATGTAGTTAGCCAGTACCCTTTTGTTTATATGAGCTCGTGCATGTTTGTTGTCATTTTGTGGTTGATATGTTATTTTAATGTACATAAATGAAAGTCTGTTATATCCCTCATTCTGTTCTTCTGTTCTCCAGATCCACCCATACGGCTACTGCACATCTAGTATGCTGTGCCTGTGACCTCGGATATTCCATCACATGCAGCTGCTGCATTTTACCTGCCCGAGTGGGGCTCTTACACTCCTCCCACCTGACTCTAATGAAAACCCTCTTATGCATCCTTTAAGACACGCGGAGGAAAATTCCTTTTGAATATATACCCAGCAAAGACCTGAGAAGCAAGACTAGTCCAACATTTAATCTGCCTAGGTATACCTGGACTGTCCTCTAGAATGCCTGTACCCCTCCATCCTACAACCAGCTGTGCGTGCCAGCTTCATATCCTCAGATCCCTGGCAACGGCTGCCGTTACTGAGCTTTCCAGTTTTTTTTGGTGCACTTTCCACATTATGGTATCTATGACACACAGGACTCTATGCTATCAGGTCACCATTTCTGTCATTCTCTTTGGCCTGTGCTTCCTAAGGTGGAATTACATAGTTATTTTTGTACTCTAGTTGAGTGCCTATCACAACATACAAACTTGATAAAAACGTGCTAAATAAAAAATGAGCTGTGTCCCATCATTTCACTCCAGTTTCATTTAGAATATTTATTTACTTTAGAAATTCTGTGTGCTGACTGCTATTTTAAGTGATACAGACATATTTTCTATAGTTCTTGGAGGAAGTGTTTTCATTCCTATCTACATATGAGGAAATGGAGGCTGAACACGTTTAAACAACTTAGCTGAGGTTTTTCAAGAGATATGTATCAAACATGGGGTTTGAATCTGGGTCTGAGTGACTCCAAAGATAAAGCCTTTCTTTGTTCTGTTTATTCCAGTTGACTGACGTGGTAACGAGATAAAATGGATAACTGAAACTTGTTTCTATACTATTTTATGAGTATTCCACCCCTCCCCAGCAGGTAACATGTTTTTTTTTGTTAAATTTAAATTTTACTCAGTTAACATACTAACACAGTATTTTAAATGTGCCATAAACCACAGCTCAGAAACTCTGTAAGATCATGATAACCCACATTCAGGACATTTTTGTTGCTGTGGCTGTTTTTATTTTTAGGACACGTTCAAAGTCACCACCACTTGCAATGATCTTTGGCATTTGGGAGTGTGTGTGTGTGTGTGTGTGTGTGTATTTATTTTTTTTTCCTGGAGACTTCTTAAGGGATGTCAAGTCAACTAGCTATTATTCTAGACACAAAATCCTTGCTTATCTACAAGACATTAGAGGATTTGTAAAATGCCTGGTTGAAATGTATTAAATCCATGTGTATGTGTTAATTTCTTACTCTCTGCTAGACACTGTGCTAAACTGACACATGATGATGAACAGGCCAAACATAGTCTGTTACTTTGGAACTCCATGAAGGATATGACCATGTGGAAAAGACAGAGACAAAACAAATCGAGAAGTGACAGGGCAAAATGTGAAAACATTTTAGGGACATTTACCCCAGCCCTGGGGCAAGGGAGACTTTTGGAAGGAAATGATGGACATAAATAGGAGTAGGGCAAGGGCACAGGGAGAAGAGGGAGTGTGTTCAGAGAGGAGGGAACAGAATGTGCAAAATCCTAGAATGGAAACCAGGCCTTGTGTATTCAAGGAAACCAGAGAAATTGAACATGCTGGAGTACAGAGTACAAGGGGGGAGGTAAGCTATTAGAATGTAAAAATTCTCAATTAGAGAACTGAGCAGGGGCCATCTTATGCAAGCCCATTATAAGGTCCCCGGTGTTTATATATGAGTACCTCGGACAACCATTAGTTGGTTAGCAAAGCAGAGAGGTGACATGATCAGATTTGTAGTCTGGAAGATTGTCCTGGCTGCAGAAAGATCAGACATTACAGGGGATGGGTGGGGAATGGGAATTGACAGCAGAGATAAACACAACAACAACAAAACCACTTAGGAGGATCCAGGCAAGTGATAATGATAGTGTGAATAAGAATGTAGATATTAAAGATGGAGAAAATGAAAGAAATTCAAATATTTTCAAAGTAGAATAGACCTAGAGACTGACTGGATATGGGAGCGGGGAGTCAAGGATGACACCTAGGTCTCAACATTAATCTGATATACCATGGAATGTAGGTTCCAGGCTCCTATCTCTGTAATGAGCATTTTGCAGCAGGCATTTCATCCAAGCTATAGAAAAGCAAAGAATAGCATGAACCTAGGACTGGAAAGGTGACAAAATCCAATGTTCTTGTATCCCAGCTTTCATTTGAATAATGTCTTAGTGCACATTAATGCCTGAACTTCTTGGTGTTTGGTCCTGGTTCCCATTCCCTTCCGGCTCAGGCCAATAGAGCAAATGGTGAATGAAGGTGGTCAACCCAGAGCTGATGGCCAACCATTCAGAGTCTTTAGAGGAGAGTCTCCATTTCCTTGGCCTTAAATCCCTCCATGGTGGGGTTTCCATTAGTAGCATCTCCTAACCTTTCACTCAGTCTCCCCAGGAGGAATGCATTCTTTGAATGGTGAATTTCAAAGGAGAAACAGTATGTATGGCTGAGACATGCCTCTCACTTCATAGCTTCTGTGCTACTTTGTAACAACATCTCCAAATGCCACATAGGACCTCTCTAGATGAGAAAGTTTAGATTACAAGCGGAACAAGGGTCTTTTTCAAAGCTTATTTCTAAACACGTCATTACCTCTGCCTCATTTCACCTTCTTTCGTCCTTTTCCTCTGGTTCCATTCCATTTTTTAAACTCTTCTCTTTCTCTCTACATTTCTATTTCTCTCCCTCACCATTTTGTCTCACTAGTTTCTCCTTAGAGGTCTAATTTCTGTTTCAATCTAAAGGATATCAATTATTTGTGATGATTTAAAAACAACCTTGTTCTTTAACTCTCTCTCTCTTCTGTTCTCTCAGAAGAGATCAGAACAATTTCAAATCTATTAATTAAACAAGTCTCACCTTGTCATTCTAAATTACTTTGAAACCAGTCTTAATTTCTAAATAACTATCTAGTTTTGTAAATATGATTGGGAAATAGCATCCAAAATTCAAGGTCTTTCTTCACCTGCAATTACACATCTTTTATAAGTAATTTTTATTGCCTACATATTTAAACCTGTTAACCCTGCCCCATAGCCAAATCAGCCTGTAGGGAATCCAAGATTTTCTGGAATGTTTCCTGGAATTTCCTTTCATGATTGGGTTATTGTGCACCCTTCACTACTTACAAGGAGGAACTCAAAACACACTTTTTCTGAAAAGCTGCCCTTGATCATGCTGCTTGATCATTTACATACTGCATCACTCCACACATATACATTCTACACAAACACTTCACTAAACATTTTAGACTTTTCCTAAAAATTCCTCTAATCTTGAATTTGTAAAATAAAACTATGGATTTTCCTCTTAGAAGACCTGCATCAGGAATCATTATACTTTTAAGTCTGAGCCTTGAATGATATGGGAATGATCATCTCTCCCCACAGTGCAGAGAAGTACCTGTGTTTGCTCTCATCAAGCCTATCCTGGTTCTTCCACAGGTCATATTATGCTCTTGACTTTGGTGGGTCTATATTGAATGTTTACTCTCCTAAGAATAGCATTTAGGAACCATTAGTTATCACAATTTCCTTTGGTCCTATCATTAGAAGTGCTGCAGAATTATAATGAAATATAACAAATCATTTTGTATTTGCATCTTATTAAATTATAACCACCTTATTTTTGTTACAAGAGTGATTTCTGCTTCCATTAGTGTCTATACTTCTACAGGCACCATGTTTGTTATTTCTTTTGCACCTTCCAATACAAATTATTTGGCATTCTGTACTCAGTAAGTGATCAATAAGTGCTTGTTAACGAAGTTGGCAGGAAATTGGGTCTTTGGCATCTGCCCTTGCAAAGGAGACATTTCCAGCCCAGAAAGTGTGAGAACAAGGAGTCCACAGAGAGGGGCCATTTGGAACCTTGGCAACTCACATGTTGTCATACTGCCTCAGAGTCCTGGGCCCTATGCCTTAGGGGTTGAGAAAGAAGAGGATCCAACCTCTGATCAAGGACAAATGATTGCAGGGAATCCTCAGAGCATCAGGCAGAAGAGAGGTGATGCTAGACAGAACTTTGATTTCCTGGGAAATCTCAGATACTGAAAGCTACCCCTGTTGTCTGAGCACTCCAGCTCTGTCCAGAGCCACTGCCATGGGGAATTCAAAAGTGAGAAGATACAACTTCAGAGCAACAGCTATCACAGATGATTATTTTTGCTATCATAGATGACTATTTCTGCTATAAGTCCCTATGGCTCCCAACTCATCTGTAATTAAAGTAGGGACTGATGAAATTTTTCTTCACTGGAATTTCTACTACCCTATGACGTAATCCCTTGAGTCTTAGATGACAGGCCGCGGAGTAAGATCCTGAGTTTTTAGACCGTTTGTCCTGGATAGCCTACAAGTAACCACTTATCATTACCCACCATCATTCTATTATAATATACTGAGCTGCCCACCTCCATACTCCTGCTTACGGTATTTCTTCCATTTAATGAGCCCCTCATCACTCCATTTCTTATCTTTTAAGATCCAGCTAAAAACAAAACAAAACCCTCTTATTTGAACCCAGGTAGCAGAATATAATGATTTGCAGTGTGAATCTAAGAGACAGACTTCTGGGATTCATATTCCAGCTCTCTATGCACGGGCAGTAGGACCGTAGGTAATTCACTTAACCTCTTCTTGCTTCAGCTTTCCAGAGGCAGGATATCATATGGATACTAACTTACCTACCTGAGGGATGTCGCAAGAAATAAATGATTGTTTGTGTGTCCATAGGTGCACTTGTGTATGTTTATGTACACACACATACACAATAACATAATATACAATATGCTTACATATTATATATTAATAATATATATACATTATATTATATTTTACATACATATATTTAGGTTCCTGCCTGGCACTTAGTAAATGCTGAGTGTTTGTTATTGTCATCACCCTTTTAATTTCTTACTTCTTTGAATTTCCATAGTTCTCTCTTTCTCCCCTCTTCTCTCTGTTTCTCTGTATCTTTCTGTCTCTCATGTGCACTACTTCTCCTATGCGTTACATTGCAGTGTGGCCCTTGAGTCTGTAGAATTGATAAATATCACCCAAGCAGTATCGGTATTTTTTTTAAGATTTTTTTTTTATTTATTCATTTGACAGAGATAGAGAGAGAGAGCATGAGCTGGGGAGAGGGAGAGGGAGAAGCAGGCTCCCCACTGAGCCAGGAGCCCGATGAGGGGCTCGATCCCAGGACCCCAGGATCATGACCTGAGCCGAAGGCAGATGCTTAACCATCTGAGCCACCCAGGCACCCCCAAGCAATATCAGTATTAAGACCCCGCTCTCAAAACGGGTCCTCAAATGGGTGCCTCACATGTGCATACGGAGTAGTCCAAGAGACACACTCACCCCCATATGTTACCTTCCACAATTTTCTTTCTTGTTCAGACTCTTGAGTTGTTTCTACTGCTACCTGCACTAAGACAAGCCCTGCTTTCTGCTGCTGTTTTCCCCCAAAGGACTGGCAATGTTCTCGTCAGGGGAGTGTCTCCACATGCTTTCAAACTTACCAACCCTTGTGCTGCTGACAGAATGTTGGGTTTTTATGGCAATGAGTGAAGAACAGATATTGAAAGACAGGGGGTGGTAGGATATACCCCTTCTTCCTAGGTTCTGTATCAAATTTTGGCTCCTGGTGTCTTACTCTGTCCGGGCTGCTATAATGAAATACAACAGACTGGGTGGCTTATAAACAACAGGAATGTTTGTTTGTTTGTTTTTAATAGTTCTGGAGGCTGGAAGTCCAAGATCAGGGTACCCTCTTCAGGGTGGCAGGATTTTCATTGTGTCCTCACACTACAGAAGGGGCTAGGAGCTCTGTGGGGTCTCTCTTATAAGAGCATCAATCTCATTCATGAGGGTTCCATTTTCTTGACTTAAACACCTCCCAAAGTTGCCATCTCCTGATGCCATCAAATCAGACATTAGGATCTCAGCATATGAATTCTGGAGGGATGCAAACATTCAAACTATAGCACCCGGTATACAAAGCTTTAATGCTTTGTGCTCAGGGTAGCTCAAATCCTTGGGAGACACCCATCTTTCCATCACTTCCCATGGTTTTCTTCCTGTGGATCTCTTCAGCTCCTTTCTTATTAAATTGTTCTTTCTTCTTTCATAACTACCAAATAATAGCTTTGGACATGTGAACAGTAGCTACAGATATGTATGTATGCATGTGTGTGTGTGCGTGCGTGTGTCTGTGTGTGAGAATGCTGACCATTTATTATCAATATCATATGTAGTTTTGAATAAATAACAAAGCCAAGGAAATAACCAATAAATAAAACTAGCACTAAAAAACACAAAACATATTTAACTCTTCAAGGAATATGTCAAGAATATTTCAAGGGTTTTATGTATGTGTCTATATGTACAGCTCATGCCAACACAATGATTCATAATTTCAAAGCAGCTCACATATTAAGTTATGCTCTTCATTACAAACTTGGGAAGTAAGCAAATTTATATTATTTTCTCTTTCATGAGGAAACTGGTGGTTAAGTTTCCTCATGGAAACTCTTCATGGTAGCCACATCTTCAGAACAATTAAATGGAAGGGCTTGGATATGAACTTGTTATCTGATCCAAAGTCTAAAATTTAACATCAAACATAGTAGCTCCAAAGATAGCAATGGCTCTCATTCTTATAATCCTAAAATAATTTCCCATCTGTTTTATAATGTTATTTGTAACTCATAAAACTTGAATTTACATGATACAATCTTGCCTTAGAATTGCATTCAAGGAAATATAGTGCAGTGATAATAGATAATTATACAATTTAAAATATTTCCTGGAGGACCTCAGAGAAGATCAAAGAGAATATTCTTTTTTCCAGCCTGCTTACTTATCTTTCTTACCCCTTTTCCTTCTACTGTTTTAAACCCCTGTCCTGGGTAAATTTTAATTCACTCCAATCCAAATTCATCATAATACCAGGAAATAATGCCAGGATTAATACCAAGAAAAGGGCTGATAAAGACAAAATCCACCTCAGGGGGTGGAAATATGTAATAAATGAGTGAGAAAAGAGATTTTTTTTCTTTTGGAGTTAGGGAAAGGAAGATGGTAAGCCTTTGCAATGTACTCTCTTATTTAAGCCCCACTAGATATCCCAACAACTTTGCTGTGAGACAAGTGTGTCTTGCATTATTACTGCTTCATTTTACAGAAAAGGAAACCAAGTCCTGAATGCAATAAGGGTAGGATATCTGCCTACTGCAAAAATATATAGACCTGGGTATATGCAAATGTGGCTTTGCAGGCACACACCCCATTACCCTTCATTTCTCGACTGATCCTCTAGCACTTGCATTTGATGTTCTGTCAATTAAGGTCCAGAACATGTAGAGGAGCAAACAGACCCTCTGCTTATTTATCTACCTTGTGATGTACATGGAGTCCTAAAATGATAGCTTCATCTTATGATTGTGCCAGCCTCTGATTCGTGGTATTAATCAGAGGGTGGTTAAAAGGCTGCAGTGGGTGGAGAGGAACAGCTACACTCAGGTCACAGCCCCTGAATTGCAACCCCAGAGGTGAGATTCCGCTTTGTAATTAATGAACAGAGGGATGAGGGTAATCAGAGGAAAGCCAATGCTTGGAAAACACCCTGGGACTCCCTCCAGCTGCCATCAGGAACTCCAGCTTCAAGCCTGACCACAGACTGAACTGTAATTATTCTCATGGTTCGTCAGTCATCTCTCTTTCCTCTGGTTCAGATTTGTCATTCCTAAAATTCTAAAGCTGAATAAAACAAGAACAGGCATCTGACTCCAACAGGCACCTGACAGGAGTTTGCTTTCAGACAGCAGAGGATGCTGCAGCCTACGTTCATATACACCCCCTAGAACTACTGTCATCTGATACCTTCCCCCACTCCTACTCTGCTCCAGCCACAGGGGCTTCCTTACTGTCACTTGAGCATGCTTTCTCAGGGCATTTGCACTAGCTCTTCCCTATACTTGGAATATTTCCTCTGTAGACCTTTATCCAACATCCTTATCATCACTTAGTACTTTTTTTAAAGATTTTATTTATTTGACAGAGAGAGCGAGAGAGCACAAGCAGGGCGAGTAGTAGAAGGAGAGGGAGAAGCAGGCTCCCTCCGAGCAGGGAGCCCGGTGTAGGGCTCGATGCAGGGCTCGATCCCAGGTCTCTGGGATCATGACCCAAGCCAAAGGCAGACTCCTAATCATCTGAGCCACCCAGGCACCCCTAGTATTTTTTTTAATAACATGTCTCTTAGAGATCTTGCTCTCTACCTTAACTGAAAGGACCCTGAATTAGACTGAGTCCTCTAAGAAGCAAATACCAAGACAGAATTAAACGTGCAAAAAAATTATCAGGGGGAACGCTTGTGAGAGAAAATGGAGAATGATCCTCCCAGGGAAGGCTGGGAGAGCTATCACAGTAATGCAGTTCTGACTCTGAATGAAAGGGAAGGAAGGAAAGAAGGCTGGGTAAAAGCATCTGAAGCTGTGTTGCAATGGGGAGGGAAGTCTGGCATAGCCAAAGGAGAGTCCCTGGGCCAAAGTTGTAAGTTAGAGAATTCAAACATCTCCCCGCTCAGTCACTGACTGGGAATAGCCCCTGAGGAGTGTAGCCTTAGTGGAAATGGGTGATGGATATGACCACATTTGGAGATCTGAGTAGTACATTCTCATGGCTGCCATATACTTCCTCCTTCCATTTTCCACCTTCATCCTATTCCTTTATTTATTTTCTTCCTAGAACTGTCTCCAATTATATGCCTCATTATTTATTCTGTTATCATTTGTCTCACTCACTAGGCTAAAAATTCCATGAAAGCAGGGATATTGTTTATCTTCATGCCCAAAAGTATGTATCAGGTACATATAGTAGATAGTCAGTAAATTATTTTTGACTTGTTAAATGACTGATAAATAGATCATCACTGATTCTGTGAGCATGAAATATGCTCCTAACTGACCTTCTATGAGCTATTTCTAGAAATCCTCTACTCACCTATCATGACATTGTAGTCTCATTCCTTAGCAGCTAAGTTTGTTCCTTTCTACCCACCTTCCAATTCAACAGGAACTCTCAAACTCTTTAATTGGCCCTTTCACATCTAATAGCTAAACTTAAACCTCAGCTAATACCAGCCAATGAGGCCAGCCTAATGATAAACTTTGGAAGAATTGTAACATTTATAAAATGCTTACTTCTAAATGAATAGCATTATAAATCACTCATTCTTAGTACTTAAGTGTGTAGTGGATACTATGTAGCTCAGCTAATGATCCAGTTCTTTCATTTTGTCCTGAGATTTCACATCCATCCAAACCCTTTCTGGCTATTTTAAAGATTGACATTACTTACCATTTAGACATTAACAGGGTACTCTTTGTCTCTGTAGGTTTCTAAGCCATTCTGGCCGTGCAGACAGTCTGTATCACTTAGATTTCTTTCTCTCCTGTTCTTATTAATTATTTCTTTCCCATAAGATAAAAACTTTATGAAGTAAGAGACTGGAGCCAGCACTAAGTTCTACCTTTACAGAATGCTAAATTAGTGTAAAGTGAATGCCAATGATCCCAAATATACACTGTGCAACTACTACATGCAGAACTTTTGATTTCCATCAAAATCTACCACTTCCGTTATGGATGCAACTCTCCTATGTTGCCACTGAGATGGTTCATTTGGCGGCTTTGAGACTTATTCTTAAAAAGTATCCTTGGGGGCACCTGGATGGTTCAGTTGGTTGAGCCTCTGGCTCTTGATTTCAGCTCAGATCATGATCTCAGGATTGTGAGATCAAGCCCCATGTCAGGCTCCATGCTGGGCATGGAGTCTGCTTAAGATTATCTCTCTCCCTCTGCCCCTACCCCCCCCCCAAAAGAGTATCCTTGAAGCTATTTCATTTTCCACTGTTTGACTTATTTATGGATTTCTTTATTTTGTATTTTAAAAACATAATGAGATCGGGGCGCCTGGGTGGCTCAGTCGTTAAGCGTCTGCCTTTGGCTCAGGTCATGATCCCAGTGTCTTGGGATCGAGCCCCGCATCAGGCTCCCTGCTCTGCAGAAAGCCTGCTTCTCCCTCTCCCACTCCCCCTGCTTGTGTTCCCTCTCTAGCTGTCTCTCTCTCTAATAAATAAAATAAAATCTTTAAAAAAAAAAACGTAATGAGATCAATAAATATTATGATCATCAGTGGCCCTTGTATTTGCTGCAGGCATGTAATTTTCCCCCAAAGACAAATTCAACCATGTCACTCCCTTCAAGGACTCAACTGACTCTGCCCTTAGAACAAATTCTGAGTCCATTACATGACTTCATCTTACATCTCCCTTCTACCTCTCTGAGCTCATTTATCTTAGTTTTTTTCTCAGCACACAATCGATGTTCCCCATACTACATTTCTATTTCATCTCTAGCCCTTCCTTCTTGGAAAGCTCCCCCAACCCCAACCTCACCCCCAGTCAGGTTTGCTCCTGTTAATGCTCCAGGTTTCAGCTTAGAAGTCACCTCCTTGGGGAAGCTGTCTCTGATTCCTTCTCCACTCAGGCTATCCTATGTGCCCCTCCTCTGGCTCCCATGATAACCTTTACTTTCCCATCAGTGGATATTTCACACTGTGTTACCATTAATTGAGTGTATTTTACAAAAGGTCAGGAATTACATCCATTTTGTTACACTCTTGGGATTGTAGTAGATATTTCTTGAAGAAAAGGGAAGTAGGAGGGAGGGATGAATGAAGGGTTAACCAAACAAAACCAAACCACGGGACCAAAATACAATCACTTCCACTGAGCCCAACCACACCAAACGGAGACTTAATTACAGTTTCGGCTCTCTCGGAAATGGGTCACAAACCAGCCTAATCAGGAACTGCGTCATCTGTACCAGGTATGTAATCCACCCCATAGACTCCTGCCCTCCCCTAAAAGAAAGTAACTTTGCAATAGCCAACCTGCTTTTTTTTTTTTTTTTGAAGTATAGTTGGTGCACAATGTTAAATTAGTCTCACCATTTTGCCTAATATAACTTCCTTCTTCCTGCTCCCTTCTGCCTATGTCTTTCATTTTGTACAATTCTATCTGCTACACTGGATGCTGCCCCCATTTGAATCTCACTTCTTAAAGTTTTTAATGTGCCTCAGTTAATCTTTTAACAGTTCTGGTGACGGAAGAGAGAACCAAAGGACAACGGAGCCCGACGCCCCAGGAGCAACGAGCCACAAGGCGCAGGTACCTGCTCAGCTCCTGGAGCCGCTGTGTCCTCGCTGTCTCTGGAGAAGGCGGTAAGTCCCTCTCGCAGCCTGGATCCCAGCTCCCCAGCTTTCCATTCGGAGCTTTCAGACTTGATTTGAGCACTTCTTCTTCCACACGGGGTCCAGAAACCGGCAGGAGCCAGACTGGGTCCGACTGAGAAACCAGACCCGCTGGGCTTGGACTCGGCCCGGAAATTGCCTGAAATTGGACTGGGTCCGACTTAGAAACATGACCGGGTCTAGGAACAGAGTGGTTCCGACTTGGAAACCAGACCTGGTCCGGGAACAGAGTGGTTCCGTTTGGAAACCAGAGTGGGTCCGGGAACAGAGTGGTTCCGATTCGGAAACCAGACCGGGTCGGGTTGGACTGGGTCTGAAGCCGGCCAGAGTTGGACTAGATCCGAATGAGAAACCTGACCGGGCCCAGGAGCAGAGTGGTTCCGTTTGGAAACCAGACCTGTCCGGGAACAGAGTGGTTCTGACTCGGAAACCAGACTGGATCAGACGTAAGCTGGCCCGGGTCCAGTATGAGACATCGGGTGAATAAAATTTTGTTTTAAGGCTGAACAAGGTTAACCTTACCAAAGATAATCTTGAGTTACAGTGACCACAGTGGAGAACTTTTAACCATCTTAGATAAGGTTATCCATTTACAGATGCCCTGGAGATAAAGGTGTCTCAGCCACGCACTCGCTATAAAGGGTGGAGGGAAAACTACTTTTCCTCCTTTACAGTTTCTGGTGACCCGGATGAGACCTGCTGGGACATCACCTCGCTCTGGAGCCTGCGGATGGGATGCTGGGAGAACTGGCAGAAGCCGGCAAAGACGGAGACTTTTTACCAAAGTCTGTTCCTCCAGATTTCTATCTGTGGTGCCTGGTCAAGAGAGGAAGCTACGATTTCATGTTGTCCCCTCCTTCCCAAATCCACATTGGCAGGAAAAGGAAAAAAAAAATTGTAAGAATTAGATCTTTGAAATGGTGACTGTGATTTGGCTTTCAGGTACCCATTGGTTGTCCCTCTTTTCCTTCCCAGGGATAGCCATTGCCTTCTTGTTTGCCTCATTTTTGTGTCCTGAGAACTTAGCTTGGCAACTGTCAGGTTGGGGCCCCGCCCAAATTATGGCCAGACAGAAATACGGGTTGTACTCCATTTGCAGCTAGGGTATCAACTATTTCCAGATTTCAAAGGAATTTGTCTGAGTCTCTCTTTCGGTTATCTTTGGGAATGGCTCTGGATCCTGGGAGGGTAGTATCTTTTTCACCCTCTTTGGGGATGCCCCCTGTGTCCATGAGATTGTTCCCATTGCCAGGAATAATTCCTGTTTATCCCAGCTGAAACCTAATAAGATATTCAAAAGAGGTTTTTGTTTGTTCGCTTGTTTTGTTTTTAGTAGCCTCATGGTCAGAAGTTGGTCAAATTGGAAACTGATATTTAGTGCCTAAGAGGAATTTATTTATTTATTTATTTTAAGGCCTTCTCCCTAAGCTAGAATAAAACTATGTACCTGAAGCCTTTCTGGAAAGATTTACTAAAACACTCTGGAGACACCCAGCTCTAAATCTAGAACATAGGAATCCTTTGATTTTCATCTTAGTTGAAGATCTTCTTCCTGATATAAGGAAGTAAATGAAAGATAATATCATTGAATGGGTTTATCAGCCTCTTTGTATCTTTCTGGTTGCAACCCATTTCTTTGAGGAATTAAAAACAACTATCTTTGTCCTACAAATTGAGTCTTTATAAGAACGGGAATGTGACTCTAGAAACAATTCAAAGCCCATCCACTTTTTTTTACCAATACCAATCCCCTATTCATCCCAAAGAGTTTGCAGATATTATAAAAGATCTGGGCTTAGAGAACAAAAGTCCTTCTTGGGGGAACTTGCATTATTTCTCTGTGCCTTTTGAGATCAAAGTGTTCTACCTTGTCTTCTCCAGGAACCAAGGTAATTCTTATAAGAAGGGAAAAGGGAGGGGGAGGCTGTTTTGAAAACTAGGCCTATAAGAAATCTTAAAAGTCTCTTCCACAAATATTAGTAAAAAGCTTCAGTCATCTGAGCAGAAAACCTTAACTTATTCCGTCTGCCAGAAACACAACTTGGATGCAACTGTTCTGTTATAAACTAGTGAATTTTGAATTATTATATGTCTCAAGGCTAAAATTTTAAAGCAAAAGCTATAACATCTTTTTTTTTAAAGCTATAACATCTTGATTTGTATCTTGTACTCTCAAAAATACAAAAAACTAACCCAAATGTTTTTCAAGTTCATGGGATCTAGGATAATCTTTGGTAAATAAAAGCTAGTTTAAGTTTGTTGGTTTAATTAAAATAGGCATGTCTTTAGAGTTATCAGCATTAAATATAATACTTTTATTCTCCCTGGGTTTACTAAAAGTCAAATAAGCTCATGTTATCTGTGTTATAGAATTTATCAGCCAGAAAGATAATTTAAGATGATGGTTATCTGTTTATGGTCTCATGAAATTTTCATGACTAATCTAACATAATTAAGAACAATGAATTAAATAGATATAAGATAAAAATTTATAAGTGAGCTTTTCCAACAACAATTATGCTTTATGGTATGTCTACTTAAAAATAGTTTTCACAATCTTTTGGTAACTCAAAACCTTAAATGTATGCTGAAATAAGTGACCAGCTGGTCAGAAGCACAGGTAACAGCCTGGATTTGGGACTGGCATCTGAAGTAGAGAGGAATTTTGTGGGATTGAGGACTTAACCTGTGGAATCTGATGCTGTCTCCAGGTAGACTGTGTGAGAATCAAGTTGAATTATAGGACACCCAGCTGGTGACAGAAAATGGTTTGGTGGTTTTGGGGGGAAAAGACGCACATTAGAATTGGAGTCAGAATTATAATGGTAATCCTTGACAATTGTAAGGGAATTATATTTGTCCTTCTGGGGTTGCAGTATTGAACAATGACCACATACTCAGCTAAATCACCCTTTGCTGTCCTTAATGCACCTAAAAGAAGGGTTGAGCACTACAGAGAAAGAGAAAGACAAGCCCAGCAGTGCATTTTGCTACTGATGAATGCAGGACTGACTTGAGTCACAGGAATATTCCTGATATTATTTCTATCCAACTACTTTCTCAAAGATAGTTTCTGGTATCCATCAAATCCACCAACCAGAAGAGTACTGGGCTGTGATTCAGGCATCACATACTTGCTGTGCAGCTTTGGGCTTCCAAATTGATTTTAATATACATCACATTAATGAGTTTAAGTAGACATCATCTATGGCTCTCACATCTTGTTGTCTTGTGTTTCCAATGCCCCATTTGCCCTGGGCAAAGGCATCCGTGTCCCTCTATAGCTGACTTGCCCCCTCTTCCTCTGCCCACATCCCTCCAGGACAGTGCATCATCTTGGACCCCAAAGTGATATTAGGCAGCCAGACAATCTCATTTACTCACAACTATTTCCGTCATCAGGACCCATATATCCAGTGGCAATTTACCACACGTCGTTAATATGTTTGTTATATTTTGTTGGCGGAATATGAAAGTTCATCAGCAAGCTCGCACACAGGGAAAGCATATTGAAATGAGCATTACAGATCTGTCAGGCTGGAGTTTATGGCCTTTTCTCAGTACTACACTGTAAGTAAAACAAGCCCTGATTGAGTCAGCAGCCTCCTGGGTACTCACTTGCCAAAGTGTGGAAATTTAATGCTAAGTTTATCTGCCTGCATTAGGCAGGGAGGGTAGGGTGGGGAGGAGGTGGGCAGATTGCTTTGGCTTTAGGGTATTATAGACCAGCCTGCAAGTCTGGCACCAGGCACCAGGAGGGAAGCTTTCAGTGGGTTTGGCCTCTTATCTTCTTATCGTCTTATAGATTTTGGGGATGTAGTGCCCTGGAGTTTTAATATTCAGTTTGCAAATCTTCCTTTTAAAACCAGTGCATTGAAATGCAATGGAAAAGAGAAAGGAAAAAAAAAATCACTGAGGAATGGCACTGGGAAAAAAAACAAACAAACAAGATGGTACAGGAAAAAGGGGGAGAATTACTTGAGAATTACTTAATTACTTGAGCATGATTGACGCCAATATCCCTACACATTTTCTCCTTTGCAGGCGACTTCCAGGAAGGGTTCAGGCACCCCTGCTGGGGAACAGCGTTCTCTGAATAGGACTTTGTAGATGCCGATGCAGTCTAAAGGGATTACAAAGCATTTTAAGTCCAAATTAATGCACTGGGAAAATAAAAAAAATTGGAAACAAGATTTCTGTTTCTTCTTTTAGGCAAAGCAAAGGAAGCATAAAATGAGGGGAACACATTTCTACCCATGGGAAGAGATCTGTTTCTCTGATTTGGGGAGGGTCAGATATTTTTCAGCAGGGGGTTCAAAGACGTTGCCCTTACTCAGAGTCAGGTGTTATTAGTATTAACAGATAGTTATCTCATAGCAGCTAAGTCGGTAGCTACCATTTCTTCTTCCTCAGCAGGAAGGCTTATCTACTCCTTTTTCTTTGAGTAGGCATTTGGTATTCTAGGAGACAGAATCTATTTCTCATTCCAGTGGCGTGAAGCTGTGGGTCACCTGGCTAATGCGGAGGCTATTCCACATTCCACAGGCATGGAGCCATGGTCATTTGGCATTCCAGAGGCATTCTGAAGCTGCAGGTCATTCATTATGCCAAGGTTAGTTTCTCGACCTACAGAGCCAAGAGCCTTATTCTTTGCTAGTTGAGATTGGAAACTGCAAGGAAGATGTAACTCCACTGGCGTCAGAAGGACAGAGATGGAAAGAAAGAGAAAATAAAAATTAACCGCAAAGAATTCTAATATCATTCTTAGAATGACGGGGACAGTATGTGGTGCACATGGATTTAAAGAGGAAATTTCTTTGAGGAGAAAGAAAAGTATAAATACAAATCAGATTTATAATCTATTGCTCTATCTTAATTCAATGAGAAGCAAGATATAACATAGTAATGAGGCATACTGGTGCTAAAATCCATCAAAATTGGGTTCAAATCCTGCCTCTGCTCCCTACTAATTGTGTAACTTTGAGTGATTTATTTAGTCTCTTTAAACATCAGTCTCATCATCTATAAAATGGGGACAATAAGACAACTTGCCATTTTAATATAATACCCTTAAAGGTGTTTAGCACAGTCCCTGCCTCAAAGAAAAGACTATAAATTTTATTATTATTATTATTTTGTGTGTGAGATTCTTGAGTTTCACAGATGAAGATAATGATCTTGCTTTAATATTGATTAATACCCATTCACTCTTTCCATTATTTTCTATCATACATCAGGCACTGTGTTAGGCACACAGTTATTTTGCTACCTCTGGACAGATTAAGACTGGACTGTGACCACAGATTCAACTCAATAGGCTTCCAGAGAATATCTGCTATATACAGAGCTCTTTTTTAATTCTGATAGTTGGAACAAAGATCAAGGGGATTTGTTTTTTTGCCATTAAGGAAAGTATGACACACAGATAAACACAGGTAATGAGGAAGGGTAAAAAGCACATGGAATTCAGAGAATGATCAGGAAAGATTATTTATTTTTTTAAAGATTTTATTTATTTGACAGAGAGAGAGACACAGTGAGAGAGGAAACACAAGCAGGGGGAGTGGAAGAGGGAGAGGCAGGCTTCCCGCTGAGCAGGGACCCTGATGCGGGGCTCGATCCCAGGACTCTGGGATCATGACCTGAGCCGAAGGCAGACACTTAATGACTGAGCCACCCAGGCGCCCCAAGAAAGATTATTTTTAACATGCACATAGACTGGACATTTCTCAGGCAGTCCCAAACACAATTATGATGGTGGCAAGATGGCTGTACCATTCCCAGCATTGTGTCTTTGTACGTTAAAATCCAATAGGACAGGTGGTTGAAGCCAGATAAGGAAGAACCTTGATTTTCATGCTAGGAGTATGAACTTTATTCTGTAAGGGGTGATGAGAAAAAGGGGAAAAAAAATTTGGTTTGCTTTACTTTTTGTTGTTTTTGTTCCTACAGGTGAATGACATAATCTGTCCTTATGGATCTCCCAACCAAATTGCCAAATATTGGAGCAGAATATACGTGTGTAGCATCTCAAGATCGTCAAGAGAGGACACGTTTGTGATCTATGAATTATGGGGAAAGGGGGCAAGTCAGACTTGGGATGGGGGCAGGGTGGCAATGGGAGTGGAAGGGGGCAGTGCCAAGACTACAGGGAATTTATATGTGGCCTGCTTTACTGTTGGAAGCTAGGACCTTAGGGATGTGCTACCCACAGCAAAGCCCTAACTGTGCCTGAGCTGGTAAACTTGGATGGGAAGAGGAGGTTTCTATGTGCGCATGGGGTGGCCACGGAGGCTGCAGAGCCTGCTTCAGCAGGTCGCAGAGGGTGGCCTATGAATGCACTGGGGTGCTTGTTAAAAGTGGATTCTGTAATTCTCACCAGGAACAGATCTCCTTGGAGCAATTCCCCAAGGCCTCTTAGAAATAAAGGTCAAAGTTTCCATCAGAGAGTTCTCAAAAGAAATAGCAAATCGAGTTGAAAAAGGACTCTGAGAAAACATCTTGTGATTCTTGCAAACATTTGTGGACTCTCTCCCGGTTCTAAATTCTGGGAATACAGGCTTCATGGAAAACACAAGTTCCCTGCCAGGGCAGACCCTATAGGGTATAGACTGTAAAATCGTGGGGCCCCCTTAAGAAATGAATACAGAGGGCGCCTGGGTGGCTCAGTCGGTTAAGCGTCTGCCTTCGGCTCAGGTCATGGTCCCAGGGTCCTGGGATTGAGCCCGCATCGGGCTCCCTGCTCGGCGGGGAGCCTGCTTCTCCCTCTCCTCCCCACTTGTGCTCTCTCACTATCTCTGTCTCTCTCTCTCAAATAAATAAAATCTAAAAAAAAAAAAAATTAAAAAAAGAAATGAATACAGAAATAATGAATAAAAATTTAGACTTGAAAATAAATCTTTACCTTAGAAAAGAATTATAACAAATGACAATGCTAATCTGCTGACAATGCTGAAATGCTGATATATATTTCACAAAAGCCAGAAAAACATGATTTTTCTTTATAACCAACATACCATACCTCTACAATGTTGTCTACATTTTACCTATATACTTTGATATTTTCATATGATGATGTGTTAAATTATTTTCTATAGAGAGATTAGGAAATTCAGTTATTTTCCCCCTCTGGTGCTATTTTCTTTTCTTAATTGACACTTCAAAAAGTTCCCATTATTCTTCCCAATTCATTATTAAAAGTTAGTAGGTAAATATTTAGCGTTGATGTCATTTTGGGAAATCTAGTATCAAATTTCTTTAATATATGAGCATTCAGATTTCAGAGAATTTCAGATCTCCTCTTGCAGTACTGTAATTTAAATATTCCTTGTGTTGACACTACTCACGAACCAGTTTGTGATCAGGGTCCATATTGGATTGGCATATTATGACTTTTATGCTAACTTTGTTGATGTCTATAGTTTATGCCAAATCAGCAAGAAGTGAATGAGAGCATACAAGACTCAATTGGGCCAGTCATTTTGACCAATGAAAATGGTGGGAAAAGGCAGTCTAATAGTCTTTATTTTTTTTTAAAGTAGGCTCCACACCCAGCATGGGGCCCAGTGCAGGGCTTGAACTCACAACCCTGAGATCAAGACCTGAGCTGAGATCAAGAGTCAGATGCTTAACCGACTGAGCCACCCAGGCGTCCACTAGTCTAATAGAACCAAGAATTTAGTTCAAATAGAGTACAGTGAGCAAGCTGGACAGCAATGGGTACTGAGACTAGAACTATGTCTTGCAGCAAGGAAGGCAGGTCTGGAATGAGTATTAAATACTGACAAGTGGCCAGATTTGTATTATCATACTTCTAAATTTTGGAAAAAGATACCTGCTGATTTATCACTAAATTTACAAAAAGGCAATGACTCGACATGTTAAGATCATTAGTACTAGAAGAAGAAAATATCCATTTGAATCATAGCTCTGCCCCTTACTGACCTGTGAAATCTTGCTAACGATAACTAGTCGCAGAAAGGATGACAAATCACAAAAATATACCCCACCAAACCCCACCAAATATATACCCATTTAAAATTCCCTTTGGCTGGATGCAAAAAGGCCCACACCACTGGACAAGAAGCAAAGTGTAAGGAAGGGAGAGTCAGACTAAAAAGAGACAGGAGTCTTGATCAATTATGTAATGCATACTTTCCTTTTGAAAATTATTAAAAAGAAAAAAGGAAACACACATAACCATGTGATCACATTGCTAATGCAAGTCCCAGAATCCTAAAGCTTAAACTTCATTTGCCTCCTGGTACATCTGCCTCTGTTCCCTGTGGTTTCCATGGAGCTCACATTCGAGTTCGGGGAGACAAGGCGATAAACACATGAACAAAATAGTAAACAGACAATTTTGTATAGTTACTCTTTGATGAAGAAAAGTAAAATAGTATGTGTGATAAAGAGTTACTGCAGGCAAGGAAGAAGCAACACTTTGAGGGAGAGGTCAGAGAAGACCCGGCTGAGGAAGCCAGGTTTGAGCTGAGATGTGCATCAGGAGAAATCCAAACTTGCAAATCTGCAGACCCGGGACCCTGTGGCCCAGAGAGAGGAGTGACTAGTCCAAGCTCCCCCAGCAAATCAGTGACAGAGTTAGGACTGTCACTGAGACAGCCTGGACATTAAAATCCCTTGATCCCACTCAAGGACTCCAGGTAAACTTTCACTATGGATACTTTTGACATATGGAAACTAACACAACCCTTACTGCCTTCACTCAGCTCCTGGTAAAGGCAGTCACTTCTTTATTTTTAAAATCACCAAAAAGCCAAAGCCAAGTACTCAATTCAGTAGTCAAACTGCCATCTCATAGTTTTAAGATAATCACAATGATTAGAATAACTCATTTCAGGACCATAAAATCATTAAGAAAAAAATAAAGCTATAAAAACTCAGAAATCAATCAGGCAAGTATTCTTTAGATTGTTTTAATTACATGTCTGTATCAGAATATATCAATCAATCAAATAATCAACCAAGAAAAATACATATATATATATATATAAAGAGCGAGAGGGAGGGAGGATACACATACAATTTAGGCTTACTTATTTACTTACTTGCTATTTATATTATGTGCATTACAAAAATACACATAAGACACACAAATTTTACAAGATGCCCTAGAAATAAATGAAAGTAAAGTTCCAGAATCTTCTACCCTTATACCATCGGATCACTGTGTATGTATTTTAAGAAAACTTTGTCTCTCTTTGAAGACTTCTGATGTAGTCTATCACTTCCAGTTTAAGCACAGAGAAACTGAGGCCAGAGAACAGAAATGAGAAAGTAATACTGATGATCCAATGTAAAAAGTATACTACAGTACCTTAAAATAAACTGAGAGTCATATCTAAAGTCTTTTAAACCATCCCTGTTATTTGCCTAAATTATAATTTTTTCTATGCTTTCATTTAGTCTTTGCAAGGCCTTTCCTTACTCCCTAGGGATTTATTGCTTTGCTCCTGATCTCCTCTCAACAGTGAGCAATCCGGGATCAGCAAACCTCTGTCACCAGACCCCAGCAAAGAATAAACTCCTTCAAGTCCATAGGCTCACCCCGAACGCAATCCGTTTTCAGCAAGGATTCCCAGAACAGACACAGGCTCCCAGCCTGCTTAGGAATGCGGCGCTGCACTTCTCAATAGCATTTTATGAAACATTTCTCAAATCAAATTTAAAAGCATAACGGAGTGGAATTAAATTAATGCCGTCTGGTAATGTCAGCAGCACCAGAGCTGCAACAGGCTGGCTTAACTCTTAAACCTTCTAGAGCTCCATGATACATATTCAATCTCTAGTGTTACTGGGAGGATCTGTGTGCACTGAGGGTGTGTGTGCATACCTGTGCACATGTGCAGTGGGGTGGGGGCTGGGACGTGGTGGCTGAGTGGTCTTCAAGAGCATCAGAGGAGTTACAGATACTTAATGATCACACAGGCCCAATGACCTTGCTCTTTTTGAGTTGACATTTGCATTTCCCTTCCTGTTCCACAGAGTATGTTTAACTTCATCATATCATTTGATCACGATAATCACCCTGGGAGGAAACCATTCATGTTTTTATCTCCTTCCTTTATTATATCTTACTTGAACCCAGGTGCTGGGACTCCAAATTCAGCATTCTTTCCACTCATTAAGTTTAATAATAAGTCAAACAGAGAAAGAAATGTATCAGATGATCTCACTGATATGAGGAATTCTTAATCGCAGGAAACAAACTGAGGGTTGCTGGAGTGGGGGGTGGGGTGGGAGGGATGGGGTGACTGGGTGATAGACACTGGGGAGGGTATGTGCTCTGGTAAGTGCTGTGAATTGTGCAAGACTGTTGAATCTCAGATCTGTACCTCTGAAACAAATAATGCAATATATGTTAAGAAAAAAAAAAGAAGAAGAAGAAGAAGAAGGTAGCGGGAGGGGAAGAATGAAGTGGGGGAAATCGGAGGGGTAGACAATCCATGAGAGATGATGGACTCTGAAAAACAAACTGAGGGTTCTAGAGGGGAGGGGGGTGGGAGGATGGTTTAGCCTGGTGGTGGGTATTGAGGAGGGCACGTTCTGCATGGAGCACTGGGTGTTATGCACAAACAATGAATCATGGAACACTACATCTAAAACTAATGATGTAATGTATGGGGATTAACATAAGAATAAAAAAATAATAATAATAATAATAATGACAACATTACATGTCTTTTCAAGGTTCCCTTAACCTCTCTGTTGCTAAAGCCAATATTCCATTTGTCATTTTCATCTTAATTGACTCAAAAGCATCATTTTACTTACTTATCACTTCCTTGTTGTCAGAACATGTTTTCTCCACTTAATTTCAAGATGCATGCCCTTAAATTTTCTTTGTACATCACTAAACACTCTCTGTGTCTTTTTCTGGGGACTCTTTCCTAAATGTTAGATGTTCTAGGGCTCCTTTTTCCCTCTGGCTAAACTACCCCCCTGGCGATCTCATCCAGTCCATGGTTTGGTTGGTTTTTTCTTTGTTTGTGTTTTGTTTTAAGTAAACCCTACTCCCAAGGGGGGGCTTGATCCCATAACCCTGAGATCCAGAGTTGCATGCTCTACCAACTAAGCCAGCCAGCTGTGCCCAGTCCATGGTTTTAAATGTCATTTATAACATTGGCTTTTGAATCTACATCTTCAGCCAGGATGTCTCTTCTGAGCTCCAGTGCCTGCATCCAACGCCAGGTATCTTCTCTTGGATGTCTTACAGGCCTATCCAATATCACCGATATCCCAATCTTGACCCCAGCAGACCTGCTCCCACAGTCTTACTCATATCTGTAATACAAACTCCACCCCTCCAGCAACTCAGTCCCAATGCGTGTGCCACTGTCAAGCCCTGTCTTGTATCCACCACACCTCATCTGTCAGCAAATCCTGTCTACTGTATCTTCAAAGTATGCCTAGAACCTAACCACTCTGCACTTTAGTCCCTACCCCCGGATACCATCATCTTTTGATACAGCGTCCAGAGAATTCCTTTCAAAAGGTAAATCCAACCATATCATGCCAAGGGACGCCTATCTCACTCACGGTGTGAGGCAAAAGCCATATAGTAACTTACAGATTCTTACTGTCTTTTCCCCAACTTAATTTTGCTTCCAATAATGTCCCTCTGACTTACTCTAATTCAACCAACAGACCTCTTTGCTATTCTAGGACACACTAAACATACTCTTACCTCAGGACATTTGAATGTGCTGGGTTTTTTTATTTTTTTTTAACTGGAAGATGATTCCCCATATATCTTTTTGTTGTTGTCATTGTTAAGGTCTCATTGTTATAGCATGAATTACTTTCTAACACTATGCCATTTTTTATTTGTTTATAGTTTATAGTCTATCTCCTCTCCACAGATTATAAACTCCAGCAGGGTTGGCAATGTCTAAGTCTTGTGTCCCTGGTTCTTCCAATAGTGTCTGGCTCATAGAGAGTGTGCAAAACAGATTTTTGATTGCATGAATAAATATTTTACTTGCATGTCATGAATTATCTTTCCAAAGTTCTTTCACCTGCATTATCCTGTGTTGAGCCTCAAAAAGATCCTAAGGAAGTAAACAAGGTAGACATTTTCCCATTTAAAAAAAAATGAGACAACTGAGACTCAGTGAATTAACTGATTTGGCCAAATTCACTCAGGAACTAAAGGAAGAATCCAAGAAGAAGCTCTTTTCTTTCACATTCCTAGGCTGCTCCTCTTTACCATCTAATGAGTTCTGTCTCAGGGAGTGTGGGCTTACATGACAATATGGAGTAAGCATACAAACTTAGCATATGAACTTTAGTGTCTGACTGCTTGGGCTCAATTTCTAGTTCTACCGATTCCTACGGTGGTTAAGTTACGTAGCTTCCATTTTCCCTTCTATGAAAGAGTTATAATCATAATGTCTTCCATAATGGGTCATAAGGGATTAAATGGCATAATACTTCGGACATTGCTGCACAAAGTAAAACACTCAAAAAACATGTAATTGTGGGCATATGTTAATTGTTTGCAGGAGGGGAAATATGAATTTGGAGATCATCAAATTAGATTCATGTGCAGATATGACCCACACGAATTTGGAAATTCCACCCTATTTGAAGGGATGTGTGGATGTTAGAAGCTTAGTCTCCTGTTCCTGATTGTTGAAGCAACCAGATTGCAGTCCAGGAAAAGTTAAAACTTAAGGCCAAACTGCAGGGTTCAGATTAAGAGAGATGTGGCAATCCAGGAGGCCAGGGTACCTCACCCAAGTCCAGAGAAGCATCCTGGGGCAGGACTTAAATCTTCCAGGTCCTGAGAGCTCTGCCAGTGTCTCACACAAGAGCCTACATGTAGGTTGCCCATAGGAATGTGTGCTGAATAAAAATAAATATTTGGGTGAATGAAAACTGGGGATGATAAAGGATGATGTATGGAGAGAAGAGTAAGGAAGGTAGGGGGTAGAGGAAGTGTATCAGTTACTTACCGCTACATAACAAATTACCCCCAAACTTAGCAACTTAACAACAACAAACATTTATTATCCTGGAGGGTAGCTGACATGACAGATGACTTTCAATAGGTATTTATATTAGAACTAGTTACAGATATCATGCCAATACTTAGACACAGGGGTGTCTTTATTTGTTTTAATAATAGTATGCCAGGCAGTGTAACAATATGGACATATGTTATCAAAATTTACCATCACAGCAATCCTAGCTGTCATTCTACCTTATTAATTCATTTTTTAATTTACTCATTTATTAAGCAACTATTTGTTAATCCTCTACAATATGCCAGACGCTGTGAATTTAGAAGCCAACAATGCAGGTCAAAATTCCTGCCTACATGGAGCTTCTAACAAAGAAGGGAAAGACAGACGTTGGTTGGCAGACTGGCCCACTTCCATGGAAGACAAGGAGAAATCAAAGACAGAGGCCAACCACTCCAGATTGGTAGGTGGCAGTGGTAATAAGCAAGGGAAGTTACTTACAAGGTTGTCCTGGGTGGCTGCAAGACAGGTAGGTTTCTGCACCCACCTGTCAAAATATTAAAAATTTATATAGAAACCTGAAGTGGATTCAGTCATATATACTGTCCGGATGGTCTCAGTGATACCTTACTCTCTCAAGGCTATGCTCCTGGAACAGCTCCCATTGTGGCAACCATAGGAAGAGCATATTTCCTGAGATGGGGGGTGCAGGGACGAGGGAGGAGTCTGATTGCCTGCGTCCAGCTTGTGGGTCAACCAGGGGTCACATCCTCTTGCTTATTTACCTCCTTCAACAATGGACATTCACTATATAAATAAGTATACAGTACAATGCATATTATGTCAAAGGGTGAAGTGTGTTCTCAGGACAATAAAGCAGGGAAAGAGAAAGGAGTCACTCCAAACAGAGAGAAATGAAGTAACTGTCCAGTGCTACACCAGCAGCAAGGGGGAGAAGCAATATTCCACGTTGAATCTGCCCCCACGGGGCACGCTAGTAACCACACACTCAATCACAGGAACAAGAACTTCAGGTTTTCTTTAGGGTGTCTTATCTGTTAGGGTCACTCAAGCACATAGTTAGAGAAAACCCTAACTCATGTGATAAGTTGCTTCACAAACCATGGAACTCAGAGGTTCCAGGCCTGGAATGCCAGAAACTGTTTTCCTTCTGGAAACAAGGCAGCTGCAAATTTAGCTTTCCATCCAGATACTCCAACATCTACTGGAAGAAAATAAACATCTTTTTTTAATAAACATCTTTTTGGGGAGACTGGGTGGCTCGGTCAGTTAAGCGTCTGCCTTCAGCTCAAGTCATGATCTCAGGGTCCTGGGATCGAGCCCGTTGTTGGGCTCCCTGCTCCGTGGACAGCCTGCTTCTCCCTCTCTCTCTGTGTGTGCTGTTCTGCCTGCTTGTGTTCTCTCTCTCTCTCTCTCTGTCAAATAAATAAATAAAATCTTTTAAAAAAATAAACATCCTTTTAGTAAAGAAACCTTTCCCAGAAGGCCTAAGTAGACCTCCCCTCATTGTATAGAGCATGAGCACATGATCCCCACTGGACACATTCCTGGCAGGGCAATCTGCACCCTTAGCATTCTGGATGGACAGATGTCCCCCCTGCCCTGCGGCTTCACTTTCTGTGGTTAAAGTTACCTGTGATCAACACCGTTCTAAAAGCAGATGATCTTCCTTCTGACATATGGGCAGAAGGTCATTCGTAGCCTCACACTACGTCACAATGCCTGCATCATTCACCTGACTTCATCTCATCATGTGGGCATTTTAACATCTCACATCATCACAAAAAGAAGGGTGGGTACAGAGAGTGAGGGAGCACATTCACATAGCTTTTATTACAGCCTATTGTCATAATTGTTCTATTTAATTATTAATTATTGCTGTTAGGGCAAAAATTAACTACTGGGACTTCATCAAGATAAAAAGCTTTTGCACAGCAGAGGAAACAGTCAACAAAACCAAAAGACAACCAACAGAATGGGAGAAGATATTTGCAAATGACATATCAGATAAAGGGCTAGTATCTAAAATCTATAGAGAACTTATCAAACTCAACACCCAAAGAACAAAGAATCCAATCAAGAAATGGGCAGAAGACATGAATAGACATTTCTACAAAGAAGACATCCAAATGGCCAACAGACACATGAAAAAATGCTCAACATCACTCAGCATCAGGGAAATCCAAATCAAAACCTCTACAAGGTTTAGCCAGTCAGAATGGGTAAAATTAACAAGTCAGGAAACAACAGATGTTGGTGGGGATGCGGAGAAAGGGGAACCCTCTTCCACTGTTGGTGGGAATGCAAGCTGGTGCAGCCACTCTGGAAAACAGTATGGAGGTTCCTCAAAAAGTTGAAAATAGAGCTACCATATGATCCAGCAATTGCACTACTGGGTATTTACCCCAAAGACACAAATGTAGTGACCTGAAGGGGTACGTGCACCCTGATGTTTATAGCAGCAACGTCCACAATAGCCAAACCATGGAAAGAGCCTAGATGTCCATCAACAGATGAATGGATAAAAAAGATGTGGTATATACATGCAGTGGAATATTATGCAGCCATCAAAAGGAATGAGATCTTGCCTTTTGCAATGACGTGGATAGAACTAGAGGGTATTATGCTAGCGAAATAAGTCAATCAGAGAAAGACAAGTATCATATGATCTCACTGATATGAGGAATTCTTAATCTCAGGAAACAAACTGAGGGTTGCTGGAGTGATGGGGGGTAGGAGGAACGGGGTGGCTGGGTGATAGACATTGGGGAGGGTATGTGCTATGGTGAGCACTGAGAATTGTGTAAGACTGATGAATCACACACCTGTACCTCTGAAACAAATAATACATTATATGTTAAAAAAAAAAAAAAAGAAGGGGCACCTGGGTGGCTCAGTCATTAAGTGTCTGCCTTCAGCTCAGGTCATGATCCCAGGGTCCTGGGATCGAGCCCTGCATCGGGCTCCCTGCTCCACAGGAAATCCACTTCTCCCTCTCCCACTCCCTCTGCTTGTGTTCCCTCTCTCGCTGTGTCTCTTTCTGTCAAATAAATAAATAAAATCTTTTAAAAAAAGAAAAAAAGAAGATAGTAGGAAGGGAAAAATGAAGGGGGTGGAAATCGGAGGGGGAGACGAACCATGAGAGACTATGGACTCTGAGAAACAAACTGAGGGTTCTAGAGGGGAGGGCGGTGGGGGGATGGGTTAGCCTGGTGATGTGTATTAAAGAGGGCACATATTGAATAGAGCACTGGGTGTTATACGCAAACAATGAAGCGTGGATCACTACATCAAAAACTAATGATGTAATGTATGGTGATTAACATAACATAATAAAATAAAATTTAAAAAATATTAATTATTGCTGTTAATTTCTTACTCTGCCTACTTAATAAATTTAATTCCATCATAGTTATGCACATATATGAAAAAACATAGTATATGTAGGGTTCAATACTATCCACAGTTTCAGGCATCCCCTGGGTCTTGGAACCTATCCCTTGGAGGAAAGAGGGCACTCCTATATTCCTGGAGTCTAGGATAGGGTTATCTTCCCCTGTGTAATGTGAGGGAGCAATGGTGATTTCAAGAAAATCTGTCGACAGGAAAAGTGGAAAGTAACAACTGTCAGCATTTGCCATTAATAGGGACAAAGTCTTATTTGTCATCTAGTGATCAACAAAAGACACATAAATTTCTTTTCTTTTTTTTTAAAGATTTTATTTTTTTATTTGACAGAGAGAGACACAGTGAGAGAAGGAAAACAAGCAGGGGGAGTGGGAGAGGGAGAAGCAGGCTTCCCACGGAGCAGGGAGCCCGATGCGGGGCTCGATCCCAGGACCCTGGGATCATGACCTGAGCTGAAGGCCGACGCTTAATGATTGAGCACCCAGGCGCCCTACATAAAAGAAATTTCTTAAGCAGTTATTAATTTGGATTAGAGTAAGAAATAGGAAAAAAATTACAAAGGATAAGGAAGGGGGAGGGAAGTCTGGAGTAGAACCATTTTAATCTTAATATAAAGAAAAGAGAGTGTACAACAGTCTGAGTTGAGCGGGAAAGACTCGGTTCCTCACTGATGCCCAGCCATTCAGAAGCTGTATGACTTAGGGCTGATCACTTAACCTTTCTGTGACTCAGTTTCATGAACAGAAACTTTAATCTAATAATGCTAATTAGTCACATTTTATGAACAGCAGAAGATTGAATAAGACGCCTGTGTTTGGTGAAAAGAAAGAAATATGTGACATTCGGTTGAAAGTGAGTGTGTTCTCTACTTATAGATAAAGAAAAAATTAGAGTGTGTCTACAACACAAGATAATTGAGTTAGTCAAGGAGATGATTTAAAGAGTGTAACACACAAACACAGACATATCCATTTGTGTGTTCACGCACACACACATACCCCTACAATCTTTCCTCATTAAAAAAATATATTATTGTTTATTGTTCTCTGAACAATTACTGTTTGCCAGGCACTAGCTAAATAATTTATGAGCATTGTCTCATTTAATTGCACAACAACCCATGAGTTAGGTACTTCTATAGTTTTCTGTTTGAATTACCTGGGATAGAATAGATTTTTCAAACTTCCACTCCATTTTACATATATGCACTTCCTCTTCATCATTAAGTGGATGCCATTTCAGTGAATGACTATGGTCTTCAGGTTATTTCTCCTAAATTTAAATACAGTATTTCCGTCATTTTCCTTGCACCAATGAGCCATTCTAGAGTGCTTTGAGCTGATCAGATCAAAATTGTGCAAGAAAATTTAGCACCAGCCGGTTCCTAAATGCTGAGTTGGCTCTGGTTATTTCTTGACCGCCCTGCCTTTGCTTACCCAGTCCCCACACCAGAACTTGGTGCCCATCAATCACTTGCAACATGTCCCTCTCAGCAATTCCTCAACAGAAACCTTGACTGAGGTATCGTATTGACAAAAGCAAGCTAGTATTTCACATTGGATTCCTCTTCAAAGCACTTTACTCAGATGATGTGCATAAGTGATAGGAGACAGAAAAACAAGGTCAGAAAGAGATTCAGAGAGAAAGAGTGATTTGGCAGGTTTCCCATGAGAGCTCCAGGGGAAGGTCCAGGGCTCGGCCAAGAGCACCAGGTATGGAGTCAGGAGAGGGGGAGACTCAGTGTGTCTCTGCCAACACCACGCTGCGTGTTTTGGGGCAATTCTTTTTAAATCTCCCAGCATCAATGTTCCCAGCTATAAACATGGTGGGAGAGAACCAAGTTAGGGTTGGAAGGCACCTGGCAGAGGTGCCCGTAGCAGACACAGCGAATCAATCATGGCACTTTTTCCCACTGAGCCTGCGATAGGTCCCCATGTTCTTCTCAGCACACACTCCAGGTAGCCTAGAACAATTAAGAGTCGGCACATCATTTAGAATATATCTGTCATTTCTGGATGAAATAATTTCTAACATTCATTTTGGATCTAATATTTCAGGAATATATTGCTGCTGTGGAAAGAATCATGAAGTCGGGATCAGAAGGCCAGGCTTAAATTCTGGTTCTGACATTTATTACTGCTGTGACCTTAAGCAAATCAACTCATATCTTTGATTTTTTTTTTTTTATTTGTTTGTTTTAATCTGCAAAATGGGAATAAAATATCAATGTCCTATGGTCAGAGTGAAGATCAAATGAGATATATGAGAACACACCCAAAAGCACCTAGCATATCCTGGCAAATTGTAGGCATTCAATCACTCATTAAAATAAATATTTAAAGGTGACACCTGGTGAAACTAATGCATATGTGATGAAATTGCTAAGCATGCTAGAAGCCAAAAGGAAAGGGAAAGAGGAAAGAAGGGTCATTCCTCTCTGGATGTTTCAGCTCTTCCTTTTATCCACCACTGCTTGTGCTGGTTTCTGCAGTCCTTACTCTGGCTTTCTATCAGCAGCCCATCCATACCTCATGTCCTCAACCCAATCAAGAGATGAGGTCTTTCTCTTTAGCTCTAGATATCTGACTCACAAATCTATTTTTTTTAAGATTTTTAATTTATTTTTTGACAGAGAGACAGCGAGAGAGGGAACACAAGCAGGGAGAGTGGGAAAGGGAGAAGGAGGCTTCCCACGGAGCAGGGAGCCCGATGTGGGGTTCAATCCCAGGACCCTGGGATCATGACCTGAGCCGAAGGCAGACGCCTAACGACTGAACCACCCAGGCGCCCCTCACAAATCCATTTCTGAAACACATGTCCACATTTCTAAACCCATATTGTTTGATTCCTCTCTGCTTTTGCCCCTCTCGTGGGCTCCCTCCCCACCCGCCAACAGATAGATATTCCATCAGTATATTAACTCAGCGGGATGCTTTGGCTTGGTTCATCTGTACTCAGCCTTTACCATGTGTGTTGGGGGGAAAGGGTAACCTGAGGTCAGGGAGTGATGCTAGGGTTTTTCCTCCTTCCATATCATCAGCACAACCTGAGGTGTCGAAGGCCTTCCTTCATCTCTGTTTCTCAAGTTTGTAATCATCCTGCTGATGAAAGATAGTTGTCCATGCAGGATACTTGTGGTGGAGGTGTTAAAATATCAGGGCCCAAGCAGCAGTCAGTTGGTCACTATCGGATTTACTGATGGCAATTACACGGACTCCTCCATTGTTCCTCCATGCAGGTGGGGAGGGGTGCTCACAACTGGAATAGGTTTGGGATGGTCCTTAGTCCACACATATTCCCACACTGGTGGCAGGTGCTCCATGCTCTGGCAAAACAGAGAAATCTTCCTGATGACAGCACTTCACTCCTCCCCCTATCTCCTCTTGCCCCATTCTATGGGATCTTCTCTAGTCCAGGATGATTGTGCATGTGTGCATGTGGGGGGTTCTCATTATGCATACATGCATCTTACCTTTTTCCTTAGGTCTGAGTCCATTTATGCCTTTGTATCCTGTAAATGTAACATCACTCAAAGCAGGGGTGGGCTTATGTTCAGGAGTGTATCCTGTGTAAAGGACTCATTCAGGGACCGAGTGAATAAATCTGATGAGTCCCCAGGTAGGTAAAAACACATATATTAATTCATACTTTTACATACTTTCCAGTCACATTTTTACTAGAATATCTTTTACTCTAGCATAATCAATGGCAATAATTCTTCTTTCTATCATGTGATTTAGAAGTTCCTGAAGGCATCTGGGAGAAATGGGGTCTGGACGAGACATGAGGAAGAAGTGAGAAGGAAGGAAGTGGTGGGAGGCTTTGGATACTTTACAGGATGAAGCAGCCATGAATCATCCCCAGTTGAGAGTCAAAGGGACTTTTATAACCAAGAACATCTAATACTCAGTTTGGGGTTATTTGCATTATTGTGATGCAAAACTCTTAGCTCTCAAAATTTTTCACTAAAATATTCTGTACATAAAAGTAGATATATATGAATAGTGTGTGTGTGTGTGTGTGTGTGAGTGAATGAAAGGAAGGGCAAAGATAAATCTCCAGGTGGACACAGCTCAGAGCAGTCTCCAGGTAGGGGCACCATGCATGTAATGTTGAGATAACTCATACAGGGGGAATCCATGAGTTCAAGCTACAAAAGTACAGTTGTGCCCAGACATCTGCAGAAACATCATGAGAGGTTTTTGTTTTTTTAACTTCTAAAGAGCACAAAATTTGAAACCCAAACTAATCTTTTCTATATCTAAAAGATCAGGAAGGCTCAGTGAACATTTGGGATGGACATTCCCCATAACTTAGATCAACTTCCCTCTCTATGGAATCTTCTTCAAACACCATCTGAGAAAAATTAATTACTTCTTAAGGCTCTTATATCACTTTGCTGACACAAAACTTGTCATCATGCATTTTGATGTCTGTGCCTCTCACTCCCAATCTGTTCCTATGCTTATTTGTTCATATTTCTTTAGAAATTACTCCCTTGTTTTATGTAATGAATTAAAACTACTTTATAACAATTTTCCTTTGCCTCCTAATAAAAGTCTACATACCTCTGCATTGGTTCAGGACTGGGAAAATAAGGAAAGTAAGAGAATTAGTTCAGGACTGGAAAACCCAGCTAGAATGGTAGAAACTATGACACTATGTGCAGAAAACTCCAAAGTCTGCAAAAAAAAAAAAAAAAGGTGAAAGGTGAACCAAAATTTGGCAAACCCTAAAGATGAACTTAGAGAGTTTACTGGCAAGAAGCTATGTTCTCCGTAACAGCTCTCTGCACCCAAACAGTAGCATCTTCCCTCCCCTCTTTTCTACCTCTGTCCTCTTCTGACCCCATCCTACTGGATCTTGGATAAAAATTAAAGGTTCCATCCCTAGTACCCCAGAGTGAGGTGAGACCCACTTCTATGGTGATGAGGTAGTCAGTGTGTGGCCCCATGAGCCACTGCCGTGGGGAGACAGTGTCTCTTTGGAGACCCCCGTTGGGCCCTGAAGGTATATATCCTCAATGATTTTGTCTGATAAACTATGGCTAAGATCAAGTATACTTTATGCCCTCCATGGGTTCAATAGGTTTTGGCAGAATGAAGCGGGGACTCCAAAACACAATGAACAATACTAGTTCCATGTTGAACATAACTGCTAAGTTTTAAATAACCAACTTACAAACAAACTTTTGGCATAGACTCTATTGATCCTTTAGCTCGCTGCTTTTCAGAAACAGAGCTTAAATCATTAAATAGCCCCTCACTCTCATTCCCAAACCCTAGGGAGCTTCCATACCTCCCTCTGTATTCAATGGACCTAATTTTACATAATTTTAAACATTGGAATGTTTATGGAACACTCTGTGGCCCGCCCTATTCTAATTTGGCCATGGGAAGATGTTCAAATTGATTGTTCAAAATCAATTTAAGGGACCATTAGTCATCCAGAGGCTAATTGCTGTTATTATCTTATTATTCATCATAATCCCAATAACATAAGAATAATGCAAAATTGAAAAGGTAAATCCAATTTGCTATGCAGTCATCGGAAAAGATTGTAGCGATTTCTAAACACAGCTTTTGGGAAGGAGTTTCAGTGCTCTTTGCTCCAGTCAGTCTGGCAAACATCTACTAAGCCCTTCCTGTGTACAAGGCCCTAAATTTGCTACTGAGATGGGGGTTATGGGGTGGGGGAAGGAAGGATGATGGTGTTGTGGGAGGATTCAACAATAAAAAGCATATGGCCCTTGATTTGACGGAGCTTTCTGTCACACAAAGGGTGATGTGTTTATTCACTATTATGAGAAAGACAGACATAAATAAGTATAATACAATTCACCAATTATTATGGGCGCACACTGTAGGAAATGGTTTTGATTTTTAGGGTTTTAGGAAGACTTCACAGAAGAGGTGGCTTTAAGGCCAGGTCTTGAATGATACTTAGTATTCCACTGTTCCAACAACAACAACAAAAAGTCCTTCTGTATTAGACAGCAGATTTACAAATATTCTTTTATTATTTTACTTCTTAACTTAGATATACATTTCAAGTATTACATTAATTAAAAACCCTGTTTTCCTGCAAATATTAATTTTAGGAAATCAATTCCTCCCTAAACAATAAGCAAGCAAGTGATTGAACAAAATATCCTTCTCTTCCTTGACCTCTTTTTATCTCAGTATTCCAAATTATTCAAGAGAAGTGTTTCTGCTTGTTTTTCTGTTGTTGTTAGTTGCTGTTTGCTTTGAACTGCACAATTTGGAGACACAAAGTATTTAAGATGGCTACTATCTCATCTCTGGCCCTTTAAAAGAAGCCAATTCTTCCACACATCTTGTGAGAATCACAGAGAGAATATAACTACGGGCAAGATAGGGTTCCTGTGCCCCAATTACATGCTCAACCCCTTGTTTCCCATTCCCAGTTGTTCAGACTTCTGATTCCTGGACCCTGACTTTTCACACCTGCTCTTATAACATGTACAATAAAGATGTCGAAGGGCTCCCTAGTGCCAGGTAAGCAGATGAAGCATCTTACAAGATATAACTTATCGGATTCTTGGAACAATCCTATGAAACGTTACAATCTTGAATTTGCAGATTAGAATTCTAGTGATAATATGACTTGCCTAGGTAGACAAGTGGTGAGTGGTGGTGCCTGGCTTTGAACCCAGGTAATCTGAGTCCCAAGCCTATGTTTGTAATCACCTTGATAAATGTCTCTGTCTGATTAACACTGCAGTACCTTCTCCCCTTGCCCTTGTCATTTTCAGGGAAAGCCATGCTATCTACCAGCTCACTGATAAGTCTAGATTCTCATGGGAGGGGGAGAAGGTTCAGATAACATGAACCAAAAAAAAATGAAGACAATATTGTAAACTGACCTATCCCAGATTTTCAAATCCATTTACTGGGCACATCCATGATGATATATAATAGCAGAGAGACTGAGAAAGGGAAAAAAATATGATCTGGGCCATGGATGTGGGCCATATGATGAGGTGAGCTTAGGGAAGTAGAAGGGGAAGAGTTCATATAATAGTGCTCACATTGGGTGCCTGGGTGGCTCAGTCGTTAAGCGTCTGCCTTTGGCTCAGGTCATGGTCCCAGAGTCCTGGGATCGAGCCCCACGTCCGGGTCTCCGCTCAGTGGGAAGCCTGCTTCTCCCTCTCCCACTCCCCCTGCTTCTGTTCCCTCTCTCTCTCTCTCTGTCAAGTAAATAAATAAAATATTTAAAAAAAAAATAGTGCTCACATGAACACTGCAATCTTGGTCTCTGCTGGAGCTGGCATTCAACTCTGAAGAGGTAAATTATGAAGAGTCTTGGCAAGAGAGTGGAGGAATCCAAATTCTGAGGATCCTGAGCCTCCCGAAATAGACTCAGCTGTGACTCCTTGTATTAGGAGATTAACAAAGAAAACCAGGTTCAAGAACAAACAGAAGTCATTGATTAAGCCAAGACATCTGGAGTTCATGGTTAATGTCCAGTCCTATGACTAAGAACGTGGACTTAGCAGACTGCTTAGTTCACAAGTTGAACTCACAACTCCCTAACCAATGCCTACTTCACTCATGTAAGTGTTAAATGAAATAATGTAGTTCAAAGCTTCATGGAGTGATTGGCACATGGTAAATGTTTACTATTTAGTGGGTTAAAGAAAGAGAAAGAATGGATATTTGAACTCAGGGAAGATTCCAGACTTTGGGAAATATTATTTTATTTTTTATTTTTTTAAAGATTTTTTTATTTATTTGAGAGAGACACAGAAAGAAAGGGAGAGAGCACACAAATGGGGGGACTCCATCTCACAACCCATGAGATCGTGACCTGAGCCAAAACCAAGAGTTGGACGTTTAACTGACTGAGCCACCCAGGTGCCCCGAAATATCATTATTTTAAAGCTCACTTGCTTGGGGCAGATTTTGAGGTCCATACTCTTTAGCTCTGCTGGTTTAGGACTTATCTCACCTTCCCTGGCTCTGATGGAGCAAAACCATTGGATGAAAGCATATCAAGGTCCTTACTCCTAAATGAGGCTGACTAAGGCAGGTGCAAATAGCAGTCAGAATTGGAAGGTCTCACCAAAAACAACACAATGAGGGTTGGAATAAAACCATTTGGAAAGGCTGCTCTCAAGCCTGAGTTATGATGGCTGTTTTTATTGTCATAGTTGTTTATTTAGTCTCTCCCAGTTGACAACTCTGGTGGAAATACCTCCTGGAACTTGGTGGACTGAACATTTCAAAGTTTATGAGGGGGGGATTATGTTTCCCTTTAACTCTGCTAATTATCTTTGGGTCAATGTTTTTAGGCAAATTAGTGTAAATTATTGCTACAGGAATCTTATTACTTGAGTCCACATTCAGCGTATCCTGAAAGAATCAGGATCCCTGAAGAATCTGGATAATATAAGGACTACTGGTCAGAGAGGGAAAGTCCTAGATTATGGTCACTCCTGTTTACTGCTTTCATTGTATAATGCTTTGGCTCCTTCCACTAGGAGTTGGGAAGTCAGAGAAGCACTGTCATAATTTCAACCTTCTTGACTGTGCTAATTGCTACAACAACTGCAATGTAATAAGAGCTAACAAACGGGAAGAACTAACTGTGACTGAAGGCTTCGTGGAAGGCTTCATGGAAGAAGTGGCTTTTAAGCTGAGATGAGGAGGAAGGATGACTCCAAACAGGTTTAGTCCATTGAGAGACTTGGAAATGAAGCCAACAACTTTGAATTTTATTCTCCAAGGCAGAGGTAACATACTGCCTGGAAAAAACAAAACAAAACAATTGAGCAAGTCAGGAAACCTGGAATCCTGATTATCTGTGTGCTCTTGGGCAATCCATTAATATTTTCTTTTTTTTTTTTTTAAGATTTTGTTTATTTATTTGACAGAGAGAGAGACAGTGAGAGAGGGAACACAAGCAGGGGGAGTGGGAGAGGGGGAAGCAGGCTTCCCGCGGAGCAGGGGGCCCGATGCAGGGCTCGATCCCAGAACCCTGGGATCATGACCTGAGCCAAAGGCAGACACTTAATGACTGAGCCACCCAGGCACCCCTCCTTTATATTTTCTGATATATACAGGAAAGATGAGAAAGTCCAGGGCAATTTTTGATTCAAAAGGTTTTTGGAAAGACATGTTTTATAGGTATAGATGTGTATGTGCTCATGAGATAGATAGCTACTCTTCCCTTTAAGCCATAAATCATCCCTTTTAATTACTGATCAGCTGTCCATCATGGCCAGAAGGGTGCTCTTGCCTGTCAGGTGTCTGTTTCATCCTTGTGTAATTGGCTCCTGAGAGTTTCAATATATTGGCAGCCATGACCCTGCTAGGAACTTACAGAAAGGTGAGGAGTGAGGGGGACAAGCAAAATGGCACCTTCAGAAGATAAAAAGGAAACACATATATTTATCTTTCCCTAGCTCTGTGGTTCTATCAAAAATTAAGTTAGCAAATTAAGTATTCTGCAGAGGTAATGCTAGATGAGGGCACATGAATTGGTAATCATAGAATCATAGACTCATAGACAGGATGGCATAAGCAATTACCTGATTATGCCCCTGAAAAAAAATGCCACCTAGAAAACCCTGAAGAGACAGTGTGGTATAGGAAAAGAGCCATGCTCTTGGGGGTCAAAAGATCTGCATTTGAGTCCCAGGTTTGCTCCAATATCATGTGTGACTCTGACTAATGAGTTATCTTCATGAAGATTCTGCTACTTGTAAAATGCTCATAACAATGTTTATGATGCAAAATATCTAGGAAGAGTTAATGAGATAATATACGTGAAGATACTAAAGAAAGAATTGGGCACATAAAAAGGAATCAGTAGTGTTGAGAAACAATGGTTGCTTTGAGTTCTTTGAATATAAAGAACAAAGACTGAATTTAAGGCAGATAGTTGAGGCAAATGATAGATTTCAAGAGTAACTATGAAGTGAGCTGAAATCTTAATGACATGAGATTAGGGGAATGTCACTGAAATTTGAGTATAAGGTGGTTCTGTGGACCTTACAGCAAGAAGTTGTGGCTCCTCCCTCCAGTACGTGTAGTTGCTCTAGGTCTTTCACCCACTTCCTTATTCTGTACTTTAGACCTCTTCTCTACACCTACAGCTTCTGCCTCCTAGAGTCTATTTACTCAACTCTGTAGCTTGAAAATAACCTCCTATGGTTATTTTGCTTCCAAATGCACATTTCATTCATTTATTCATTCACCTACTCAACCAATATTCAACAAATATTTATTATGCTACAATGTCTGCCATGCTGGTGATACAGTGGTGTCATAGACAATAATCCCTATCCTCAGAGATTTTGTGCTCTAATTAGGAAAAGCAGATAGTAAATAACCTATTAGATTAGAAGGTAATCCACACAGTGAAGAAAAACCAAGCAGAGACAGGGAATGAGAAGTTACCGGTGTGGGAGTATTTTCAATCGAACAGAGAGGTCAAAGTACTCACTGAGAAGGTGAAATTTGATCAATGACTTTTCAGAGGTGAGGGAATGAGACAGGTAGAGATCTGCAAGAAGAGTGTTATAGAGAGAAGAGCTAGTGTAAGGGCTGTTGCATGGGAGTAGATGGTGGGAATAACAAGGAACCAAAAGGAGGCCAAGTGGTTGGAGTGAGATAAATAGGAACGGCAGCAGTAGTAGGGAATGAAGTTAAAGAGGCAAGTCAGAGACCCTAATTGTATAGGGCCTTGCAGACTATGTTAAAAACTTTGGTTTACTTTAAATGGGATAGGAAGCTATTGAACAGAGGAGTGATGTTCTCGTTGTTAGGTTAAAAATAGATCTATATAAGGCAAGGGCAAAAGACAATGGAATAATTCAAATGAGAGATGCTGATGGCTACAATGAAGGTAGTAGCAGAAGGGGTGGTAGGAAGTGGGCAGATGGGGAGTCTACTTTGAGGTAAGGGCTGCCAGCTTTTCATGAATTGACTGTGGGCTGAAAGAGAAAAATCAAGGTTTCAACCACCTTGTTTACTCTGTACTCCCAGTACACATTTCCAAGAACAAGAGTTGGATTCTCTGCGTAGAGCATTTCCTACCATGCCACAGGATGGTATATGCATTGGTCACTCCATCCAAAGCCACTGTGGCAGCCAAGCTTGAGGGTGGGGTGTATGAGAGGTTCCATGCTGGAAGTGAAGGCTACCTGGGGCTCTCCTTTCCGCAGGGGGTGTGGACAGGGAATGTTTTCCATAGAAGGGTCTGGGAGCACTCTTTTTTTTTTTTAAGATTTTATTTATTTATTTGACAGAGATACAGCAAGAGAGGGAACACAAGCGGGGGAGTGGGAGAGGGAGAAGCAGGCTTCCCGCTGAGCAGGGAGCCCGATGCGGTGCTTGATCCCAGGACCGTGGGATCATGACCTGAGCCGAAGGCAGACGCCCAACGACTGAGCCACCCAGGTGCCCCTGGGAGCACTCTTTTAAAATGAAATATGTTGTCATCATTACTGGCATGCCTTGTTACTAACTTGCAAGACTTCTCATCTGCCTCATTTTACAGATTGGAATATGATAATTAGAATGGTTGCATAATGAACTCAAGTTTATATGGCTATGCCACAGCTTAAAATAAGGCTAGATTCCAACCAAGCCCTCTGCCTCTTTATTTTTTCTTTCTTCACTGCACTCCAATATTCACCTTTAAAGGTGGGTATTTTCCCCCATTGTGTTTACTTCCCAAATTACAAAATCTCCAAGTGAGAATATCTGTTCTTGACATTTGGTCAATGCCTAGGACAGCACAATGGTTTTGAATGTGGCTCTGGTATCATACTGCTGGGGGTCTGACCAAAGATCTTATTAATTCTGTGTTCTTGGGCAGGTTGCTTCATTACTCTGAGCCCTTAGTTTAGGATTAATATTTGTGCATATTTCACGAGGCTATTGTTTAAAATAAACAAAATAATGCATGTGCCATGCTCAACATAGTACCTAGACACACATTAAGTTCTAAAAAAATATTAATTTAATACTATTAGTAGCAATATTAGTAGTAGTAATATCCATCCATATTTTGGATGGGTAGGTGAATGGACATGCAAATGGATGGAGAGCTAGCCTATGACACCTTTTTTACAAAAAGCTGCTTTCCTTTGATGAAGATTTCTTGTATTTTGATCTATTTTGGCAGCCTAGCTAAAAGGGAGGAGATTCCAGTTGTAAACTATACCCCTCAGGGTTATCTGAATAGAATGGTTGAAGCAGAGAAAATGGCCAATAATGTTAAGAACAGAGTCCATCTAAAAGAAATGACTCCAGCTGCAAGATCATCAGCCCCATAAATTATTTACGCTATTGTTGATCTAGAATCCGCTGTTACAATTTTAAAATTAATTTAGTCTAATTACCCCCACTTAATAAGATAACTTGTCAGTTATCACCACTCCCATAATCTCCTGCATTTCCGTCTCTTTTTAGCCTAAATTATCCTCTTCTAAGCTTGTTTTTAATGTATTGCAAAAAAAAAAACATCCTTGGAGATATAATTAACTTTTTCATTCAGAATCCTAATTTCCTCTCCAGCTCTGTTGCTGCAGTATTTAAACTATTTATTATGCAAACTTGCAGAACTTAAACTATGAATTATGTACAAATCTCTGGATGCAAGCTCTGCCCTAATCATGGCATCTTGGTGCCTTTCTAGTTTGAGGTAAGCAAAATGTGGGCAAAATGAATGTTGCAATTTACAAATGGGCCTACATTTGTGACTAGGCTTTTGAAGGGTTATTCTCTATGCCAGTTATTATTTTTAAAATCATCTTTAAGCCTATAATTCCTTAACTCTTTTTTATCTATTTTATTTGTTGTTGTTGCAAATGATGGAGATTTTGGTGCAGATGTTCTTATGCAAGTCTAATGAGTACCAATAGATTTTCATTCGTTCATTCACTCAGTCACTCACTTATTCTTTCATTCATCGAATATTCATAGAACAACTCAGGGACAACTGAACTAGGCATAGAATTGAAACAGTAAGTGCAATGTGCTCAGTCTCAACTCCCAAGGAGCTTATACTTTAGCAGAAGACAGATGCCTAGACACAATTCAGCTTGGTAACTGCTATGATGATGGGACATAAAGCAATGTGGAAAGACAGAAGTTGGGTACCTAAACACACTGATGGTGGTGGGGACACGTAAGTATCCTAGAGCATTTGATATTAAAGTTGAGAATAAGCTGTAGAAATTAGTTGGGAAAATGAAGGTGCGATGCATTATATCTGTGCATGTGTGTGTGTGCATGTGTGTGCCTGTATGTGTGTGTGTCTAGAATAAACAGAAGGCACACATGTGTAGAAGCCAGAAGGTCAGATAGAACATGGCCTATTCAAGGATTGGAAGGGAAAAAAATCTGGATAGTGAGGAGAGGCAAGAAAGGAATTAATACCATATGTTTACATCTCTTACATATTAGAAAATCCATTTAACCCAACCTGACTTTCTAGAGGCAATATGGTAAAAGTTCAGTAGACTGCTTGAATCTAGAGTTGGTAATTTTTTTTTAAAGATTTTATTTATTTAACACAGAGAGAGAGAAAGAGCACAAGCAGGGAGAGCAACAGAGTGAGAGGGAGAAGCAGACTACCCACTGAGCAGGGAGCCCAACACAGGGCTCAGTCCCAGGACCCTGGGATCATGACCTGAGCCAAAGGCAGATGCTTAACCAACTGAGCCACCCAGGCACCCCTAGAGTTGGTAATTTTTTTTTATTATCTGGTGACACACATATAAATTAAGCAGATTATATGTGTGTATATCCAGCAGCAGGAAACCTAAAAACAAAAACAAAACCTCTTGAATCTTCTTATCTGTGTATCCTATGCAAGTTATATAACTGCTCTGAGCTTTAGCTTCCTCATCCACTTAAGAGATAGGTAATGCTACTAGTACCTGTGAATAGTCAGTAAATAAAGCTATTTCATTTTGGTCTTAAAGGTCATATGGGACATCTAACTCCCCAGATACAGGCTTATTGCTCTCTTCTACCAGTCTGCCTCTGAAGTGAAGGAAGGCAAAGCGTAGAATGAATAACAATCATCCTTACAATGTTCACATGCTCAAAGCACTCTTCTGAATGGTTTACATCTATCAGATTATTTAAACTTTACAACAAACCATTAGACAGCCACTCGTTTTTGGACCACTCAGAGGTGAGGAATGGAGGCACAGGGAATTTTAAGTATTTTGTCTAAAATTAGCGGTGTATAGGTAATTTGAACTCATGATGGTGGGTCTGCAGCACTCCTGTTAACCACAACAGACTGCTCTCATTAGAGTAGAAATAAACATACAAAAGACAGTACTTCATGGTCTGTTAAATGGACAGTGAGTGCATTTTTTTCCCAGCTCTATTGAGACAACTGACATATATCACTGTGTAAGTTTAAGGTGTACAATGTAATCATTTGAGTTTAAGGTGAATATTGTGACGATTTGATACACTTCTATATTGTGAAATGATTACAATAGGGTTAGTTAACGTCTCCATCACCTCACATAATTACCATTCCTTTTTTATGGTAAAAACATTTAAGATCCACACTCTTCGGAGCTTTCAAGTATATAATGCAGTATTATTAACTATTATCACTATCCTGTACATTAGATCCCCAGAACTTATTTATCTTATAACTGGAAATTTATCCCCTTTGATCAACATCTTCCCATTTCCACCACCTCTTACCCCTGGCAATCACCATGCTACTCTGTTTCTATGAGTTTGACTATTTTAGATTTCATATATAAGCAATATCCCACAGTATCTGTCTGTCTTATTTCAGTTAGTATAATGCCCTCAAGTTTTTGTCACAAACAGCAGGATTTCCCACTTTCTCATGGATGAATAATACTCCATTGCATATACTTACCACAACTTCTTTATCTATTCATCTGTTGGTGGAAACTTAGGTTGTTTCCATGTTGTGGCTATTATGAATAATGCTATAATGAATGTGGGAGTACAGATATCTCTTTGAGATCTTGCTTTCATTTTCTTTGGGTATATACCCAGAAGTGGGATTGCTGGGTCATATGGTACTTCTATTTTGCATTTTTTGAGGAAACTTCATGCTGTTTTCCACAGTGTCTGTATCAATTTACATTGCCACCAACAGTGCACATGGGTTTCCTTGTTTCTACATCCTGGCCAACATTTGTTATCTCTTGTGGGGGGTTTTGTTTTGTTTTGTTTTGATAATAGCCATTCTAAGTGAGTTTTTGACTTGCATTTCCCTGACAATTAGTGATGTTGAGCATCCTTTCATGTACCTGATGGCCATTGTATATATTTTTTGGAAAAATGTCTATTCAATTCCTCTGTCCATTTTTAATCAGTTTGTTTGTTTTTCTGTTGATTTATATAAGTTCTTATATATTTTGAATATTAATCTTTTATCAGATAATACGAGTTGCAAATATTTTCTCCCATTTTGTAGGTTACCTTTTCACTTTATTAACTATTTCTTCTGCCATGCAGAAAATAAGTGATGTAATTCCACTTACTAATTTTTGCTTTTTTTAAAAAAAAGATTTATTTATTTAATTGAGAAAGAGAGAGAGAGCATGCGTACATGCACACATGAGTGGGGATGGGAGAGGGAATCTCCAGCAGACTCCCTACTGAGCATGGAGCCCAATGCAGGGCTCAATCTCATGACCATGAGATCATGACCTGAGCTGAAATCAAGAGTTGGATGCTTAACCGACTAAGCCACCCAGACACCCCGATTTCTGCTTTTTTTGCTTATGCTGTTGGTATCATATCCAAAAACAACTTTCCCAAGACCAATGTCAAGGAGGTTTCTCTTTATTTTTCTTCTAGGGGTTTAATGGTTTCAGGTCTAATGTTTAAGTGTTTAATCCATTTTGAGTTAACTTTTGTGAGTGGTATAAGATAGAGATCCAATTTCATTCTCTGCATGTGATTATCCAGTTATCCCAGCACCATTTATTTGAAAAGATTATCCTTCCTCCATTGAGTATTTTTGGTTTCCTTGTCAAATATCAGTTGCTTATATATGTGAGGGTTTATTTCTTGGTTCCCAATGTTACTCCATTGGCCTATATGTCTATTTTTATGCAGTAGCAAACTGTTTTTATTCCTATAGCTTCATAATATAGTTTGAAATCAGGTAGTGTGAGGCCTCCAGCTTTGTTCTTTCTCAATATTGCTTTGGCTACTTGGGGATTTTTGTGGTTCTATATGAATTCTAGCCTCCTTTTATTATCCCCAAAATGGAACTAAAGCTGAAATCTGTAGTCTCTTCCTGATCTGCAGATTGGGGCTTGTTTTGCACATGCTCACTAGCCATCTGCCAATGCTCACTCTTGCTGCCATTGGAATTGCACACAAAGAACCTGCCATAGTTGGTGGAGGAGTGTAGGTGAAGTGTGTGGAGGGCTGTGGTTGCCCTGTTGGGGGTAATCTGTGGGTGAAGTCTCCCCAGTGGCTTGTGATAACGTTTCTTGATGCAATCCACAGTACAGTTATTATGATCCACATCCTTTTAACTATCTTCCCCAGAGTCTTATCTGCCACTCTCCTAGCTTCCTCCTGCCTCCCAGTCATGCAGCTCTTGACTCAGTACTCTGAATGGAATGAGAGAAGAATGGGCCTTTTTGGCAACATTCCACACAGCTGGGGAAGCTCGATGCTCATTCACATACTCTCACTTTCCCCTGCAGAAGAAATCACAGAATAAGAAGATTTCACTTGACACTTGACTGTTCTGCCTTTGGGGAGGGGTGGAGTGAGTAAAGTCAAAATGTTCCTTACACTTTCCAATGCATCCAAGCTTGTGTTTATTATTTTAAAATTTTTCCAGCAATGATGTACTGCAGATTGTCCTCTCAAAACCCAGACTTCCACAAAGGCTCACTTGTCTATGTCAATGTTCTCCAGGGGCTCCAATACTGAGGAATGAGAGCCACTGTAATGCCATGCAGTATCCACAGTTGGGCCAAGGTCTCTGTGCCTAATACCTAATGTGGGGTTGGGCAAGACTTCTTGGGTCCCTTGGTGTATGGTAGTGAATCCCACAGCTCTCGCAAAGGTACTTTTGTCCTTGATGGATACCAAATTGTTGCTGAGAGGAAGACGTAACTAAGGTCATCTTATCAGCCATGTTGTTGATGTCACTTCCAGTCATTGCACTTTCCTGTGGTCTTTCAAGATTTCAGAAGAGAGAGCCCAACCTGATCTTAATGGTGCAGGAATCTGAATATTTTTTGAAAGGAAGAGTATGTGAATGAAGGTATAAAAGATAAAGAGGAGAACCCCAGTGAGGCAGAAAACCAGGTCAACTGAAAGTCATGTGACTTGTGTCTTAATTTTAACTAGTGATTTGTCCCCTGTGACCTTTGGAAAGTTAGTTCCTTTGTCTAGAAACATAGTTTGCACCATTGAAAAACAAATAGGTTATTAGAACTGACCACTCAAGTAACTTTCAGGGTGGATATTTTGTTCTAAAATCTCAGAATGAGTAGTCCAACTGTAAAGGTACATTCTTTCCTTTTCAAAGTGATATCCTTGAGATATAACTTGATATTGAAGAAAACATTTCTTGGCAACTTGCCTAGTAACACTGAAGGCAATTAAAACGAAAGTATTTTTTTTCTTGAATTCACATTTTATTGCACCAGCTGTGGAGTTTATTTGTTTGCTCAAGTTCGCCCAGTTGGAGTTAATATCTCTTTCCTTTTTATCTCTATTGCACTTTCTCAGTCCCTTTGTTATAACACTTATAACATTCTAGCTAATATTAAGATTGCTTGTGTACATGCCTGTCTCTCCCAATGAGTTACAGTCCCCTAAAGGCAATGACTGCTCTTATGATCTCTTTCTCTCCCACTAGGCCTAGCATTGTGCCCAGCATGTCGTAAGGACTCCGTGAATATTCATAGACTCGAATGAACTCACATTTCTGAAACTTGACTCCATTTAAATTTTGGAAATTATTTCAATTGCTTTTCTATTAACATATCCTTTTCAATAGCAGAAATCAGCTTGCATTTTATAAAAGCTTTGCCACTGAATTTACTTTTGCTTAGTTGTTAAAATCTATATAAAAAATAGAATAAAATTTCAAAGTGAAATCAAAATTAGACTAATCTAATTATGCGGCAGTAACAACAAATTAAAAAAGTAAGTTATAGGGCGTCTGGGTGGCTCAGTTGGTTGAGCGACTGCCTTCGGCTCAGGTCATGATCCTGGAGTCCCTGGATCGAGTCCCGCATCGGGCTCCCTGCTCAGCAGGGAGTCTGCTTCTCCCTCTGACCCTCCTCCTTCTCATGCTCTCTGTATCTCATTCTCTCTGTCTCAAATAAATAAATAAAATCTTAAAAAAAAAAAAGTAAGTTATACTGCAAATTACATAAAAAAAAAACCCACACGTATGTGAATCTCAGGTTTACCCATTGCTAAATGAAATGGTATTATAATATCTTCAAATGGGTCTATATGATTGCATACTGCTCAGTTTCTAAAATTATATTAATTACATACCATATCCTGGAAAGAAACACATACTTAAAATGAGAAGATATGATTTCTGGTCTCTGTTTCACTTTTGCTGAGTGACCATGAGCAAGCAAGCCAACATAGTCCACCGGTTTCCTGATCAGTAAATATAAATGGTCACATCTACCCAATGATTACATGGCATTTAAGAATATACACTGTACAATTAGATTTTAAGGGTGTAAATTCCCGGTTCCACCAGTGATTAGGTACACCATTACAGCTGGACTACTCATTCTGAGATTTTATAGTAAAATATAATACCATATTTTATTTTTCTCATCTATAAGATGTAGATAATGATAATGCCTTCTCCAAACAGTGTAAAGTCTAAATGTGGAAACTTTTATATAATGTCTACCAAGTAATAATTAATATTGAAATAATGCATTCAATGAATAACTATATTTTTTTAAAAAATTATATCTTACTGGATTATGATGAGGATCAAATAAGATAATTTATCTGAGGAATCTTAGACGTGATAAACATTTTTTAAAATGCAAGGAAGAGGAATTATTTTTAATGACATACATACATGCAGTAAGTAATTTACCATTTTATTCTCTTAACAAAATCTTTCTCTCTCTCTCATGAATGGGTTGGAAAATGTCCATAAGGATATGTGTAACTTTGGGGAAAAGAGAAAGGTGCTTTCAAATATAAATAACAATTTGATGATAAGCATTTGAACACTTAGCAGTAATAAATTTGAGCAGTGTCTCATGATACCCAAAGATCAATGTCTCATGACTAGGCAAAGATGAGATACTCTAGATGAGATACGGTACTCAAACATGAGATGAAGTACCTATTTCCAGAACTGATCTGGTTTACATCATACCTTTCTGTGCCTTGAACATGCTATTATGTTGAGCAGAGCTGGGGCAAGCAGATATGCAGAATATGGAGAGTGTTGTAAACCTCAGCTTCTGTCATAGTTATAATGGGATGGAATGTGAAGAATAGCTCCCCTTTTCAGTTAGAAAGACTAGGGATTGGTGAGGAATCCTGGTGGACAGCTGACCCTTCAAAACATGTAGTCCTTTAGAGAAGGTTTACGTGGGTTACATTAAGAGTGCCTTATATCCTGACATACATGGGAGGGAGGACTAGAAGTGTGAAGACAGTAGGATACCAGGGAATAGGAGTTGTGACCTATTGTCTCATACGGGCATAGACTACCAAATGCAACAACATGCCAGATATTTCTCATGAGACTTCCATACTCAGGGTTTTTCTGGAAGTTGACCGAAAGGCCAGGGATCAAAGGAACATAACAAGATACCCAACAGGGCTTGTAGCTACATACAGACGAAGAACAGAGAAGAAAATAGAGAATTAAAGGAGAAATAAATCTGTCTAAACAACTAAAACATTGTTAGAATATATATATGTGTATATATATGTATGTACATATACATTCATACATGTACATATATATGTATGTATATATGCATATATATTCTAGCAATGTTTTATATATGTGTATATATGTATATACAATGTATATGTATGTTTATATATTTTTTAGATTGTAGGCTTTATAATCTTTTAATATTGTAAACCATTTACAATCTTATTGCAAGATATAAAATAAAATCTGCCAGAGGAAAGACATACCTTTGGATGGGAAGACTTAGTACTATAAAGGGTCAGTTTTCCAGTATTTAGTATAAAAGGGAGAAGAAAAGGAAGAGGAATGGATGGAGAAGGGAGAGGAAGAGAGAGGGGGAGAGACCAAATAGACAAAAGTATCTCAAAGTACAAAGATAATACATGAAGTAATGGATATCAAGAAGGCAGTTATAAGTGACAAATAAAAAATACAGAAGACCTACTATTCAAACAGTAGAAGTCTCAGAAGGAGAAAAAGGAATGGATAGGGAAGAAAAACAATGAGAAAATAATAGAAGAAAGTTTGGAAAACCATTACCAAGTAGGACTTATTCTTTGAATATAAGGTTCATTCAAACATATCAACATAATTTTCTACATTACCAAAATAGGGGGGGGAAATTACCTGACTCAAAAGGCATTTAATAAATTTGAAAACAATTCTTAAGAAAATATACTTTAAATAAGAATTGAATTAAACTGGGGGCCTGGGTGGCTCAGTTGGTTAAGTGACGTCCTTCGGCTCAGGTCATGATCCTGGAGTCCCAGGATCAACTCTCACATCGGGCTCCCTGCTCAGCGGGGAGTCTGCTTCTTCCTCTGACCCTCCCCCTCTCGTGCTCTCTTTCTATCATTCTCTTTCTCTCAAATAAATAAATAAAATCTTTAAAAAATAATTGAATTAAACTAATACAATACATATCAGGAAACTGGATGAAATACCTGCTATCCATATTAGTATTCAAAAATGTCTTAGATGTTCTGGCAAATATCCCAAAGCAGGAGAACTGAATAACTTTTGCTACATATTTGATGAGAAGCAATTTAAAACTATCCTTCCTTTAGCAAGGTTATTTATGGAAAGAACACAATGTTTCTGGCAGAAGACACAGAAATAATAGAATTTGGGAGGTGGCTGGATATAAAATAAATGCACAATATATACATATTTTTCTCTATTCTAGCAATAAGAAATTGAAAAGAGAATAGAGATAGCATCAAAATAGCCACAAAATTAAAAATCATTAAAAATAAAATTATCATCAAAGAGACAGGACCCACATAATGCTATACAAGATTATTGAAAAACACAAAATAAAACCTGCCAAAGACAGTAGCATGCTCTTGGGTGGAAAGATTTAATATCATAAAAGGTCAAAATTCCAGTAATTAAAATAAAAGTTAGGTCAATTCCAATTAGAATAATCATGTTCAAGTTTTATCTACCTAAATTTCTATCTAAATCTCTCTCTCTCTCTCTCTGTATTTATGTGTGTGTGTCTGTGTGTTTGTGTATATATAGATGGATAAATCTCCACTATTTGCTTTGTTGAGAAAAGAAGACAATTCAAGAAAATGATCTTAATATCATATAAAGTCCTAAATTATATCCAAGAAAAGTGTCAAGGATAGAATAATGCAGGTTGACTGGCCTTGCTGATATCTGAACATGCTATACTAGCCCTCTGTTCAACTCATTGTAGTATTGCAATAAGAAGATAAAATACATCATTCTCTAAGGAAGCTGATAATAGCTTAGCTATTCTGACACATTAGTCAACCACATTAGCTTTGATATTTGTCAGAGAGAGCATGCCAAGCACACTCCTTTTTGAGGTCTTTGCCTTTGCTGTTTCCTCTATTTCAAATGCTCTGCTATTACATATACACATAGATTACTCTCTTGAATCATTCAGGTTCTGTTCAAATGTCATTTTATGAAGGAGGAAATCTCTGGATCCTCTTTCTAAAAGGACATCCTTCCTCACTCTCTATCCCCTGCTTTACTTTATTACCATCAAATACTGATTGATTGATTGATTGATTGAGTTAGCTTTTTTTTCTGTTTTCCTCTACTAGAACATAAACTTCAGGAAAATGGGGACTTTGTTTTATTCCACGCTATAACTCCAGGACTTAGCAAATTGCATGGCAGAAAGTATATACTCATAATCCAAAAAGAGGTCACAATATTTATATAAGAATTTAAAATGTAACAAAAGCAGCATTTCAATATGGGGGAAAAGGATGATTAAATGAAATAGAGCTGGCACAACTGGCTACCCATCTGGAAGAAAATTAAGTTGGAGCCTGTCTCACATGATAGAAAAAATAAATTCCAGATGGTTTAGAAGCTTAAATACAAAAATAAATGATTAAATAAATAAAACAAAAGTATCACAAGGCATTCTAAGCATAGGAGTAAACTTCATAACCAAGAAAAGAAAGATAGTGGGGTGCCTGGGTGGTTCAGTCAGTTAAGTGGCTGCCTTTGGCTCAGGTCATGATCTCAGTGTCCTGGGATTGAGCCCTGCATCACATGGGGCTCCCTGCTCAGCAGGCAGTCTGCTTCTTCTTCTCCCTCTGCCCCTCCCCCCTGCTTGTGCTCTCTTTGTCTCTCAAATAAATAAATAAAATCTAAAAAAAAAAAAAAGGAAAAAGGAAAGCTAGGAAACTAAAAGAAATATTTATCTCTATAAAATTGGAATATATGTATCCTAATCTATGTGTGTGTATATATATGTATATACACACTAGTGAGTAGCAAAACAACGATCTGGGGAAATATAGAATATTTACCAACCTGATGACAAAAAAAAACAAAAACAAAAACAGAAACAAAAAACAGGTCTGACATATTTTTTTTACAAATTTAAAGAAAAGAACTGAAAGAAAAATGTAAACAGTTATATTCAATCTAAATAGTGAATGAAAATATGAAGAAATATTCCTATGAAGGAAATAAAATTCTCAAGTATAATGAGGCAGACCTTTATATCCATCATATTGGCAAAAGTTAATGACTGATCACTCCTTTTGTAGTGAAGATGCAGGATAAAAATGCTCTCATGGGGGGGGGCGGAGCAAGATGGCGGAGGAGTAGGAGACCTGGATTTCGTCTGGTCTCAGGAATTCAGCTGGATAGGGAACAAACCATTCTGAACACCTACAAACTCAACAGGAGATCGAAGAAAAGAAGAGCAACAACTCTATGAACAGAAAAGCGACCACTTTCCGGAAGGTAGGACGTGCGGAGAAGTGAATCCGAGGCGATATTCGGGAGGATAGACGGCGGGGGAGGGGCCTCCGGCGGCCGCTTCTGGCAAGTGATAGAGCCGCGGAGCACAAAATCGAACTTTTAAAAGCCTGCTCCGCTGAGGGACGTCACTCTGGTGGCTAAGCGGGGGGTGGAACCCTCCGGGACAGTGTGGTCTCAGGACCCTCGGGGTCACAGAAAGACCGGGGGTGCCTGACTGTGGCAGAGCTCCCAGGTATCGGAGCAGGGAAGCCGGCTGCAGAGGCGGAGCCCAGGCGCGGGCTCTCAGCTCGGGGTTGCCATAAACCGTGATCCGCGGCACAGTCGGGCCACTGCTCCTCCAGCAGGGACCCAACAAGCGGCAGATCCGGGGAGACTCACCTTCCTCCCCTGGGAGGAGCCGCGCGGGAGTGCGCCGCAGGGATCTGCTGGGTTTGGAGACTCCACCCGGGGTCGGGTGCCAGAGATAGAAACGCGCGGTCACAGGCCGGGTGAGCACAGAGTGCGGCTGGAGACCGGGGAGACGGGAGTGACTGACGGCTTTTCTCTGGGGGCTCACTGAGGAGCAGGGCCCCGAGTTCTCGGCTCCTCCGCGGCGGAGATTGGGAGGCCGCCATTTTCACTCTCCGCCTCCAAAGCTGTACGGAAAGCTCGCAGGGAACAAAAGCCCCGGAGAGCAAACCTGAGCAGATTACTTAGCTGGGAGGGGGCAAGGGCGGGGCAATTCTGCCTCCGGCAAAGACATTTGGAAACCACGGCAACAGGCCCCTCCCCAGAAGATCAGCGAGAACAGCCAGCCAAGACCAAGTTTACCCATCAATGAGAATGGCAGAACTCCAGCTCTAGGGGACTACTGCACATAGAATTCATGGCTTTTTTACCATGATTCTGTAGTCTTTCAAAGTTAATTTTTTTTTAACTGTCTTTTTTTCTTTTTTTTTTCTTTTTGAATTTTTCTTTTTCCCTTTTTCAACCAACATCTTATCAATCCCTTTTTTTAAAAAAAAAAAAACATTTTTATTTTTCATTTTTAGAGTCATATTCTATCCCTTCATAGTAGTTACCCGTATTTTTGGCTTATATATATAAGTTGTTCTCTCTTTAAAATTTTGAGATAGTTTCTTCTAACAGATCAAAATATACCCTAAATCTCTAGTATATGGTGTTTTCTATTCCCCTGCCTGATCACATCCTCTCCCTTTTTTTTTCTTTTTTTAAATCCTCTTCTTTCTTTTTTCAAACAACTTCTTATCAATTCCTTTTATAAAATTTTTTATAATTTCCATCTTTACAGTCATATTCTATCCCTTCATCAGATCAACCCTTATTTTTGTACATATATAAGTTTTTCTTTCTTTAAAATTTTGGGAGGCACTTTCTTCTAAAAGACCAAAATACACCCCAAATCTAGTGTGTGGCACTGATCTATATACCAGCCTGATCATATTTGATCACATTCTGGTTTTTTTGTTGTTGTTGTTTTGTTTTGTTTGTTTTTGTTTTTATCTTTATCTTTTTCTTTTTTTTCTTTTTCTTTTTTCTCTTTCCCTTTCTTTTCCCACTGCTTCAGGTTTTTTCTGATTTGTTTAGAGTATATTTTCTGGGGACGTTGTTACTCTGCTAGCATTTTGTTCTCTCATTAATCTATTCTCCTCTGCACAAAATGACAAGACGGAAAAAAATCACCTCAACAAAAAGAACAAGAGGTAGTACCGACTGCCAGGGACCTACTCAATACGGACATTAGTACGATGTCAGATCTAGAGTTCAGAATCATCACTTTAAAGATACTAACTGGGCTTGAAAAAAATATGGAAGTTATTAGAGAAACCCTTTCTGGAGAAGTAAAAGAACTAAAATCCAACCAAGTAGAAATCAAAAAGGCTATTAATGAGGCAATCAAAAATGGGGGCGCTAACTGCTAGAATAAATGAGGCAGAAGAGAGAATCAGTAATATAGAAGATGAAATGATGGAAAATAAAGAAGCTGAGAAAAAGAGAGATAAACAACTACTGGATCACGAGGGCAGAATTCGAGAGATAAGCGATACCATAAGACGAAACAACATTAGAATAATTGGGATCCCAGAAGAAGAAGAAAGAGAGAGAGGGGCAGAAGGTATAATGGAGCAAATTATAGCAGAGAACTTCCCTAATTTGGGGAAGGAAACAGGCATGAAAATCCAGGAAGCACAGAGAACCCCTCTCAAAATCAATAAAAATAGGTCAACACCCCGACATTTAATAGTAAAACTTACGAGTCTCATAGACAAAGAGAAAATCCTGAAAGCAGCTCGGGAGAAGAGATATGTAACCTACAAGGGTAGAAACATTAGATTGGCAACAGACCTATCCACAGAGACCTGGCAGGCCAGAAAGGACTGGCAGGATATATTCAGAGCACTAAATGAGAAAAATATGCAGCCAAGAATACTCTATCCAGCTAGGCTGTCATTGAAAATTGAAGGAGAGATAAAAAGCTTCCAGGACAAACAAAAACTAAAGGAATTTGCAAACACAAAACCAGCCCTACAGGAAATCTTGAAAGGGGTCCTCTAAGCAAAGAGAGAGCCTAAAAGCAACATAGACCAGAAAGGAACACAGACAATATACGGTAACAGTCACCTTACAGGCAATACAATGGCACTACATTCCTATCTTTCAATAGTTACCCTGAATGTAAATGGGCTCAATGCCCCAATCAAAAGACACAGGCTATCAGACTGGATTAAAAAACAAGACCCATCGATATGCTGTCTGCAAGAGACTCATTTTAGACCCAAAGACACCCCCAGATTGAAAGTGAGGGGGTGGAAAACCATTTACCATGCTAATGGACACCAAAAGAAAGCTGGGGTGGCAATCCTTCTATCAGACAAATTAGATTTTAAACCAAAGACTGTAATAAGAGATGAGGAAGGACACTATATCATACTTAAAGGATCTATCCAACAAGAAGATCTAACAATTGTAAATATCTATGCCCCTAACATGGGAGCAGCCAATTATATAAGCCAATTAATAACAAAAGCAAAGAAACACATCGACAACAATACAATAATAGTGGGGGACTTTAACACCCCCCTCACTGAAATGGACAGATTGTCTAAGCAAAAGATCAACAGGGAAATAAGGACTTTAAATGACACACTGGACCAAATGGACTTTACAGACCTATTCAGAACATTCGACCCCAAAGCAACGGAATACACATTCTTCTCTAGTGCCCATGGAACATTCTCCAGAATAGATCACCTCCTAGGTCATAAATCAGGTCTCAACCGGTACCAAAAGATTGGAATCATTCCCTGCCTATTTTCAGACCACAACGCTTTGAAACTAGAGCTCAATCACAAGACAAAAGTCAGAAAGAACTCAAATACATGGAGGCTAAAGAGCATCCTACTAAAGAACGAATGGGTCAACCAGGAAATTAAAGAAGAATTAAAAAAATACATGGAAACCAATGAAAATGAAAACACAACTATTCAAAATCTTTGGGATGCAGCAAAGGCAGTCCTAAGAGGAAAGTATATAGCAATACAAGCCTTTCTCAAGAAGCAAGAAAGGTCTCAAGTACACAACCTAACCCTACACCTAAAGGAGCTGGAGAAAGAACAGCAAATAAAGCCTAAACCCAGCAGGAGAAGAGAAATAATCAAGATCAGAGCAGAAATCAATGAAATAGAAACTAAAAGAACAGTAGAACAGATCAATGAAACTAGGAGCTGGTTCTTTGAAAGAATTAACAAGATTGATAAACCCCTGGCCATACTTATCAAAAAGAGAAGAGAAATGACCCAAATCAACAAAATCATGAATGAAAGAGGAGAGATCACAACCAACACCAAAGAAATACAAACAATTATAAGAACATCATATGAGCAACTCTATGCCAGCAAATTAAATAACCTCGAAGAAATGGATGCATTCCTAGAGATGTACCAACTACCAAAACTGAACCAGGATGAAATAGAAAACCTGAACAGACCTATAACCACTAAGGAAATTGAAGCAGTCATCCAAAATCTCCCAACAAACAAAAGCCCAGGGCCAGATGGCTTCCCAGGGGAATTCTACCAAACATTTCAAGAAGAATTAATACCTATTCTTCTGAAACTGTTCCAAAAAATAGAAATGGAAGGAAAACTTCCAAACTCATTTTATGAGGCCAGCATTACCTTGATCCCAAAACCAGACAAAGACCCCATCAAAAAGGAGAATTACAGACCAATATCCCTGATGAACATGGATGCAAAAATTCTCACCAAAATACTAGTAAATAGGATCCAACAGTACATTCAAAGGATTATTCACCATGACCAAGTGGGATTTATCCCTGGGCTGCAAGGTTGGTTCAACATCCGCAAATCAATCAATGTGATACAATACATTAACAAAAGAAAGAACAAGAATCATATGATCCTCTCAATAGATGCAGAAAAAGCATTTGACAAAGTACAGCATCCTTTCTTGATCAAAACTCTTCAGAGTATAGGGATAGAGGGTACATACCTCAATATCATAAAAGCCATCTATGAAAAACCTACAGCGAATATCATTCTCAATGGGGAAAAACTGAGAGCTTTCCCCCTAAGGTCAGGAACGCGGCAGGGATGTCCACTATCACCACTGCTATTCAACATAGTATTGGAAGTCCTAGCCACAGCAATCAGACAACAAAAAGAAATCAAAGGCATCCAAATTGGCAAGGAAGAAGTCAAACTCTCACTCTTTGCAGATGATATGATACTTTATGTGGAAAACCCAAAAGACTCCACCCCAAAACTGCTAGAACTCATACAGGAATTCAGTCAAGTGGCAGGATATAAAATCAATGTTCAGAAGTCAGTGGCATTCCTATACACCAACAACAAGACAGAAGAAAGAGAAATTAAGGAGTCGATCCCATTTACAATTGCACCCAAAACCATAAGATACCTAGGAATAAATCTAACCAAAGAGACAAAGGATCTGTACTCAGAAAACTATAAAATACTCATGAAAGAAATTGAGGAAGACACAAAGAAATGGAAAAACGTTCCATGCTCATGGATTGGAAGAACAATATTGTGAAGATGTCAATGCTACCTAGAGCAATCTACACATTCAATGCAATCCCCATCAAAATACCATCCACTTTTTTCAAAGAAATGGAACAAATAATCCTAAAATTTGTATGGAACCAGAAAAGACCCCGCATAGCCAGAGGAATGTTGAAAAAGAAAAGCAAAGCCGGCGGCATCACAATTCCGGACTTCCAGCTCTATTACAAAGCTGTCATCATTAAGACAGCATGGTACTGGCACAAAAACAGACACATAGATAAATGGAACAGAACAGAGAGCCCAGAAATGGACCCTCAACTCTATGGTCAACTCATCTTTGACAAAGTAGGAAAGAATGTCCAATGGAACAAAGACAGTCTCTTCAACAAATGGTGTTGGGAAAATTGGATAGCCACATGCAGAAGAATGAAACTGGACCATTTCCTTACACCACACACAAAAATAGACTCCAAATGGTTGAAAGACCTCAATGTGAGACAGGAGTCCATCAAAATCCTAAAGGAGAACACAGGCAGCAACCTCTTTGACCTCAGCCGCAGCAACTTCTTCCTAGAAACATCGCCAAAGGCAAGGGAGGCAAGGGCAAAAATGAACTATTGGGACTTCATCAAGATAAAAAGCTTTTGCAAAGCAAAGGAAACAGTCAACAAAACCAAAAGACAACCGACAGAATGGGAGAAGATATTTGCAAATGACATATCAGGTAAAGGGCTAGTATCCAAAATCTATAAAGAACTCATCAAACTCAACACCCAAAGAACAAAGAATCCAATCAAGAAATGGGCAGAAGACACGAACAGACATTTTTCCAAAGAAGACATCCAAATGGCCAACAGACACATGAAAAAGTGCTCAATATCGCTCGGCATCAGGGAAATCCAAATCAAAACCTCAATGAGATACCACCTCACACCAGTCAGAATGGCTAAAATTAACAAGTCAGGAAATGACAGATGTTGGCGGGGATGCGGAGAAAGGGGAACCCTCCTCCACTGTTGGTGGGAATGCAAGCTGGTGCAGCCACTCTGGAAAACTGT